>NC_071391.1:165287297-165600226 GCF_022682495.2 Desmodus rotundus | reverse complement strand
GATTGCTCACCGAGTGGCTTCCAGTGCTGAGCCTCCAAGACACGGAGGGCATTCACTCCTCCCCAGCTTGAAGCCCAGGGCCCAGGACACGCTAGTCACTCCATGAGCCTGTGTCCACCTAACCAACACGTAGCTGCCTGTCCTCTCTTAGCCTGCAAGTGGTCTCCCTCTCTGAGTTTACGAGTTTCAATGCCCACTGAGTGAAGATGGATTAGTGTGGGTCTTAAAGATGAAAATAATTAAGCGACAACAGAACTATATTATCTTGACAACCTCCTCAAAGGGAAAACAGGTTGAAGGCTGTTAACCGATTCCCATCAGAGGCAAACCAAATGAAGGAACTGGTTGATTGTTTGCCCAGAAATGTCACCGTTGTTTCTGAAGCATGGTTTTCCAAGCTTATATGGTTTCAGTCCTTCCAAGGGCACTGAAGACCTTTGAAAAGGGAGCGTGATTATTCTGATGATGAGCAGATAACCTTTAAGGGAGTTTAGAAGAGAAGAAAGAGCAGTCCCCGAGAGTGCCAGCTGAACTATTACGATATTTCTGCTTCGTTTGAGAAAATCCACCCCTGCCAGGACTAGGAGACACCGACCAATTACCCACGTGGACAGCACGTGCCGGCCCTCCAGCCCCACAGCTGTTTGCTGTCCCCGGCTGTAAATATCGGGCAGAAAGCCACTCGCAGGGCCCCGAGCGTGAACGTCATCAGTAAACCAGGTCCACCCCGTTCTCGCTCGGGCCGCTTGGCCAATCAGTGCAAAGGGGGTCCGTGACCACTGTCCCTATGTATTTGCTCCATCACAATTTTCACGATAACCCTTTCCCACCACACGTGGAAGGAGAGACCCCGCTGGACCCTTATCGATTGTGTCCTGTCTCAGACAGAGTTCTGGGTAACGGCAGCCTACCCACGCTGCCTCTGTTTCCCATAAATCACTGGCCCATCTGTCACTGCCTGGTTGGAGGAGAGCTTGGTGCCATGAGGTGACAACGCTTGTGAATTTCTCCTTGAAAGTGTCACCCCAGAGAGAGGCTGGAGCAGCCTGGAGGCTGCTGGGACAGCAGAGTGCTGCGACTCTGGGCTCCACAGTCTCTGTGACCCGATCTCTTCCTCGAGCTCTCGAGCTTGCACAAGGAAAGCAGCTGGCGCCGTTGGTGTGTGACAGCAGGGCGGGCCACACTTCCCGCCTCCGCGCTGCTTGTCCTCGGGAGGCGGGTGTGCTGGTTCACGGCAAGGAAGGAAGTGACTGTCCCATGGAGCACGCACTGAGTGTCTTCTCTGTGTTGGGCAGTGCAGCTTCTTTTCCTTCTACGTCGCTGTCCTCGTCGTTTGCTGGGGAGCGTCAGCTCTCCTAAACCTCTGCTCCCCCTGGGAAGCCACAGGGGCATCACACACCCTCTCATCCTGCTGACAGCGGGGAGAATCCCAGAGTGTTAGGAGGAGCTCCAGGAACGCGATGCGCTGCGAAATGCGTGGCTGTTCTAGGGCTCTTTTCTCTGGTTGCTGCCACTTTAACTCACACCTGCTATTCCAAAGAAATTCCAGGGGCTTGCGATACCTCCACTCAGGCCTCACCGGCGGGAGGGGCCCTCGCTGACCCCCGAACCGCGGTCAGACACCGTGTCCCCTCCACGCATATCCCAGTCATTGTGCCCCGTGCCGCGGCACCTGCGCGGCCCCTTGGGGTGGGATCGGCGTCTACACTCTGAATTCCTGGAAGGGGAAGAGTGTGCCGTGTTCTTCTTTGTTAACCCAAGACCCAGCCTCATGGGTGGTGAACTCTGGACATCACAGTCAACGTGTGAAAGGCAAGTTTAGATGACATTCGTTAACGAAAGCCTTACTAAATAGTAGTGACAGGCTTAAATATCGGCTCGGCAGGGTTCGCAGAGATGTGGGTGGTAAATGGAATGGGGGTTGGCCAGAGTGGGAGGAGATGGAACATCGTCATTAGAAAGAGGATGATAGGAACAAACATGAAAAGGGACTAATGTGCTTTTTGTGATTAAAAACTGCAGTCAGAACGGTATGAGTCACATTAGAAAACGAGGTCGAGAGATGCTATCAAGATACGGTGCCCGAAAGCCAAGCTAAGACTTCAGGACTGTGCCCCGTGGGGCAGGCTGGGACACCCGTAAGGACAGTCTGTGGTCGATCCTCTCCCGCGTCTCTGTTATAAAGGTAGAAATCGCCTCCCTGAGCCCCCAGCGTCCTCAGTGTAAGGTCACGAAGGTAGATTCCCAGGGCCTCAAGCAGGCGCCTTATGACCTACCGTGCAGACTTGGGGCCGGGCTGGCCGACCCCATGTGGACGTGGCTTTGGGAGGCGCTGTCCGCAGCTGGTCAGCCTCCTCTGAGCCCGGACGGCCAGTGACCACAGTGATCAGCTTGGCCAGCTCATTCCAGCCCCCTCTCCCCACCGTGTTTTATTGTTGCTGCTGTTGAACTAGGGTGTCTTGATGTGTAAGGTTACGTGAGTTTCAGGGGTGCAGCGTAATGACCCGACGACTGTCCGTGCTGAGAACGATCACCCCAGGAAGTCTAGCTGCCATCTGCCCCCACACACATAGCTGCAATGTTTTTTCACCTGACGAGAAGTTTGAAGATTTATGCTATTCGCAACTTTCAAATATGTGATTCGGCGTTAATAATTGTACCTTACACCTCTGAGACATTTATTTCATACCTGGCAGTTTGTGTCCCTCCCCTCATTCCCCCACCTCACCCTTTCCCAGCCACCCCGAGGAAGTGCTTTAACTCGGGACTTTGTAAACACGCAGGGTGATTAACCAATGAGAGTCCAACACCCCTCATTCGGGAGAGGCCGCCAACCACCCCGGGATGCGCTTTTCTGCAGCGGAAGGGCAAGCCGAGTCTGAGATGGGGACCCAGACCAGGCTGAGTGGACTTCACGCTGAGAAAAGGAGGGAAATGCTGAAAAGGGGCTGGGAGCGGGGGCTGGGAGCGGAAGCTGGGACCCAGAGCGGATCACCTAGGAGCGGTCAGCTGGCAGGAGCCAGGAGCCTGGGACTCTGAAATCCACACGGCTGGTTGGCAGAAGGTTGAAAGTGTCCCGAGAAAACCCGCCAGGACTCGTGTGGCTGCCTCGTGTGGACTCAAGGCTTTGTCTTCCCAAACGCTTCCCAGTGAAGCTTCCATTTGTGCCTCAGAGATTCAAGGCCCCAGGTTGCTCACAGTGGTTTGGAGGCAAATTGACTCATTAGAAGTTCAGGCCAGCCACCTGGAAGGCACTCTGACAAGTAACTCAGAGAGATGTGCTCACGGCCGTACGTGCAAGTGATTTGCATGGCTCTGGACAAAATAAAAATGGAATCTGGACTTCTGGGTGTACAAATAGTTCACCTCCTATAATCCAGACTCAAAAAAAGACTTTACAGGTGATGAGGTCTTCTGGTGGCTTCCACTTCTGTGCGATGGTTCAACTCAGTCTTTCAGCCACACGTGTGGGACGAAACGCTGCCCAGAGGCATGGAGCTAAGGTTTTTGACTTACAGAATTTTACAGGAACGATGAGGATAATAAAATGCACGGATAGACACAGGGCAGCTTCATGCATGGGCTTGCGACCAACACCGTCACGCTTGGCCCCGTGCTCCGCAGGGTCGAATCGCTGGTTTAATGCGCTCTGTCTCTGGGTTGAAATTCTCATTAATGAATTTTAAAAGATCCAATATTTTTATTTGTACTAGGTCCTACAAATTATGCGGCGATCTTGTATATGTGTGTAGGTAAGTAATAGACCAGGGACAGGTAGATGGTGTAGGTAGACAGAGGATAGACAGAGGGTAGAAATACATGCGGCAGCGGCTGCTGCTGTTGATGCTGATGGTGATGGAGAGAGAGGGAAGTTGAGGGAAGGAGATAAACCTGGAGACAGGGACATAACTTTCTACCAGGCGTTGAGCTGCTGGACCCCGATTTCCTGCAAACCCACTCTCCTGCGTATTGACACCCGACCTGCGGACAGAGTTCCCCTGTGGTTATCAACAGAGACTTCGAATGCTCGAGAGCACCTGTTTTTGATGAGCCGCCCTAAGATTAGTTTGCATGCTGCATTAGAAGGAGTTACCGTTATTTATGCGGGTACTTTCAAAGAGATTAGAAAGCCGCTCTTCCCTGAGAAGGGAGTGCATCTGCCAATACCCTTCCCTGCGCTTCTCTTCATCATGGCTTCGTGCGTGGGAACCAGCTAATCCTCCAGGAGAAACTCGCCTCGCTCGCTGCCACCTCAGACATCCCCGAGGGTACAGACACGCGGTTGGTAGACTTGGGGCCTGAGCCCCACAGTGGCTCTGAGTCTGCTGCTGGAGCCGGGAGCAGGCTGCACCAAGGACCTGCGTGGCGTGAGAGCTGGGCGTGCTGCTCGGAGACACTCAAATGGTCACAGTGACGAGACGCACCTCTTCTGAAAATGAATTGTTCGAGATCCTAAAGCTCGGGGTCAATCCCCTTCGTTCTGCTGTTTTTATCGTTGCTTGTTGGCGTGCTCTGCATTTCCATTGTTCAGTTATTCTATGTTTGGGGCTACTTAAAAAAAAACACTGATGTCCTTCTGGACGAAGGTGATCTGCCAGAGCGGGAGAGCTATCTGGCATTACCCCGGTCATTGCTATGCCATTGTCAAGTACTTGCCAATAGCATCATATATATATATATATATATATATATATATATATATATATATATAGTTAATGCCATATATGGTAGATTTTTTCCAAATATTTCTTAAAGTGGGTTCAGTTTTCATGTTAAGTGAATTGAGTCTCATCTTCGGCGATAATATCCACTAAGCCCTGGATATAATGAGCCAGTTTTGTGGTTTCAAACATGCACAGACTGTTTCTTCCTAAAGGTTCTCAGCGACCACCTAGACGTGGTTTGCGTGCCCCTGTGGCGAGCATGCTACAGTGTGGGGGTACAGACACAACCCAGGCTTCTCTTGGTGCGGATGGGCCAATGAAAGCTGGGGAGCTTACTAAAATAGAGATCTCATGGCCCAATGGAAAATCACAGGTTTAAAAAAATAAACCTTGGAATCCTTACCTTTCAGTTTTCTACTTCTACTTCTGTGGGTAAGTTCACTCAAATCCCAAACCTGTTTCCTTACAGGTAGAACTTGCATTTAATCACCAACCTGGTTCATAAGATATTCCTGAGCGCTGAATGAATTCGAGGAGGCCGTTGGTGGTGGAGGAGAGGGACAGACGATGTGTGACCTGGTGAGGACCGTGGCTCTTATTCTGAGTGACATAGGAGACCTCCACCCAAGGTCACAGGATAGCTGTAGACAGGCCGTGAGCAAAACCACGCCTTCCTCTCAGACCAACGACCTTGGTGCAGAGTGAAGTGAGTTAATTAGGTGTTGAGCCAACCTCACTAGCATCACGCCTCTGTCGTCAAAGCCTGCAGTTTTTCCCGATAACATCTCTTCCGAAGAAAATAACCGTGTGCGGTATTGCACAGTGATCGCCAGCTCCGTGATTCCTCTCTGACATGGTGGCTTCCTCGCAACTTATCTGCTCAGCCCAAGGTAGAGTGATTGGCTCGCTTCTGCTTTTTTTCTTTCCATCGAACATATGGTTCTGTTTAAATGTGTCCATGTTTGCAACTTCCAGTTGACGTTTTTGGCACTCAGAATAGTATCTTGCAATTATACTTAGTGTAGAAAGAAGGGCTTGCTTTAACAGCGGAATGCATGAAATAAAAAAGTTCACGTCAAATTTATTGGCTGCTGAGAGCCCTTGAGAATGTAGCCGTCTGGTCTGGGGGACTCAATGGGTTTCTGTTCCTGGTGCACAAGCCCGCTCACGGGCTCGGCCCCTCCCCCGTGCTCTCGGCCATTACAGGAAAGCGTCTGAGTGTTGTACAAGGCTAAAGCTTTCTGTGTTAATCTATCCCATATGGGGTCGGCATGAAACAGGCGGTGAGTCCGGGCGGGCCCGGGGGCAAGCACAGGTTTGTAGCGTGGGGACACGGTCAAGGGGCTGGAGCAGCGAGGAGGGAGGGAAGGAGCAGAGGAGGGGCCTGTGAAAAGCAGCAGAGTGCCTTCGAAGCCCAGCCAGCCTGAAATCCTTGTTTGTGTGGCTGTCAGCCCTGCTCAGGGGGCAGCGTACACCCACAAATGCTCAAGGGGGGGCCTGCTCATGCGCCTCCCTGCCCAGGGGGCAGAGAGTGTCCAACTGCAGAGAGTGTCCAACACTAGACCCAGAAACAGAAGATTCGGTGGCATCGACGGTGTCCCAGCACCAGATCCCAGACACGTGGAGGTTAATGAAACACAGGGATTCTGCTAAAGCAGCAGAAGCGCCCAGGCAGACCTTCTGTGATTCAAGCAAAAGGCTTTATGTTTTAGGAATTGAATGCGAAGCAAAGGGGAGAGACTTTGAGAGATCGCAGAGGTCAGAGTGTGACACCAAAGGCGAGAGGCGATCGGGCCAGCTGGGCGCGTCTCCGTCTCCGCAGAAAGAAGCCCTGGAGAGAAGGGCACTTCTGCGCAGCTGACCCGCTTCCAGAGTGGAGGAGGACCTGGAAGTTCCCACCAAAACACCAATTGGATTCGCTTATTTCTCTATGTTCTTACCTGCATTTCTGCTGGTGCATGAGATTTGAAATCGCTTCCTCTGAAGTGTGGACACATTCCTCTGGGTGCTTTTCCTTTTTCTGTGTCCCTACCTGGTTCTTACAGGGCCCCTTTGGGTGGCGCAGCACTCACAGCTATTCATGCAGCTCCCGGGCACAGGACCAGCCCCCTGCAAGCCCAGAAAGCCATTCAGCCGGCGGAATGCACGCCCTGGCAGTTTGGGAAGAGTGGGCGTCTTGGGTTCGCGGATGTCTCAAATCCCTCTCAGCTCTGAGATGGTCGCCCCCACGAGGTCGCTACCTTCACGCAGCCCAGCAAACACTGCTGCCCAGGCTGTACTTGTAGCCCGTGACGAGGATGTGCGACCGAGTAGGAAACGGGCCTCTGAGTCACTCAGATTGACATTTGTATGGTCAGTGCCTTTCTGCTCAACCGGCGCCGCGAACCCCCTGTGAGCCAGGCACCGAGGCACAGAAACGGGACAAATGCAACCTTTGCCCAGGCAGTTCACGGTTGGGAGGGGCGATGCCAACGTTACTCAAGTAACCGCAGCAAAAGGTGCACAGGTGAGAGCGGATGCAGGACGTCGGAGGGAAAGGGCAGGATTCTGTGCACCTCGGTTCAGGGTTCTCGCAGGAAGTCCTGTTGGAGCCCAAACCGGAAGGATAGGTGGAACGTGGGGGAAGTGGACATGGGCTGCCTGGGCGGGGGCAGGTGGATTGTAGACAGCTGTGCTTGGTAGTGAGGCCGGCACCCTGGGGCTTGGGACCCAACTCAGAGCCTCCAGCAGACCTTCTGCAGAGGACCGTCCTGTGGGGGGGGCGGGTGCTGCCCATGTTAGTTAGTGTTGTGGGGGCGCCTGAGTTTTTCACGTCAGAAGGCCTATCATTTCCTTATGGTCTCACAGGCCAACCCCTGACACCAGGGTTTTTTGTTTGTTTGTTTGGTTGGCTTTTAAGCTTTTGGGACGAGAAGTACAAAAATAGAGAGAGAGCCACAACTGACAAAGAGAGAAGAGGGCTGGAGCCTGAGACGAGAGGCACCACAGGGGCTGGGGTGGCGGTGAGGAGAGGGGGCTGCTCTGCCTGAGGACGAGAAGCCCTGAGATTTGCGCCCTGAGTGGAGGGTGGTCCTTCTGGGAGGGGCCTGGGCTGGCGCCACGGCCGAGACCACGGGCAGGAAGAGCTGTGAAGGGTTCTTCTTGGGGCTGTGGCCGCTGTGCCCTGAGTGGGTCAGGTGCAGGACGACCCTCCCTGTCAGCACAGTCCTTCAGATGGCCCTGGCGGAGACCCGGGGGTTCCCCGGGGGTGGGAGTGGCGGTCGCCCACGTGGGCACCCAGCCCTCGTGAACAATTCCTGATGTGGTCCACTAGGGCCTCCACGAACACAGAGACCCTGAAAAAGCCCCTTTTCCCCATCCAAGCGGGTCTCAGCAGAACTGCAGAGAAGAGACACCTGGCCCCTGGACGTGCCTTTCCCTCCCTGTGCAGAGGCCGCAAAGTGGTTTCAGCACAGCCAGCCAGGCCAACCCACAGGGTCCCACGGGCACGTCCCCCCCACGGGCCTGGGCTGTGTCCCTGAGCCCAGCTGCTTAGAGGTGACGCCGCTGCATGTCTGGACCCCTGGCCTCGCAAGCTCTGGCCTGGCGCTGATTTAGCAAAGTCACTCCGAGGTCTTTCATGGGCACCTTTGCAAAGGCCGCGGGGTCACAGACAGAGGGTCCTTCGCACGTCTGTCTGCAGCCTTATTATTGTGAGAAACGGCCTTCACCCACCATGTCGCTAAAGGAATGCTTTGTGGGTCGTGGCCGGACCCAACCCGTGAACCCCAAACTGCACTGCACGACACGAAGCTGTAAAACTGCCCGGAGACGGAGAGCATGCCGTGCCGTGGCCCCGACCCGTCGCTCGCCAGAGCTGAGTTGGCAACGGGAGCCATGGCACGTGCGGTGTGACCAAAAGGAGTAGAGAAGCAGCACCCGGACCCGAACACGGCTGAGATCTCAACTTTCCAACTGTTCCCGGGAGGGAGTGGGGAGGGCACTGGGTGCTGGTGAGGATGAAGAGGGTGCGGGAGTCGGGCCTGGGGTGTGGGGAGGGGGGCTGCCGCACCATCTGGGCCCAGGCCTCCTCACCTACCTTCCCCCTCCCAGCTCCCAGCGTTCCACGTCCCGCCTCTCGGCCTTGGCGTGCTCAGGCTCCCTCCCTTCACTTGCTTTACTGCCTTAAAATAATCCTCTTCCTCAAATACGCCGGCTGCTCAACTAATCATCTCAACAGCTGCGTGAGTTTCCTAGGCCTGCTGCACGAAGAATTACAAACAG
This sequence comes from Desmodus rotundus, assembly GCF_022682495.2. Classification (NCBI taxonomy): domain Eukaryota; kingdom Metazoa; phylum Chordata; class Mammalia; order Chiroptera; family Phyllostomidae; genus Desmodus; species Desmodus rotundus. Next base: position 165,591,299 of record NC_071391.1, on the reverse strand, counting down.
GGTGGCCTAAGCCATCCACGTTCATGCTCTCTGTTTGGAAGCTAAGAGCCCGAATCACTCACCCCCAGTGCCTTACAGACGAGGCGTGTGTTGAACTGAATTCCCTCAAAATTCACCTTGAGGTTCTGACTCCCAGGACCTCAGCATGGAACCGTAGGAGGGTCCGTGCAGAGAGTGCAGATGAGGTCTCCCTGGAGGCAGGTGGGCCCTCATCCAACATGGCAGGTGTCCTTATAAAAGGGGACATTTGGGCATAAGCACTCACACACGGCGGACACGGGTGACAGTGGAGGCTGGGGAGCCCACAGGTGGCCGCCATAGCACCAGACGCCGGGAGAGATGCCAGCTGGTCCTCCCTGATGGACTCCGAGGCTGCCCAGCTGCTCCGACACCCCTGTCTCAGACACCAACCTCCCGGACTGTGAGATGGGCTCTTCTGTCACTTCACCACTCGGTGTGGCTCTGTATGACGGCAGCCCCGGGGAGGGAACCCAGGGAAGGCCCTTCCTTGCTCCTCTTTGGCTCTGGGGGCTGCTGGCCTCCCAGTGTCCCCTGTCTGCAGCGGCCCCCTAGCCCTGCCCTCCATCACCTCCTGACTTCCCCCTGCCCCCCGCCCCAGCATCTGGGTCCTGATTTTCCTCTTCTTATAAGTACGTGAGTCCATTGCATCAGAGCTCACCTTGATGGCTTCACTTAATCACATCTGCAAAGACCCTCTTTCCAAATAGGGTCACATTCACAGACATTGGGGGCTTGGGGCTTCAACAAATCCCTCTGGGGAGCACAACTCACCCGGGCTCCTCGAAAGGGTTCAGTGCACTCACCGCTTCTCCCTGGGGCCCTGGTTGCTCCCAGTCTGTTCACTGTGCTGTCTCTGGCCTCAGGCACCCTGGAGATGGGCTTCGGACCCCCTCTCTTTGCCACTCTGCACTCCCAGGTTCTCATTTCCACAACGCCAAGGAGGTTGCCCTTGAGCCCCAACCACTGACCTTCCACCTCCCGACCTCTGGGGGCACTGACACTGTGACCTCCGCAGTTCATGGCGATGCTCTCCCGGCTCCGGTTCCAGATTGCCTCTCCAGTTCTCCACCGGATCTCAGCCCGCACCTGCCCCTTAGACGCTGCCACCTGCCCGACCCGCCGGGTCCCTGACACCCAGCCCCTCCCCCACACCCCCGGACACAGGTGTGAGCTGCACTAGCCACGCCTTCTCTGGGCTCCGCTGAGCCGGTGCCCATGTCCTTTAGCGTCACGAGGCTGGCGCGGCGCAGCGCAGCCTGGGCCGCCCTGGAATGACTGAGTGAGGCAGGGCTGGCTGGCTGGCTGGAGCTTGTGCAGCGAGCTCAGGGAGGGAGACTGAGGCAAGCTGGGCTGTGGTCTCCTGTCCCCCTGCCCCCTGAGACGGAGCTCCGGGGTCTCACCCGAGCTAAGGTGAGGATCGTTGTGGGATGCATTGAGGGAGGGACCATTGGCGGTGGGCACACGTGGACCCTGCGTCACTGTCACTCCAGAGCAGCAGCGAGGCGTGCTGTCCAGAGCTCGGGCCCAGCTGCTGTCACTCTCACAGAGCCCCTCCCACCGCGGAAGGACGCGGGTGACGGCAGCGCCATCCGCCCTCACGGCCACGGCGGGGATCAATAGAATTTTTCCATTTTTTAAAAGGGGTACTTTAAAACGTTAGAATGAAAAGCTAGAGACAAAAACCTGACATCTTAATATCAGGCATAAACCGGGCATCCTAAGTCTGGACTGGCCCGAGGGCAGCCGCACCCCATGCGGGGGTGTTGGGTGCGCCCCGCGCGGCGGCACAGGGGGGCGCCGCCGTCTGGAGGGACAGGCGAGCTTCCTGCCCAGCAGGGACCCGAAGCCTCACTTCACGGGAAGACCCTTTATGCCCGGCAGGGGCTCAAGAAACGAGTGGATCCAAAAACTATGGTATATTTACACAATGGAATTCTACGCAGCAGAGAGAAAGAAGGAGCTTATACCCTTTGCAACAGCATGGATGAAACTGGAGAGCATTATGCTAAGTGAAATAAGCCAGGAGGTGAGGGACAAATACCATATGATCTCACCTTTAACTGGAACATAAGCAATAGAAGAAAAAAGCAAACAAAATATAACCAGAGACATTGAAGTTAAGAACAATCTAACAATAGCCAGGGGGGAGTGGGGGGTGGGGGCGGGGACAGTGGGTAGAGGGGATTACAGGAAGCACTATAAAGGACACATGGACAAAACCAAGGGGGAGGGTGGAGGTGGGGGAGGGAGGTGGGTTCACCTGGGGTGGGGTGGAGGGATGGGGAGAAAAGGCATACAACTGTAATTGAATAACAATTAAAAAAAAAAAAAAAAGAAAGTCCCCTCAAGGAAGCAGCGATTTTCAACCTTTTTCATCCCATGGCGCACCTACACGAGTCCATCTGAGGCACACCAGAAAATGTTATGTGTTTTGCCGATCTGTCAAAAAATAAGTATGATTTTGATTCATTCCCACTGGGTGGCTTTTGTTATGTTGGCTGCTGTCATTTTTTTATTTGGCAGTCAAAGGGACAAGTGGCCGGTGCCCCTGAGTAAATACTTCGGTACAGCATGCTGAAAACCGCTGCCTCCAGGTTACCAGCAGCAATACCACGTTGAGAGCTCTCTCTCCAAAGAGAGAAGATGGTACAATTTCACATCTCCGCCCATCACCCAGGTTGTTCCGAGAGTGGCTTGTGCAGCTAACCAAATGACCTGATCGGGGTAATGGAAACTTGGCAAGGATCCCCGATAGAACAGTAAAAGCGAATATCAATAGGTTGCTTCCGTCTGTGCTCATGTCGCATCCAGAGCTGGATGTGAGAGAGCGCGTGAGCCCTGTGGTGATGGGCTAATTGAGAGGCAAACTCAAAGCGGCTGCATCTGTAAGTAGGTTACGCACAGAATACGCACCGGCCGGTGTACCTGGATTGTGCCGGCCGAGAGCACTGCTTCAGAGCAGACAGCTGGGTTCCAGCACGGGCTCGTGAGTGTACCGGCCACACCCACCGGGCAGTGACTTCAACCCCGAGAGTCTTGGTTTGCTCATCTGCAACATATGTAGCGTATTGCAGGCCTCACAAGCTCTCACGGAAATGCCGCTGAGCAGTGACGACGTCAGCCACTTTGTGGGGTGTCGAACCCACCTGCGTTCAGTTGTTTGTTGGTTTGAATCTGTGTCCGACGGCTGGCCCGGGAAAGCCAGGAAGAAAAATATCTCACAGAAAATTACAGTCAGCTGGCTCTGGGAATGCCTTGCTCTGCCACATTAATTTCTTCATTAAATATGCGTCCTTCATCCCTGGATCTGCCTGGAAACCCAGAGGGACACACACCCAGTGTCCTCTGAAAGGTCACCCTGAGCGAGCAGACAGGCCTGGATGCGGGTGGTGGGCAATTGAATCGCAGGCGGTGACCGAATGAAAAATGAGGGCGGTGGGGAAGAAAGCAGGCCCCTCGAAGGGCAGAACTCGCGTCTGCGCCATGCCAGCAGCACCTGCCTCGGACTGCCCGGCCTCACACGCGGCTCTGTTTGCTCCCACGCCACTGTTAGAAGGTGCGCCAGCAGCCTGGGGAGCCCCCTCTCTCGGACCGCCGGGAGGGACTGCCGGAGGGCACCCAGGAGCCCCGCCCAGGTACAGGGCGGGGAAAGGGAGAACCACGCCCAGCCCTGGGAGTGCCCAGGTTCTCGAAAATGCAAGACCAGCATATCCAGTCTTCGCCAGGACAGTCTTGTCCACCTAGACACCGTCTGTACCTGCAAGAGGCAGAGCAGCCCGAGTGGAATGTTTCTGCCGCCTTGGTGGGGTGTCCGTCTGCCTGGGGCTGATGGATTTGAGTGAGAGCTGACGGGGGGAGGAGGGACAAAGTTCCGAGCTCACGGGGACTTTTTCTTGTGCTGCAGTCGCTGAGCTAAAGATCGGGGCGATGTGCACTGAGTAATGATTTACACGTGGCCGAGTTCCTGGACAAGGGCCATTTCATCCACTGATGGGGTTTGGCCTTCTCGAGAGGGTCGGTGAGAGAGTGAGTTTAAATAATATTTACAAGATGGAAAGAAGATGATTCCCCGCCTTTCAGCAAAAAACCGGATTTTGATCCGTGTGGGGCGCACCCCCCGCCATTTGCCCGAAGCCCCTGTTCTCCGTGGGACGCTGGCCCAGGAGGTTCACATGTGACTTCGGTCTACGTTTCACTGTCCTGTGTGGTGGGCGCCGATATCCTTGTGCTGTGGTCGAGGAGACCGAAGGTCTCCCGCTTTCAGCAGCGCCTCGGGGCAGCACCGCCGGGTTATAGTGGACACGGGGTAGACACTCGAATGTGTAGCTGTGCGTGTGGTTTGTTTGAATGACCCTGGACCACACACCTGCAGGGTTTTCTTCAACACCCCCCACCCCGGGATGGAGGGGCACAACACCATACCCGACCCGAAGGGGGAAGTAGCTCGCCCGCGCTGACCGAGGCTGCTGCTGGGGGTCCCGACGTGCCGCCCCTGCCTTGCTGCTGTCCGAGCGGCAGGTGGGGGTTCAGGATCAGGCGGCGCCTGCTGCCTTCTCTGGAAGGCTCTGCGGGAGTCACAGAAAGGGAGAAACGAGTGACACAGGAGCTGGGAGGTACTCTTCTGCAGGCTGTGCGACCTGAGCTGCAGGAGGGGACGGCTGGGAGGCTTGGGATCACCCCCTGGTTACCCACGATGCCGCTGAGCACCAGGGGGTCGGAGCCCGTGAGGGTGGTTTCCTGGCTGCCAGCGCTTTCGCATGGACCAGCACTGGTCCACGGCCTGGGGTGGGGACCCCTGCTCTAAGGAAGGAGCTCCTGGGCTAAATGCAGCCTGGCTGCCAGCGCTGTCAGCCCTTCGACACATCGGTCATTTTATAGACGGAGGGAGCATGTGCTTCCCTCGCATCCTCGGCTGAACCAAGAAGTGATCGGACAGACAGCGTTTGGGGAGTTTTATACAACGGCTGCTGTGCAGCATTCGGAACCGAACGTGAAGTACAATTTACGACACTGGAAGCCAAAGCGAAACGGGGGCCGGAAGCTGGATGGGCATAAATAGCATCAAATTATGCACAGTGTTTCACACATGTGTCTCAGGCCACAAATCTGGGGTACGTGAAATGCTGATTTCTTTATTGGCGCTTATACAGCCCAGCATCTCGCTGAGGTTTGCTTCCACGGGCGTGTGGAATGCCGCCTCTGTCTTCACTGGCTCCCTCCTCTCGGCAGGGGCGGGGGGGTGTCCACAGTGTTCGAGTCCCGCCAAGGTTTTGGGGGTGGTGCAGAGCAGAGCGCCGGGACAAGAACCGGAAGCTGTTGTTGAGTGTGAATCACCTTCCCACAGGCGGGGCCGGGGACAGTCTCTGCTGCTGGGGTCCGGACCAGAGTTCCTGGGAGCCAGGCTGGATGCGTCCTGGGGGTCCCCTTGTCCCTGAGGATGTGGGATTGTCAACCAGGGAGCAAAGTGCAGACCCTGCACACCTCTCCTCTCTTTCTTTTTTATTGTCTGGGGAAAACCATCGTTCATCCCTGTTTCTCGCTAAGAGACTGGGTGGATCCTTGGTGCGTCCCGCGCTCTGTTGGGGAGCTGGGCCTTTAGAACGAGAGCCCTGCAGGGAGACAGGACGCATGTCAGGCTCCCGCAGGGCTCTGGTTGTGCGTGACACCTGCCGGCGAGGACAGAAAAGGGGAAACAAGGAAGGGGACAGGGAAATCAACACTAAAATCATAGAAAAGCCTACCAGGCAGCGACAACCACTGGTAACATTTGGGTGTGTTTCCTTCAAGATAATAGGGAGAGAGCCGGAAATACGTGGAAATACAGATCTCTAAGTTTCTCGTTTAATGCAGAGGTAGGCCTTGCATCAGGCCCCGCAGTCCCCCGAGAAAACAGGCGTGTAAATGAGTAACTGTGTCAGGGACTTTGTAGAAACACGCAGAATAAACAGAGGTGGGACAGGGTGGGACCTCGGTCCCTGACCTGGACACATGGACACTTCGACAGCGGAAGGGGAAGCGGTGGAACGGTGTGTGGGGCGTCTCAGACTGAGTGTGTACATTTACTAACACCCAGGGCCAGCGGGGAGTGACGAGAAGGACATCGGGGTCCCTTTTGTCGGGTCGTGGACGCCGGGAGACCCCCAGGCCCCGGCAGCGTGTGGGGCACAGCTGCCAGAGTTTTGGACAGGCCGGGACAATATTTTAATTTAATGAATGACAGACTAGTGGAGGGACGGAGGCCAATTTTTTTAAATCTTAAAGCACAAAACTGCTGTGAGGAAGACCGCTCCTCTCTGCCCCCCTGCACCCACCCCTTTGGGAGTCGAGGGCCAGCTGTCAGGTTGCCATCTTGAAGCGCGCCCGCCTCCCCGTGCTCCGTGTTCTGGAAGCTGGGCCCGCCCACACGTCTCCTACAGGCTCTCTTCCCAGGTTCAGGTCCCTGGGTGCTGTTTATCATAGTTATTATTACCGGTGTGGAACACACACACACACACACACACAAAATGAATGTATCAGTGAATAGTTTCAGGGTCCATATTAGGTTCTTTGTCTGGCCTGTGCACCGATGTGAAGTTGGAGGCCACGGTCTTAAGGGACAAAGGAAGGACAGAGGAGAAGGCCTCAACGGAGGTCCCGCTTTCTGTCTGGAATTCTCCTTCCTGCAGGCCAGTCACGTGACAGGGGGCAGCACCCCGCACACAGGCCCTGCGTCAGACTCCCTGGGCTCCCTGGGGGGACGGCCACTCACCCGACCCACCACTCTGGACAAATGGAGCCGCTTTTCCACATTAACGCCACTGTGGGTGCCTGTTACATGTGCCCAATGCATCCTGGAACACGGGGTGGGGGTGGACGATGGGGAAAACATGCTCCCCAAACACGGAGGAGGGGCCTGCCCTTCGCCAGCACGAGACCGTGACTTCTCCGTGGGTCGAGGAGAGGCTTGCGTGGTCACGCCGGAGAGACCGGAGGTCAGTAAGACGGAGGCAGCTGGGGCGGGACCGGAAACGCGCACTGGAGCCATCGGAGCCGCTAACACCTGCCGAGCGCGCTCAGGCCCTGCTCCAGCTGGCTCTGCGCGCATCGAGCCCCCCACCCTCCCAGCGGCCACTCCAGCCCGGGGTGCGGCTAGTGTCTTCCCACCTTGTGGTGACAGTGCGGAGGTCCCTGTCCTGGGGACAACCCCCAGAGTGCAGTGCTCAGAGGGGGCAGCAATGGTCCACGCTATGTGTCCCCAGCAAGCCCTGTGACCCCCCTCCCATGAGGACACTGTCTGGAAACCACAAGGAGGCGGTATGTCTTTTCTTGGTCCAAGAAAAGAAAAGCCAATCAGATTAGCGACCCGGGGAGGGACTCGGGCAATCTGCGGCCTGAGGACAGTCCCTCACACCTGTGTGAGTGGGTCAGTGTGTGTTGGGTCTGGACCTGGAGCCCAGGCCTCCCCGCTGCACCCTGCGGCCTCCCTCTCCTCTTCCTCCGACAACGTAACCCGTGTTTGAATGCGCACTACTAATTTCCTACGTGGTTACAAGGTTCTGAATACCCGTGCCTCCCCAGCCAATCGTGTCCTCGCCACAGGGAGTTCAAAGTCACGTGAATAGCAGGAGAACAAGTGTTCTACAGGAACGAAGGCGTGGTTCCCGGATTTTTAAAAAGGACGAAATGACCTCGATTGATAGGTATTTACGGAAAACCCCTGGAATCTACAACTACCTGAGTGCTGAGAACAGTCTGACCGGCTGAGCCAATGAAGGAGAGGGACTGAAGCAGAAGCCTTGGGATCGATAATTGCTTCGCTGCACAGGGCGAGCTCTCGTCCGGCACCGGCGGGGCGCAGGCTGGGCGGTGAGTGGCAGGAGGCTGGCAGAGGCGCTGGCGTCATCAGAACGGCGTGGCAGGAGCGAAGTGCCGGGGCCGGAGGGCTGTGGCTTGGGCACCAGGCAGCCAGCGCCTCCCAGAGCGAGCGAGTCCCCTCACGCAGCCCTGCCAGGTCAGCAGGCTGGTGGTGCTTCGCAGTGCCCGGCACCCCCGGCAGCCCCGGTGGGGCTTTCAGCTCTGGTTTCTCTCTGCAGCTGGAGGAGGCTCTGCCCGCCTGCCTTGAGGAAGGAAACGGGAGCTGCACGGCTTCTTCCAGAGGAGCCGTGTGGGAGAGGAGACTCTCTGCGGGGAGCCCACGGACGCTGCGGCAGAGCGAGCCCGGCCGAGAGCCCGTGCAGGTGAGGCGGGCTCTGGGATGCGGCTGCTGCCCTGCGATCCTGCTGCTGCCGTGTGCGTGGGGAGCAGCCGTTCTGGGGGGCTGGGCGCTGCTGCCAGACGGAGTGATGGCTGTGCCGTCTCCATAATTCCTTTGTGAAAGGCACGAGCAGGCAGAGCATGACGCCCTTGGGTCAGAAAGCCATCCCTGCAGTCAGGGGGCGGGGTCCCCAGAGAATCCATCTCGGATGCTGGCTGCGCTGCGTCTGCAGTGGACCAGCGTGAAGCGTGCGCCCCCAGGGCGATTTGCCAGGGTGCCTTCAGACGGTCTGGGATGGTGCCCAGGGGATGTGCCCGGGGGCCTTCGGGGCTGAGTTCTGATTCGGGGCCTGTCCTGGGTTCCCAGGAAGCTGTGTGCTGTTGGAAAATCCACGGAACCTCCCGGCATTTCAAGTCTTCCTTGGAAGCGTCGGTGACGTATTTGCTGTGACAGGTTGTACTCTTGGGAGCTGATAGCGTCCCACTGGCCTTTGTCTGCTTCGCCCTTGGCATGGGGTGGGGCACTCAGTGTGCCCACGAAACGCCCCCCGCCTCACCGTGCTTTGGAACGGGAAAATGACGGCAGAATGTGGGTGCACACGCCTAGAAGCCGGGGGAAGGCCCCAGCGAAGGCCCGGTTGTAACCCGGGAAGCCAGGTGGCCTTCGGGTCGTGTGTTCTGTGCTAGGAGGGTGGCACTCGTTAAGATGGGACAAGCAAGAGGCCAATGTGGGCATTCGGGGGCCTGAGCCGGGGAAAGTGGCAGAGACCCGAGCGATCGGGTGCCGAGTAGAGGGGTTCGAACCTGGGCTTCGGGATGAGGGCCTTTTTAGAACGGCCAGGATGGGTCTTGTCACAGTGGCCCATTAAGTATGACGACCGACTGTGAGCCACGCCCAAGGAGGGGTTGGCCGGCCGGACTGACACCTGCTCCGGTAGGTCACGTCTGGCACTAGGGCATGCTTGGAAGCAAGCAAAGGTTCAGGTCTCGGTAGCCAGCAGTTTCTTCCAAATTGCTCCTCCGGCCGGACTCCAGAAAAGTGAAGCTGCTGGGCCCTCCACCTTGTCCTGTTGCTCCCGAGGGCCTTTCCGGCCTCATGTCAGGGATGCCCTGGCTCAGGCTTCCCCAGCCCCACGCAGTGCCTGCACCCTCCCAGCCGCCTCCCCGACGAGATCCTATGCCTCTGTCTCAGAGGGCCCCTCGGTGCCCCCCACGCCCCCCAGCAGCCCGCAGGGCCCCTGCTTGCTGTTTGCCACCAGGCACCCCGGGGCTCCCGGACGGGGTTCTGCTCTTGCCCTGAAAGTCCCATGCTGTTTCTGTGATGGGATCATATCGGAATCATCTGCACCCCCACTAAGCGAGGCAGGCCAGGGCAGCGGCTCTGGATTCTGCCTTTAGTGCACCCAGAGTCCAGCACACAGTAGGGATGGATTCATGTACAAGTGTAGGGACAGAGAAAGGCTCTGGAAGCTTCCAACAGGCCGTGTCCTCCTCAGGCCTGGGCGCCCACAGAGGACAATGGGACAAACCCCGCGTCCTCCCTTTGGCCTCATCCGTCTCTCAAGCCCCGGTGTACACACCACCCCCAGGTCCAGGGAAGGCAGTGCTGGAGGGTCCCTGGGGCCCGGCCGCTGCCCCGCACCCTGGGAAGTGCGCGCAGATCCATCTCGGACCAGTGGACAACTAGGAGGCCCTGCTTCCTGAGCTGCTGATCCCAGGCTGGTGGGGGGCGGGGTGGATGGAGCGCTCACCCGCCGACTCCTGTCCGGTGAGGGTTGTTCAACTGTGGCGGGGGAGGGGCCCTGAAAATATCAACACTCTAGATGACCGTTTAGAGAATGAGGAAAAAGGAAAGGTGGAAATTAAAGCCACACATACTCCCACAATGTATAGGTCACGCCTCTCGTTACTCACTTTCCCCCAGATGATTAGAGACTTTTCCGTACGGTTTGAGGCATATTCATACTTTGGAGCCCTGATTTTACCATAATTGTTTGCTTTTGCCATTCGGACTTTCTTTACTGTGCACTTCAGTGGAGGCGCCACCGGTGTGAACGGGCAAGTTCATCTAAATTCTCTTACCGTCCCCCGGGATCGGCTCCTGTTCATGGGGAAGGAAACGGGGGTCCAGGCGAGGAAGCTAATTTTCCAAGGTTGGCTACAAGGACATTCTGGCTTGGACCCAGCTCTCACCCTCCGTTTATCACCTGTGTGCAAGAGGGTGTGGGGCGTGTGGGGCGTGAGTGTGTGTGTGTGTGTGTGAGTGTGTGTGTGTGTGTGTGTGTGTGTGTTCAGGAACCAGAGGACGGTGGGTAAATACCACAGTCAGACCCGTCCTGGTAAGCATACAGCCCACTCCTGGTGAAGGCCGCCTACCCTCTCAGGGAGACAGGGACCTTCTGGGCCTGACCCGTGTGACCGGCTGGAGAGAGCCACTACAGCAGCAGCAGAAATGAACTGTTCTCCACTTTCAAAGGTGGAGAAGATTCCGCGACCACATACTAGTCTTTACCGGGCAGTGCGTCTGCGGGGCGGTCCCAGGTGCCAGGTCTCCGGCACATTTTGGCTCAGTTAATAAACACACCGAATACCCACGCTGCAGCGGGCCTCGGTCTTCGGGCGGAGGACCAGCCGGGAAGGGGCGGGGCTGTGCTCTCAGGCAGCTCCCAGGCTGAGCAGGGTGCTGGACAGAAACGCAGACAACGAAACAAAGGAGAATAACAAATACTGGATAATGATGGGCACCCGTCTGGGACGAGAACAGGAGCACTCGGGGCGGGACATACCTGCCCAGGTGTGGGTCTGGGCTGAGGTTGAGGAGGGGCACCTAGAGGGTGAGCGCCCGGCTGAGCTGTGAGTGAGAGGCTGAGCGAGAGGCTGAGCAAGGGCCCTGCGGTGGGCCGGGCAGGCGTGTCCGAGGGGCGGGAGGAAGGACTGGACAACACGGCCCAGGGGAGTGAAGGAGGGAGGCTGCATCCACGCGGAGGCCAGAGAGAGGCAGGGCCAGTCAGAGAGTTGTGTTTCGTTCTCAGTGTTCTGGGAGGTTCCACAGCTGGACGGCGGCCCGGCCTCACTCAGGTTCTGCGGGGAGACCACACTGGCTTCTGGGATGAGGGGCTGCATGGGGCAGGAATCGAGGCCGGGACGATGGGTTGGGAGGTTACCGTGGTGGACACGGCAGGAGCTGACGGTGCTTGGACTCAAGGAGAGGTGGCCGGGGCGGGACCTGGACGGGGCGTGGAGGGGGTGCAGAGGGACCGCTCATCTGGGGAGAAAGAAGAATTGAAGGTCGCCCCTACAATTTAACTTAATGGTAACTTAGCACACAGTCTATCCCCACCCCCATTTCCTGCTTCACTCAGAAGGGAAGTGGACGCGTGGGCGTGGCCCAGAATGAACCCGCCCACGGGCATCACATGGGGCATCACCTCCGTGCCGCTTCTCTGTGCCCTGCAGGTCTCGGAGGACAGCATTTGCCCTTCTCAGATGAGGTCGAGGTGGCGCGGGGGATGGGCAGGGGGGTCTCAGAGACCACCCCCGCCCTTCAGTGAATGTCCTATGAACTGCAGCTGAATGCTGCAAGGAGCTGAGGTGACAAAAGGCGAGGAGATGACAGCTTATTGATAGCAGCGTCCATCTGAATCGATGAGTCGGCGAGAACCCACGTGTGCCAATCAAGTCCTGGAGCAAAGGGCTGGGCTGCCTTCCCAGAGGGTCTCAGCAGTGAGCTGGGCAGGCTGTCCTGGGCGGGGCTGGGGGTGGTGCTGAGAAACGAGACACAGTGAGGGGGCCTGACGTCACATCCCTGAGTCGGGGGGCTCTGGGCTGAGCCACTGTGTCCTCCCCAGGCCCAGGGCTCTGCTCCCCAGCTGGGCCCTCCTCCCAGAGCCCCACTTCCTGTGGGCTGGGCTCCGGCCCTCTCTGCTGCAGACCGGGGAGGGCTCGGGCTTCACTCCGGGCTGCGGGTCGCCTCTCTGAACTCCCCGGGGCTCTTCATTGGTCCCCTCCGTGTGCACAATGGCGTCACCCTGTGTTGAGGAGCACGCTCTCCGGTCCACAGACAGAACTTTGCATCAGCACACGCCGCCGTCACCGACGGAAGCCACTCCGGTCTGCGCCCTCTGGCACCGTGGGAGAAGGAAAGGAGAGCCCAGCACTCACTGGTGCTTGGGTGTCCACCGTGGGCTGTAGTGAGTGCTGTGAACGGTCCAGAAGGAATTCAAAGAGATGATGTGGCTGTTGCGGAATGCTCTTTAATCAAATCAGAAACTCATTGCAGGGATTCTGATTCCAACCACAGGACCGCAGGCGGTGCCTTCCTGCTCCCAGGGACGGCCGCGCACCCCTGGACACGCGTGGGCTGGGCTGCGGACGCTGCAGAGTCCCCCAGGAGCCCAGAGGCCCGGACCCGAGGGTGAAGGTCCTGGCTTCGAAACCCCGGTGTCCACCCAGCAAGCCCTCTGTGTGCGGAAGGGATGTGGCCGGAAGGCCCCGACTTTGTGGCATCAGCTTAGCACTGTCGACAGAGCCCAAGCCTCCCCCCGGGGGGGCCCAGCCCCCACGCCCAGTCCCGGAACTGTTCCCTGAGGTCGGCTTAGTGATCAGAAGCGAAATAAAGAACCCAGTGTGAGTGAGTCTGTCAGCTGCAGTTTTCCGCAGGCCTCAGCCCTCCCTGCTGTCTTGCGGATGCCCACTGGGCAGCTGACGTTTCCTACCCAGCTCTGCGGACATCTGCCTTTGAACCGTGCACACAACCAGACACACACCGTTACCTCGTCTGTTCGGGGTTATAGTCTCGTTAGAGAGTTAAAGCAGAGGAATGGACAAGGAAGCAGGGCCCAAACTGTTACAAATGGCATCTGGGGCCTGCAGGGGGGGCTCGTGGGGAGGGGTGGCTTTCCTCCCCAGCCGCGGGGACGTGCGAGCTCGGGTCTGTGGCCCGCAGTGAATTGTGACGATAGAAACGAAACCTGCAAACCAGGGCTCACGGTGCCGGAGACAAAACGGGAATGCACGGCGTGAAGATGAGGTTCCGAGCGGTTGTTACTTCAGGAGGGTTGTTTTTCTCCGCGGACACAATCGCGGCGCTCAGTAGCCTTGGAGTCACCGCATGCAGGAGCCCTTACATTCACACACTCGCCCAGCCCCTCAGCTGTTTCTCATATACAAACACAATGGAGCCGGGATTCTAAAGCCCCAATTAAGTGGAAAAGGTCGCTTTCCCGGCAACAATAGGCCAGAGCTAAGCAACAACAAAAAAAGCTACTTAGTTTGGCAACCTTTGTTGGCAAGAACCCCCTGCCAAAGGCCCCCTCAGAAGGCTCTGAATGGGGCCTGAGCCAACCTTCTTAATCCCTGGCCCGTCTCACAGAGGGTTAATTGAATGCGTGGGAGGGGGTGGATCCCCTTTTGTGGCAGTGGCTGGTCACCAAACAAAAGCCAATTGCTGGGTGGAAGGGGTTTCTCCTTCACCCTGTGCGAAGTGGGGCTGTGTTCCTTTTCCTTCTGGGCCCCGGACAGATGAGAGAAAAGTTCAGTCCTGCAAAGGCACAGAATTTGCTGGAAAAGGGGAAAGTTGCAATTCAAGTTCCAAACTGAATGCAGACAGGCTCCCGGCTGGGATAATCCCTTTGTCCCTTGAGGGGCAGCAGGCTGCTGGAGCCTGCAGCAGGGTGGGCAGGGGCAGGGGCGTGGGTCCGGCCGGCCGCGCCCCCACCCCCTCCCCCACCCCTACCCCCACCGGAAACAGCAGGCTGCGTGTGGTAATTAAACCTCTGGGGCCTGGAGAATGTGGACTCCCGCTCGGAGAAATACTACACGGAAGGCCCCCCAGGGCTCCCCCCTCTTGCTGTGGGATTTCCTTTAGTTACACACGGCTTCCCAGGTAAACAAGCTTGAAAAGAAGGCCCAGGCGGGAATTGAATTAGCACCTTGGCGTGGCTTGTAAGCAACCGGCTTGCTTAATTACAGGATGGTGGAAGGGTCACACCAACGACACAGAATGTACCTACCAGGAAACCGAGGGTGCGCCTGCCCTCGTAGCTCCTTGGCGAACATCCTCATGAAAAAGGATGCATTCTTCCATATTAGACGTGCTTTCTTTCTTCCAATGGACAGATTGGCTGCCGCCCCGGGGACTGTGGGGCGGCCATGCTGAGTGTCCCCGGGCAGCCGTTCCCTTCTCTGCGTCTCTGCGTCCTTTCTGTGAAACGCGTGTGCCTGCAGCTGTCAGGGGTTTGGGCTGAGGATTCAGGGAAGTCCGTGCAACAGCCCCCTCCTGACCAGTTAGAGGGGCGCACATGGTACCGACTGGCCTGCACGTGTGACCTTTTCAATCCTCGGCAGGTCTCGGGGGCAGAGACGCAGGCCCATGAGCTCATGCCCTGGCACTCTGTGCGGGAAAGTCCAGCCTCAGAGCCCCTCCCCGCTCTCCAGTGGGCAGGGGTGTTGTGCCTGGACGCTGGTTTGAGCGGCACCTGCGGACACTTGAGCGTGTCCCCGTGGAGTCCCTGAGTTTCCAGGCTGTGAACAAAGAAGCCCTTGATTTCTGAAACAGTCGCAGAGCGATGCTGCTGGCCTGGGACAGAAGGAAAGGCCAGTGCACCATGGGGCGGCTCAAACAGGCACCTGCGGTTCTGGAGAGGTGCGTAGGTAGAGGCCCATCTTGGTCCCCGGGGTGGTAGAGTTGGGTTGTCCTTTTGTGGGTGCGCATGGGCGCCCCTGGCCTGAAATCTCCCGTTCCTGTCACCGTGGACACTGCGGGGAGGGTGGTCTTCTCTACTGGCCCCTGTTTGCTGGGTCCCTGCTGTGCAGAGCACCATCTGCACCAAGGGGCAGGAGGCTGGGCCTCTTCCCAAAATGGCCAGGTTGGCCATCATTCCCTCAGTCACCTGCATGACCATTTCCAGTTTGACACCCTCAGGAGGGGTCCTGCAAATGACCATCATAATAGTAATAAGTGCCTCAGGGCCAGGAAGAGCTGAGGGTCCCCAGGCCTCCTCACCTGCTCCCAGCCTCTTCCCCCTCCTGCCCTTGTCCTCTGCAGGAGGTGGGGTGGGGAGGAAGTAGGGAGGGCTCAGAGTAAGGGGGCATTCTTGGAGAGAAGGGGGTGGTTTAGGGGAGAGGGGGGCTTGACCTTCCTCGTCCTTCCTGCTCAGGGCAGGGAGGGACCCCACTGGGCTGGGGGCCGGAGACAGCCGTCCAGAGGGAAAGGCAGGGCAGTGGGGGGTCAGAGGCAGGCAGCTGGCGTTGGACAGCCAGTGTGCCAGGGTGGGGGCTGCGGTCATCACGGTTACCGCAGCGGTCAGAGGGGTCAGCTGGGCGCGTGGAACATCACTCCTCCTCTGCACGTGGATTTTCCAATCTGCACAGGAACCTAAGCAAGCGGGCCCCTTATTATGCATGTTGGGGGGGTGCTGAACTCTGGGGAGGTGAGTGACCTGCCCCAGGCTCAGAGCCACAGCACCGCCCTCTGTTCGGCCCAGACTCTGACTTGAGCCCGTGTCCCAGAGAAGAGGGGGCTCTGTCCTCGGGGGTGGGAGCCCACTTTCCAGCAGAGCCCGAGCGCCCCTGGGTCCTGGGGCCGGGCACCCACAGCCCTGGGCGAGGGCAGGGACGCTCCAGTAGGGTGCGTCTCCTCAGCCCCCTCCCCTGAGCACCGTAAGCAGAGCGCTTGCTCTCCTTTGTGTGCATTTTCTCAGGAGCAGAGGGCGTGTGGTGTGAGGCTGAGGGTGCCCAGCTTTCTAGGGGTTGTTTCTGTGGCCCTCGGGATGGGCTTTCATTCCCGGCCTCGTGGTCCTGTCCTCTGCTCTCTCGTTGCCTTTCAATGCCCATCCCCTCCCAGCTTGGGGGGCAGGCAGGTCCTGCACCAGGCTTGCCTAGCACGCCCCCTGGTGGCCACATGAAGACCCACCCTGCTGCCCCTCTCGCTTGCGTGCCTCTTGAGAGATGGAGAGCATCTTGAAGGCAAGGCAGCTGCACTGGTCGTGCCTTCCACGGCATCCTGCTGGAGAGAAGCCGTGGGGCCTGGCACCGAACAGGGCCTGGCGACTTCCTGCAAATGCTTAGATTCACATGGTGCAGCAGACACGCACCCCGGACAAGACACAGACAGCGGAGACTTTTGATGAAAGAGCATGCAGCAGTCGGGAAGGCTCCAAAGAAGGCACAGCGTTTAGGCTTCGCCCAAAGGAGACGCGAGCCTCCACAGGCAGGTCTCGGGGACAGCTGGGAGGCGGTGAGGCCACCGAGAGGTGGAGTTTGACCTCAGACTGCGATGGAGGGGACGGCGAGGAGAGGCAGGATTGCTCACCCAGCAAACACCCTGTAGGGTCTGAATCTCTGAACACTGCCTCTCGGATACCGGGGGGCCGCTGGACACTGCCTCTCAGATACCAGGGGACCGCTGGACGCTGCCTCTCGGATACTGGGGGGCTGCTGAACACTTAACGGATGTCAAGAGTTTCAAAGTGTTCAAAAAAAAAAAAGAAAGAAAGAAAGAAAAGACAAACAAAAAATCAAGAAGGAGCAAGAGCCACAGAGATAAAAATAACATTTATGATTCCAAAGGTTTTGACTGACGGTACTTGGCTGTGTTAACAGTCCCTGATGAACACAGTGAGCAGTGGTCAAATAATGAGTCCTCACACTGAAGAGGCCGCCCTGACTGGGTGGCTCAGTTTGTTAGAATGTCATTCTGTACACCAGAAGGTTGTGGGTTCGATTCCCAGTCCAGGCACATACCTGGGTTTTGGGTAGGATCCCTGGTTCATGTGCATACAGGAGGCAGCCAAAGCTATGTGTTTTCATAGCTTTCTCTCTCTCTCTCTCTCTCTCCTCCCTTCCTCCCTCTCTAAAATCGATAAATACATCATTGGGTGAGATTTTTAAAAAAGGAAAGAAAAGAAAAGGCCAATCCAGGCATAGCTCACTGACTGGCCAGGCCGACCATTTCGGTGAGTCACCACGGCACGTCCACGTGTCCACATGCCCATGTGTCCACGTGTCCACGTGTGTTCTGTGAGCCTTCCTTCCTCAGATCGCTGTCCCCTGGCACTTTCAGGGTGGGGATTTGTCACTCGCGTGTGCCCAAACCCACAGAATGCACGGCACAGAGAGGGACCCCCAATGCACACTGCGGGCTGCAGTTGACGCGTGCCGACACTGGCTCCTCAGCGGTGGCAGGTCCTAATAACAGGGAACCTTAGCTCCACAGTAACCGTCTGCGGAAACCGTTCTGTTTTGCTGTAAACCTAAAACTGCTCTAAAAACAACAAAGTCTATTCATTTTTTAAGGGAAAGTTCAAGGAAATGTTTTTATTTGAGTGGGCAAGCTTGAGCTGGGGGTGCTTGGCGACGGGATCCCCAGGCCCGGGCTCTGGGCCAAGCCAGGGTGGGGCTTGTGTGGGCGGAGTTACGCCTCCCCTCCCAGCAGGTCGCGGTGACCTGAGTCTGGACTGACTTCCCTCTCGGACTGCGGAGGAGCCAGGGGCTGGGGGCATTCAGGCCTCAGACAAGAAGAGAAGGGACACTCACAGGGCTCTGTGTCGGCGGGAGAGGAAAATGCGTGTTCCCAAACTTGGTGACATCTGGGCTTTGCTGCCTATTAGCTGTTTGTCCTTGAGCAAGTCCCACGGTGTCTCTGGGTGCATGTGTCCTTTACGATTGACTGAGCGTGTTTGGTGGGTCAAATGCAATGACCTCGGCCCACCGAGGGTGCCGTGACTACGAGTGGTGTCCTCCGTGTACGTACTGAGAAGGGTGCTGGTCACAGTCAGGTACTAACCCCTCTTCCTCGTCGTCTTCTTTCCGTCCTGTGGCCCAAGCAGGAGAGAACATGAGGTGGGGGGTGCGGCGGCCTCTGAAGGTGCCCGGCTGAGGGGCTGCTCGCCCACATGTCTGCACCCGAAACTCCCTCAGGTCCCACCTGGAGGCCGGCACGCCCGCCCTTCCTGTTCTACTTTTCAGCTTCTGCTTTGGTGCCTGTATCCAGTGGTGCCTAATTTTTAACAACCCTCCATGTGGAGTTCAGCCCGGCAGCTTCCTGCTTTCCTTTGCCACCCCTGAGCCACAGGATTTTCCATGGTGACCGCTCTACCGTGAGGCTGGGAAGGTGTCCACTGGCATGCCAGCAAAGACCCCCGTGTGACACTGGAGTGCTGAGATCTCAGTTCGAGGCCCCGGCATGCGTCCTTCCGGGTCGGGACACTGTGCACTGGTCTGCAGCCCTGGGGACACCCAGCATCTGAGGCTGCTGGACCCCGGTGCCCCCCTGCCTTTGGCTGCAGGAGGGCTTGGCAGCTGTCAGCACCTTCTCCTCTACTGTCCCTGGGGACCTGCCCTGCCGCCTGTCCGAGCTGCCTTCTGGTAGCTGCAGACCTCGGGGCAGAGGCCAACACCCAGCGGCCAAGGAAGTCTGTCTACGTAGGGTGCACACTTTGTCACCAACGCCAATGCATGAACTTCATTTGTCCTCTTCTAAGATGCTCTTCTTCCAGACAGAGAAGAAAGCCAAGCTTTGGTCTGAAATTAAACCAATGTCCTTCAAATGAGCTCAGCAAGGGGTTGACTAGTGGGGACTTTGCAGTGCCCTTGGGGTGGGCCCGGGCCGAGGCCAGGTGGTGTCCCCTTCTGCACGGTTCCCTCAGTGGCTGCAGTCAGGGCGGGGCCGATGCCCAGCAGAGCAGCCCACGCAACCGGCAGACGGCCTCCTGGGGAGGGGCTTTGCTTCAGCAGAGCCTGGGCTGCCCAAGAAGTCTGGGAGCAGATGTGGGCAGCTGAGGGGAGACAGTGCGAGACCCTTTCCCTGGAAATACCTCCCACGCGTTCGTGCTGAGTGCAGAATCTGCAGAGCCTCTCCTCACACGCCCGGGGCCCCTCAGCTGGGTCCGTCCAAACAGGTGACCTGGGTTCCTCCGGCATTGGTTCGGGAGCTTCAGGCCCAGTCAGGGACCCCGCGCAGTCCCGAGGCTGGGCTTCGAGCTCCCGAGAGCACAACTGTGGGATTTGCAGACACTGTGCTGTCCTGCTCACCCTCGTTCCGTGTCTCCTCACCATTTCAGGCCTGACCCAGAACATCACAGAGAGAGGCGGGGACCAGAGGCTACCGGGGCTGGGAATACGGTGGGGGAAGAGGCCCTGACACCCGCCCGGACGCCGGTGGTGTTCATAGATGCTGTGTACAGAGTGTGTCGGCACAGAGCGGCTTCGCCAAGCCGGGACTAGGATGGAGAAGTCACGTCTCTGAACAGGAACTGGCCACACACAGCCTTCCACGCCAGGGACACTGCACGGACCCCTCTGCTGGCTCCGGACCCCCTTGTGCCTGGGGTGGGGGGCCCCATTCCCTCCGTCCGTGCTGTTGGGGAATGTTGAGCAGGGACGGAACACAGAGCCGATCTGAAACAGACAGCGACCTGGAAGGTCCCAGTGTGACAAAGAAGCCCGGGGAGCGGCGCCTGCCCCGCTCAGGCATTTCTGGGGCTGCAGGGGGGCCGTCCCTGAGGAAGAGGAGCTCACAGGGCCTGTGGAGACGCACCAGGAGGACCAGCAGAGCCCTGAAAGGAGGCATCACGTCCCGGGGGCTGGGGTAAGGAGACCCAAAATGCACCTTTGATCCTTCCAAACACATTTCAAAGGGAAAAAGCAAGGAACAGAGCCCAGGCTGCAACAACGCGACTTGAAGATAAAGGGACTTACAGAGTGAAACATAGAGGCACTGAAGGAAAGTGAGCGCGAGGGATCTCTGTCAGCTTGGGCCCCGGCGGGAACGGGCGTCTGGTGCTGTGGGCACACCGCACACAGCTCCTGCTGGACGCAGGGAAGGTCCGAGGACGCCTCTGCGGTGACCCGCCGATTCCCGAACTGCAGGCGGGACCTCGGTTGCCCCCGAGGCCCTCCACTCCACAGCACCGTGGACGCTGTGCCCCTGGAGGAGCCCCGTGTGCGCCCCGCATTGCGCTGCGGTGCCGGTGGAAACAGGGTCTCTCTAAGCTGGGACTCCCATGCGCTCTCCCCTGCCTTCCCCTGGGCCGGCTCCATCACACCATCTACAGCGTTCCCACGTCCCGAGCTAACGAGGAGCTTTGAAAAGTGGCTGCTATGGTAAATTCACGGAACTTACCGGAGAGAGCAATTACCGTAAACGCGGTGAACTGCCGGGTTGCGCGGACACATTCAAAGGCCCGCGGGCTGAGACAGGGGATGTCGGCTCACGGCCCCCCTCGTGTCTGCTGGAGACGATGCTCCGCTCTCCATTCAGGAGGTCTGCTCGCCGCAGGGGGCCGAGGTGGCCAGGCTTCCCTGGCTCCTGCCTGGGGCCCACACTGCCTGACGTCGGGCCAGCATGGCTCCTGGCCTTCGCTGCTCCCGGGGCCCTCAGGGGCCTGCTGGTCTCTGTCAGCCCAAGGTCTCTGTCAACATTTCTTTGTGCAGAAAAGCACGTGTGACCAAGGAGAACCTTCAGATCCAACGGTGGGACGCTCCTCACCCGCGGTGCGAAACGGGCCGATGACAGACCGAGAAGTGCCTGCTCTCCCCGTCCATCACCCGACGGCTCCGGACTTGTAGGTGGTCAGGCCGAGGGCCAGGACGGGGTCCATCTGGTTTTTTTAACAACTCCTGCCTCGTTTACCCAGGAGCTTTTCCCCATGGGAAACTTCAGAAGGAAGAGAAAGAGCTTCTGAGAAGCCAAAACACAAACCAGGTCCACGCCTCCTACTCACAAGTGACCGCTGGGTGAGAAGGGACCCGCCTGTCCCAGCCCCCAACCCTGCTGGTGACTAGGCCCGGGGAGGTCCCTGGTCACCAGCCGGGGAGGGGAGAGGAGGCTGTGTTTGCTGCTCCTGTCCGGGAGCTTCCCCAGGAACCTACCGACGAAACTTAGAAACCACGTTAATAATGCGTGTTTGCAAGACCAGCGACTGAGTGTCCCTGGTGTCCTCTCCCGTTTTCGGACGCTTGCCTTCCCTGCTCCTGAGGACGGCCAAGGCCACACTCTCTCGCCTCTGGGAGTTGCTAATGGCTTCGTGTCCTGGGGCCACAGCAGAGTGCGGCAGCTGGAAGGGAACTCGGGCTCTTGCAGCGGAGGAACACCTGGGCCACCTGGGCATGTGGAGAGGAGTAGTGCAGGCGGCGGAGCAGGAGGCAGCAGAGGTGTGGGTTTCGCAGGGACAACAGGTGGCAGCTACCAGCCCAGGTGAGTGCAGCCATAGTTTCGGGGCAGAGAGTGAAACGTGTCCTGTAGGTGTCCCTGTGACTGCTGTCCCCTGAGCCCCCAGAACCCTGTTCACCCCAGAAATGCCAGGGAAGGTGAGGATGCCGCACTTGGAGTGATGGCCTTGTGCAGAGTGACAATGGACTGCTGTGCCCGAGCTCAGTTCACACACAGCCCCCTCAAAGGGACCGTGGGGTGACAGGGAGTTTATCTGGGGGACCCTGGGGCTGAGGGACAGAAAACCGGTCCTCAAGTGCTTGGGCTATGTAGGAACCTCTGGCATTCTGTTTAAGAGCAGGAGGAATGGCTCCAAACATCGACAGTAATCTGCAGCCAGCAGCAGGGGAGTCTGGGAAATGTAGTCTGCTGCGATCGGCCATGTGTCCAGACCGATGCTGGGGATCCCGCTGTTAGGAGAAATGAGGGGTGTGAACACAGGACTCCGCCAGCTGTGTCCCCACGGCCCCTTCACAGTCCCGGAGAGGGGGCGGGCTCAACGTCAGAATGAGCACAGGGTGGGGATAGGCCGCCCTCGGAGAACAGTGCTGCGTGGTAGAGCGGAAGCTGCAGGCTCCGGCCGGCTGGACTGCCGAGCTCAGGCTGCCCGCTCGCTTCCAGTCCACGCTCTGCTGCCCGCAGACCCAATGACACCTCACTGCCCTCTGCCAACAAAAAGTGGAAAGTTTGGAAAATCCGCTGAGTTAGTCCGGTGCTGCACCCTCAGGAGGTAACTACCTCTTTCGTGTTGGTGTCAAGCCTTCTGGTGTTTTCTGTGGGTGTGAGTCTCATAGGAACATGTTTGTAAGAGAATCATACTGTACAGATGATATTATAACAGGATTTTTAATTCCAATGATCTTATCAGAGTCTTTGCTCCCAGCTCACCCCTAAGAATCTGTCTTCTCCTGGCAGAGTCTAACCAGGGAGAGAGAGATGCGGCAGCTCATGGCTGCTGTCCCGGGGGCCTCTGGGACGAGAGGTGATGTCAAAACCGCCCAGGGTATGGACGTATGGCTGTCCCTCTGTCCCTCCCAATGCTGTGACCATCACCCTGTGGGTCAGCAGCCTCCACTCCCTTGGGCCCAGCGGGCTTGTCCCCCAGTGCTGGAGGCAGTGACTGTAGAGGAAGGCAAGGGTCCCAGCGTGTACGTTTGCAGATAGGGGTGCAGGAGCCCAACCCCGAGGCGTGGAATGCAGCTCGAGCCAGCTGGCCCCACAGCATCTGGGCCAGTCTGTCCCTCCAGGCTGCTCGTGGTGCTGGGGCCCCTCACTAGGGGACTGAGGCTGGAGGACATGCAGAGGAGGCTGTGGGAAGGACAGGCACAGCCTCCTGGCTGAACTTGAATTCGAATTGGAAATCACACTTCTCAAGGTCAGCTTTTCCTTGGGCCGCAGGTTACTTTGAGTGCCTAGGGGTGTGCGTGTGCACGTGTGCGCACGTGCCGTGTGCTTGTATGTGCCTGCACTTGTGTGTGCCTGTGAGTGTGTGTTCAGGAGCAGGGGGAGGAAAGAAGAGGGCAGACCCGCTGCACAAGCATTTTACTGATTCCAAATCAGCCCCAGTTAGGAAGAAAACACTTCATGGCTGGTGAATGTTCCCTAGAATTTCAGTGTGGATTGGCATTACACACACACACACACACACACAGCCCCGGCCCCTCCCCCTCCCTGACATGATTGATAGCAGGCTGACCCCATGCCCGGAAGGTCAGAGCAGGTTCAGGAATCAATCTCGGGCTGTTCTTTGCCGAGTTCCCGGGGGAGGCAGGCCCGCCTGAGTCCTCCTGGCTCGTCCCTTCCGGCGTGGGTCCTGCTGCAGCCGCCTGCCTCTGCATCAGGCCTCTTTGCTGGGGGCGCAGGGGGCCGGCCGCCTGGTAAGGGGGCTGCAGGGGTGGAGGGAGGGTCGGTTGGCCACACACAGCCCCCACCCCTGCTAACCCGCCAGCTCCGCAGGGCCCTGTGGTCCTCTCACGTGCACAGATGTTCACGAGGGCCGTGTATTGGTGAGAGAGGGAAGGGCGTCTAGCCCTGGGAGCGAGTCAGCCCCCACTGACAAACTTCCAGATCGCAGAGGGCCCACTCCAGTCCCACCTCCCGGTGTGTTCCATGGGCCCTGCCCCTGCAGACGTCAGCCCGGTTGGCCAGCTGGCTTTGCTGGCCCGGGATCTTCCTCCTGACTCAGCTGGGGAGGGCAGGGAGCGCTTGGGGTGCCTGGAGTCCCTGAACTGCCTCCCTGTCACCTCCACCTCTTCCTGGTGCCCCGGACATGCTGGGATGCTGGTGAACCTGGAGCTGGGCGAGGAGGCTGCTGGCTAGTTACAGCCACAAGGCGGGATGCGGCCTGGGAAGAAGCACCTCCCACCCTGGAGTCGCCCTGTTGGGAGAGGTCACCCAGCCTGGTGAGGTCTCCGTGGTGGGCGGACTCACCTGTGCAGCCCCCCACCCTGAATGTCTTGGGAAAAGCCCTGTCTGGCTGCGTTTTAAAAGGAATCAGATTGCTGTGCCTCCCACACTCAGATATGAAAGTGGTGTTGCTCTCCCGGCTTCGAAAATGCACAGGAACATGTGGAAATGTTCTATTTTTCAGATCAAAAACCATGTGCACCGAATTTCCACAGGCCGGATCTTCACGGAGATAAAAGCGAGACCCGGAGGGGCCGCGCCAGAGAAACCCCGCCTCGTGCGCCATAATTTAACCCCCGTGGGCCTCTGCACAAACGGCAGCCGTGGAGGTCGCTTCACTCCCACAGAAGGCGGCTGCTCCTCGACCCGGCTCTCCCCGACGGCAGCGGGGCTTTCTGAGCGGAGAGAGGATGCCCTGCGGTCTGGAAGGGCTGGGACTGTGCCTGGGGGCCCCCCACTACCACCCCTCGAGCCCCGGGCACATGCCCGGAGTGGAGACTGGTGGAACTAACCTTTTTATTGCACCACGGCACCGCCCCTGCCTCCTTCTCTCCCTCTCTTTTTCCCGCTCCTTGGACAAACACGATTGTTAGTTTCTACATGTTTAACACTGTTGCGTCTTCTCTCTGGAAAGTCGTCCATATGCTGCTCTGTGCCTGTGGCCTTCCTGTCCCCTGGCCTGACCCCCAGCAGAGGGTCTTCCCCGGGACCTGGGCACAGGTGTGGGCGGCCTCGCGGTGGGAGTGAGGCCTTCGCCAACCGTGTGTGTCTGTGCGGTGGGGGTCCCAGCGCTCTGCACACCCCCTTTCTAAGAATGGGGCTGGGGGGCTTCTTTGCACAGAGGGGCTGACTTCCCTCCCGGGAGCTTTGTCTCACAGAGGATGAGGACGTTGGGCAGAAAGACAAGGCGAGGCTGTGGAGCCTTGGCTTCTATCCAGACGAGTTGACTCTGGTTGAAGTGGGACATTGTCCCTCTGTCCCAGGGATGTCTCACGTCACACCTCTGTGAGCAATGGCGGAACCGTGTGGCGGGAACCCAACGACTTCAGCATACAGTTGGCGCTCAGCAAAGGCTGAGTGAGTAATGACAAGTGCTCAGGGCTGCCTTGCTGCCCAGAGCCGCGACTATTAACAGATGCAACCCATAGTTCCTTGGAAAATGACGGCAACCCAGAGAACTCACCTGCTATCCCGTCGTCGTGGGAACCCTTGACATTTGTTCCCGGGGGAGGCGGCAGCGTGTGCCCCTGTCGTACACCCTGCGGCCACCCTGGGCCCGCCCTGCGTGCCCTCAGGCGGTCAGGAGTGCAAATGCTCCCGGAGGGGCGGGACATCTCAGCCCCGCAGCAGCCTCAGACCGGAAGGCTCTCCTCTGACTCAGCTCCTGCGTGTCAGTGAGAGTGCCGACAGGGAAGGGGAGTAAATTGAGGGGCGGGTCAGAGAGGCAGGAAGCACACCCACCCCAGAGCGTCTCTCTTTTCGGCAAATCCGGTTATTCCGTTGGCCGCCCTCTGTCCATCTGCAGTGTCAGGCTCAGGGGAGGGTTGAGCTGACAGTTCACTGACGTCCCTGGTAGAAGAGCATGTGTGCGAGTATGAATGTGTGTGCGAGCATCTGCGTGACCATGAGTGTGAGTGATTGTATGTGTGAGCGTGAGAGTGTATGAGTCCCTGAGTGTATGGGTGTGAGTGATTGTGTGTGTCAGTGTGAGCGTGTGTGAGCGTGGGTGGGAGTTTGACTGTGTGGTGTGAGTGTGTGCACGTGTGCTGCGTGACGTGGACGCACCTGGCCACCACGGGCAGCTGTGTCAAACCCCGGAAGGAGCCCCTCCCTGACCCTTTCGGTGGAAAGCCTGCAGCCCGGGCCTGGCCTCAGGACTTGGGCTCAGGCTGACGGGGAGTCCTGGCCGTGTGTAGAAGGGGGCGTGGCTCTATGACATCAGCCACTTGTCTTTGTACATTCCCCGTGTCCTACTCCCTCCTTAGAATAAGAAAGAAAAATCTATTGAAACGACTCTGTGGGGTTTCTCTTTGGTTACAGATAAGTATCGTCACCTAATGAGATCTCGGCTTTGTCACCAGGCAGGCCTGGGTGCTAGCCTGGCTCCCTGTCTGCGTGGGTGTCACCTTTGTTACCTGCTCTGTGATGCGGGCCACTCCCTCAGTGAGAACGTCTTAACGGAGGTGTGGATGTCCTCCTTGCTGGGTCGCTGTGTGGAATGCTGTTATGTAGCAAACCACATGGCATACAACAGGCGCTTAATAATTAAACAGGGGTGATTGCTGGTCTTTTGAGTGTATATCCATGTATGTAATGCCCTTAAAAGTTATTTAGAGCAAGTACCATTGACCCTGAAAGACACGGGGGTTATGGACACCCACCCCCTGGCAGCTGAAACTGATTTTGACTCCCCGAAAACATCGCTGCCGAGAGACCACCCACCATTGACCTGAAGCTTCACCGATTACGTGAACAGTCAGTTAACACACACTTTGAGAGTTCCATGTATTTCAATTCTTACAACAAAGTAAGCTGGAGAAAATAAAATGTTACTGAGAAATCACAAGGGAGAGAAAACGTGTATTTATTGAAAAACAACCCGTGTATAGGTGGACCCGCGCAGTTCAAACCCTTGCTGTTCCAGTCGACTCCACATTCTTCTGGCTGAAAGCTACAAAGCTCACGAAATGCGCTCCCTTGGAGTGTTTGCGAAGCTTTGAATAAGGAGACGCTGTAACTGTGCCTCGGCTGTGCCTCCGGGCAGCTGTGTAACTTGGCCAGGGTACGGGTTTCAGGTGGAAATGGAGTTTTTGTAGATGACCCTAAAACGGGCAGAGCAGTGTGGCAGGAACGATCAGGCCAGGCCTCGGGGGTGCTGTCCACCCCATCCCGGCTGGGAGGGTGAGCTTGTGTGGCCTCCTCGCCACCTACCAGCTCCTGTGACCCACCCCTCACTCCTTGAGTCTCCTTCAGGAGGCTCATCTATCTAGAGGCCACGGAAGACAGGTGTCGTCCTGGTCCTCCGGACGGGGTGGCTTCAGCTCCTCCTCCCACTGGGCACATCCCCGTCCCCTGGGCTCCAGGTCTCCGCACCCCTGGTCAGGAGGCCAGGAGGGCCCACCCCCCACCAAGGGCCTGAGCGTGCCCCCAGTTCATGCACTGAGAGCTGGCCTTCCTCAGCTCAATTTCGGGTTTGCCCTCAAACTCCTGCCCCTAACATGAGAGAGAGGGGGGACTCCAGGGTCCTTCCCGCAACACCTTCTGAAATATTGAATCGGAGCCAATGAGGACGCCCAAGCTGGCCGCCAAGACGTAGGGGACCTTGTCACTCCAGGTAGTGGGGACCCTGGTGCAGAAGGTCCCTCCAGATGGTCCAAAGCAGAAAGGACCTTCTCCCTGTTCAGGGACAGAGAAGCAGGATCTTGCCCACAATAAAGGAGGTCCCGTCAGTGTGAGCCAGGGAGGAAAAGCCGTGGGTGTAGACGGAGGGCCTGCGGGAGACCAGACGGCTGGCTTCCAGGGTCAATGAGAGGCTCCCGGCAGGCAGCAGCTGAGGCCCGGTCCTCAAGAGCCATTTCCACTGCAGAGTCCGCCGCTGAAGGGCCTGCTGGCCCCCCAGCCGTCTCTGCCCGGCCCTGTGTGCACCAGGGAAACAGCAGCCCAGCCGCATTGCTCTGGGCTGCAGGGAGGACAATGGCCTGCTGTAAAGAATTAAAAAGGTCCTGGGGAAGGAGAAGCTGGCATATGCAGTGGCAATTCAAGATTTTTTGGATGTTGTTAGCGTGTTGTTTAATTAAGCCCCTCTCTTGGCTCATCCTGCAGGAATACACCTGCTTCCCATCTGCCATTCCCAATGGGAGTGGGGAGCGGGGGGTGGGGGGGGGGTCACCCTGATCTGGTGCTGGCAGAGTTGTGCTGCGGCCCCAGCCTCACTTGCTGGCCCTCTCCCTCCCCGAACACCTGCATTTACCAAAGGATAGCCACCAACAGGACTCACGCCGAGAGCATCAGGCTCACCCCCAGCTTTCCACACAAGGTATGAGCGGCTGCCTCCCTTCGTCGACTGGATCTCTGTTTCATGCCCAAACGGCCTCTGTGCCTGCGGGCCAGGACACCGAATGTCCTCCTGTCCCAGAAGAATGTCCTCCTGTCCCAGAAGAATGTCCTTCTGCGGCAGTACATACTGAACAGCCCGGGCCAGTGACAGGGGCTGACATTTTCAGAGCGGCCCAGGGCTGGTTGGCATCATGGCGGGGGCTGCTGCTGCAGGCAGCCCGGTGCTTCTCCGTTCCGCGAGTCGGGCCCCATCCCGGGTCTGCAGGGGGCTGGGCCATGTCCTGCCGTGGGCAGCGGGGTGAGCCTGTCTGCTCTCCAGAAAACGTGGCTTTTGCCAGCCTTGGGTTGTCACGTGACTATTGTGCCCTCTTCTCCC
Source organism: Desmodus rotundus (assembly GCF_022682495.2). Lineage (NCBI taxonomy): Eukaryota > Metazoa > Chordata > Mammalia > Chiroptera > Phyllostomidae > Desmodus > Desmodus rotundus. The sequence goes on along the minus strand of NC_071391.1, from coordinate 165,562,998 downwards.
CTCCTCACAGATGTTGCTGCATTTTTTTTAGGGGGGATCCCTGTGTGTGCTGAGTCCCCTCCCACATAAGTCTGCAGCCGGCAGCCGGTGCAACCCCAGCCCAGCCCGGTTCCACCCGCGCCTGGTGTGGCTCCAACAGCTTGAACTGTAGGCCAGCCATGCGGACCCGCCCTTCACACCACGGGCATGTCCCGTTCTGTGTCGTAAACAGGGAGGCCAGGGCCTCACTGATTGTTCAGGACACAGAGAAAGTGCCGGTCGGGATCCTGCTCCGCCTGCCTCTCCTGAGAAATGACGGTGCCCTGAGACGGTGTACAAGGACCAGTGGGGAATGGTCCTCCTACCGGGACCCGCCCCCGCTGCATCGCCATTTGGTGCCTGCTCCTCCAGCCTGGTCCCTGTCTGTACGCACTTCCCATGCCATCCCTGTCCCCCCGCCATGCCCACCGCACATGCTGTCTGGACACACGCTCCTCTCAGTCTCCTGACATCGTCCTTGACGTCACCCTCCCTCGTGCCATCCCCGCTGGCTCACGACCTCCCTGGGCACCTCTGTCCCTCTGTTCCCCCCCCCCCCCCCGCTGTTTGCTCCTCCCACTGTGGCTGGGTCTGCGGCACTCAGAGAGTACTTCCACCACGCGCTCTCCGACGTTGGGACAGAGGACTCTCGGCGACAGATCACTCTCCGCTGCCTGAAGGACAGCAGAGCATCGAACGCAATTCCGCTTTGAAAATTCAACATAAGAAAGCAAACTTTGGTTCCATGGAAGGTATTCAGGAAATTTTGCAGATTGAATACACTGGATAATTTTTAGATTTAAAATAGATCGTGACCATTATCGTCATGTATTATAACCTGACGATTACCTTTCCGCTTCAACAACCAGAAGTCCCCCACCTCCCAGAGGGGGACCTAATTTGGTGGCTGGAAAAAAAAAGATGCACCAAGAAAGAGCTGACTTCTCCGATCAAGCAACGTGCTTGTAAAACTGAGGACGAGACGGGCGCAGGGAAGCTGCCCGACATGGGGGGTGAGGGGCTGTTCATACCCATGCAGAAGTTGGCCCCATCCGACAACGGGACGACCCCATCCGACAACGGGATGGGTTGGGAATGGACGGCTCAGCCTCACAACCGACACAGATACACACACACACACAGCTTAGGAAGGTCTCAGCAGAGTGCTCTCCTAGGGGAAGGGGCCTCAGCTTGCTGCCTGCTGGTGACCCTCCAGCGTCTCCCCCACCTCGGCTGGCCTCCTGTGCCCGGCCCATTCCCAAGGCCAGATATGGAGGCCGAGCCCATGACACGCCCATCGTCCTAGCGCCGCAGAGGCTCCCGCTTTCCTCCTTCCCCCGTGGGTGTTTCTTCCTCGGGTAGCTTTTGAATTGTGTTTACCATTTAAGACTTGCTGTTGTTTTGTTTGTTTTTTTACAATTCCTCCTGTTGCCTTCCTTAGTTGAATGCTATAGCTTTTTTCTCAGCCTTCTCATTGACACCCAAGACTTGAATTCCCAAGTTCACGCTCAGGATTCTGAAACCTTTGTCTCTGGCTTCATCTCTTTGCAGAATCCTGGACACGGCAATTCAGCCGGCTGGTCAGCTCTGCCTAAGCCTTTCCCCGGCACCTGAACCTCCAATGTCCCAGCAAACAAAGTGTCCTTGCCCTCTCTGCTCTTGACCTTGTCCTTGACAATCTGCTTCTTCTCCATAGTGCCCATCACTGATCAGCGACATTCCCGTAGTTAGCCCAAACTAGAAATCAGGCCCCTTTCTACACACACACACACACACACACACACACACACACACACACACACACACCCTTTACTTCATTTACTTCATCCCATTTCTTTTGCTGCTGAAAGGTTTCTGGAATCCATACTTGTCTCTCATAACCAGTGTCATTGCCAAGTTCAGGCCCTCATCGCCTGCAACCCTCTCTACCTGCAACCCTCTCCACCGTGTCTGCAGGCTGACCTCTCACGTACTAAGCTTTTGTTTTCCAGCACTTACGGCGTGAGCTCCTTAGCCTGGCACGAGGCTCCCCACGTGTGTTCTTAAAGTCCCTGTGTGGCCGGTCCGGTTCCTGTCACCACCGCCTTCTTCAATGCCTGCACCCCGTTCCCAAGGGGCTGTGCTCAGGGCCTGGCAACTTGGAATGCCTTCCCTCTTCTTTGTTTGCCAAATGCATTTTCAAGGCCTCTTTAATGCTGTCTATGAGCTATGCCAGTGGTGTATGCTGTGTGGAGTACACAATCAGATCTTGTGACTCAAAGTAGAAGCCTCATCACAAGCCATGAGGGAGTTGGGGGGAGAGAGAGAGGGGTAGGGAGAGAGAGGAGAGAGTTGAAGGCTGGAGGAGACCAGGGGAGGTGGGCGCTGGGCAGGGTGCATGGGGGTGAAGGTGGAGACTAGTGCTGGGCACACTAACGTTACCCCGCTCTGCTCAGCAATCCACGGTGCTCGCTTCATCGCAGCTTTGCTTAGATACCACTTCCTTAAAGAGACTCTTCCGCATCATCGTTCATAAAAAACCTCCCTTTTTTTCACTCGCCTTTCCTTATTTCCAGATGATTTTGTCTTTAAATACCATGTGCCTGACATTATGCGCCCGTCTGTGATGAGGTCAGCTCTCTCTAGGATGCCTCACCCACTGTTGCCCGCCCAGATCCTGGACGTGGACCGCCATGACCTTTATGCTCTTGGTGAATGTGGGAAAGCAGACACCCACGGGGGCTTTGCTTGTTCTCCAGGGCAGCAACAGGAGGAGACCTGACAGGGTGGGTCACGTCCACCGCGGAGACACCACTCTCAGCCCAGGCAGCCTGGTCGGCCGGAAGCGGAAGCGAGGCTGCCTGCACAGACCTCCCTAAAGGCAGGCGCTGATGTGAATGAAGGTCACTGAGCGTAAGAAAGATGGAGAACCAGTGTGTGTGGCAGGGTCCCCGGAGGATTAGCTGGGCCCTCTCAAGGTCACGGGCGTGGGATCCAGAACCTGTGAGGCTTTGGTGTTTCTGTTCCTGGGTTCCCAAACCTCCTCTCCTCCTTTAACAAAGAGAATGTGTGCACTTGGCATTAATATTAAGGACTCTAGAATAAATTATGAACAATTGAAATCATAGCATAGTGCTGTGACGTCCGTAGATTTTTAGGGTCCCTGCGGTGGGCCTCTCCGAAAGTGTGTGTTCCTTCAGCTGTTTCACGAGAGGCACGGCTCTTTGTTCATCCGGCTGGCTCTCCCCGAGGAGGGGCGTTGGAACAGCGACTATGCTTGGGGTTCTTCGGGCTCCATTCTTCCGCTGCGTTTCAGTGAAAGACGCCGTTTGTCTCCTGTGCTTTATCTCTGGGAACACTCCCCCACATGCTCCGGAAGATAACAGGACTCCCAGTCTCCGAAGTTCCTGGGCTTTGCTCAAACACCCCGTAGGTGTATGTAATCTCCCCGCGACAGAATGCTCTCTTGTCTCGTTGACTAATTAAACTCCCGCTTTCCAAATCCCTGCAGCTGAACGTTCAAGTGTGAAGTGGTGGGCAGTGAATTAGGAAGGGAACAACCTAGGAGGCTCCCGAGGCACTGGCCTGGGTTCTGCTTGTTCGTCCCTTGCTCTGTGGTCCCTCAGGCATGCCAGGTGCGGCCTGGTTAGAGATGCTAGTGGGGCCAGCCAGAGCCAAAGGTACTGTCCAACTTTGAAGAGAGGAACTGGATCACAGGGGATGGAAGACAACCACCTCTTCTGGCTTAGTATTCCGGCGGGGGAGGGGCGCCACATGCCACAGCCAGGGTGTTGTGTGTTCAGGCAGCAAACATGGCGTATCTGTTAGGACCTGGGAAAAACGGTGGGCCTCTGACCACCTGTAGGACAAGATACAGTGGGCCACCTGGTGGGGCAGAAAGACAAGGAAAGGATGCCAGGACATGTGGGGAGGACTGTAGAGGGGCCGCCTGGGAGACCCAGGGGCTCTGGGGACAGAGGGGTTGGATCAGAGAGGGGTGACTTTTGTGAGCACGGCAGCTGGACCGAGGAAGCACGCGAGGAAGCAGGGCTGGGCCGTCGTAAAAGGCCGTGTGCTCTCCAGGATGAGCGTGGGCCTCTCCTGAAGGACTCGAGTCGCTGACGAAAAGGGTCCAAATGGGAATGTCCGACATGGTGGCGAAGTTAGGCTAGTACTTGACGGGCCCAATAAAGGACAGACTCGATGGGGGAGAAAGGGGGAACAAATCAATTGGGGGAACTCTTCAAGGGAAAAGAGAAGGGGGGGGAGGACGGGGCTGACGCAGTGACAGGCGTTTCTGGAATGAGCCGAGGGGCACATTCGTGCGCTTAGCACACCGCAAGGGCGTGCAGGGTTGGGAGCCCTGTCTGGCTCTCTGAGCAGAGATGGTGCTGTTTGTTGAACCAGGGAATGCCGAGAAAAGACAGCGTTTGGGGGCGACATCGTGATTTCTGGGGTGGTCAGTTTTACCGTGGGGTACCAGGGGGACGTCCAGGAGGACATGTGGGCCCAAAGCTCTAGAGGGACATTGGAGCTGGATGCGGTTTGTAAGCCAGAGATTCAGAGGAGTTACATGCTCTGGGTGTAAGTCGTGAGGATAAAAGTACCAAAAACAACGGTCAAATCCTGGGGAAGAGTGAGCTCTAAGGGAAACAGGACGAAGAAAACCAAGGAGGGAAGCTGGGAGCAAGTGGTCCAGGAGGTGGGAGGGGATCCAGAGAGGAGACAAGTCACAGGCCTGGAGACAGCCCTGGAGAGGGTGGGGCAGACCAGGAGGCACCCTTCCTGTGGGCTGGGCAGTTCTGAGGCCTCGGCAAACCTTAGATGACTCACGTCGTAGATTAAAGAGTAGATAACGCTATCGGAGCAGAGAGAGTGGCACGGGTGTGAAAGGGGAGTCCATGGTCCGTCTGCTGCCTTTGCCTCAATTTGCACATAGAGGGATGTGTTTGCCCAACCACCTCTGCGGGCTGGAAAGCTGGGGTTACAGGAAAACCAGGGAAAACACACCTAGGAAGAAGGAGGCAGGCTCTAGGGTGGGCAGTGAATGCAAGCCCAGGAACACGGACAGAGTCTGGTCCATGGCTGTCGTCAGAGGCCGTGCGGGTCCACAGGCGTTCGAGAGCTGAGGGCCGGCGTGGGCCCAGCAATAGGTGACAAAGGCCAGTCCGACCTAAATGAGTGTGGACTGGAGGCAGATAAGGGACGGCAAAGCGGAAGTGGGGTCGGAGGCTGTTGGACTGGGGCTCCTATCATGTCATCTCATGCAGCCCTTTAAGTCTGCACACACTGAGCGATGAATGCCACTCAGCTGTCATCCTTGTCCCTCTCTGTCACGCTGCCGTTCCCCCATCCCAGCCGAGCGGAAGCAACCCCTCGGGGGTCTCCCCTCACCTGTCGGGGGCACCTGGATAGCAAGCAGCAGCCTGGAGAGCTTGTACTACTGGCATTTCATTACTTCTACCAAAGAGACAAGTGCGCACTCATTAGTACACTATGAGACGTTGCCCTAAATAAGGATATTAAATTATACTTGTCAGAATAAATGAACAGTGCACATGCCACAATTCGGTGTCTCTAATTCTTCTAATTAGGTTTTTCCCCTCGCTTGCTGATCTGTGAAATTTGCTCACTCACACTGGGCTCCCCCCCACCAGGAACGGCGAGCCCGCCCCTGCCGTGGCGCGGAGGTTTGCACCCTGCTCCCCCGTGGCAGCGGCGGCAGCGTGACCTAGCCGGGCACCCCGGGGGCTAGTGGATTGGCTCGTTCTCTCTCTTCGAGGTGGCCACCGGTGCCATGTGGGGCACCTCTTGATACTGGTGACTACGGGAGAGGACCGCTCTCTCGGCAGAAGGGAGAGCAGCCCTGGCTCTGAAGCTGGAGACCCCAGTCCCTCCTCAGCGCCTAGAGCATTGCCTCCTCTCAGGGTGGGCGCCTCTGCGTGTGTTTTCTCACGAACGCGAAGAACAGACGGAGGTGCTAGTTTCCAGCGTGCTGCTTCCCCGAGCCTTCTCTGCTGGCCCATCGCCGGGAGACGTTCGGTCACCCCTTCCTCAGGGCCTGGGGAGAGCCTGGAGTCCACCCGGGGTCACCGCGAGCCTTCTCCCCGTGGGAGGCGCTCGCCAAGAGCGTTATCGATATTACCCGACGCATCCTCACGCTATTTCTGTGCGTCCGGCACTTCGAGTACATTACTTCTGTCAGTAAGGAGTTAGGTGGGCTTCCCAAGTCCACGGCCCTGGTGACTGACGGGGTGTGACTGCCTGCCTCTCCACCTCACGTGGCGACCCACTCACGATCCGTTCTCGGCTCTGCTCCCCTGCGTAAAGGCTGTGCATTAGTGTCGAGAAACAAACTGGATGGTAAAGAAAAAGAATATGTTCAGAGAGAGATTGGGAGGTGGTGGAGGGAGGCAATGGGGCCGTCATTGAAGAAAGGCTAGCAGTTACCTCATTCTTAACTTTAATTATTTTGGAAAAAAATTGATGTGTATCTAAGAAAACTGAGAAATGCGTACTGACCCGAGACATGCACGCCTGTCAACACTGCACCTGCGCTTTTTATTCTCCAGTGTTTCCTTCCAGGCGCCGGGGGCTCTAACACTCGATTGTAGCCTCTGACCAGGGTCTCCTTGGAGTGGAGTCTCCTATCCGCCCCTGGACCTGCGCTGACTTTGGGACAGGGACGCACGGTGCCTCCTGGCCAGGCCATGTGGGGCTCCTGCTGGCTCCTTCTCTGCCTGGTCTGTGTGACCAGGGCTCCTGAGTCTCACCGCAGTGCATTTGTCCACCCTGAGCTGGGGGCGCTGCACGGGGAGGGGGGGGAGGGGAGAGAGGCCTGAGGACCCTCACGTGGTGGCAGCGTCACTGCCAGCTCTGTGAGGGAGTGTCGCTCTGGCCTGGAGCCAGCTCAGCTCCAAGCAAGCAGACAGTGTCCCTGTGGTGGTGGCCGCCGAGACGCTGTCCTCCCAGGGCCCTCCCCGCGCCCATTGCAAAGGAAGGAAGTGAGGGTCGACCTTGCTGGGAGGTGACTTGTTGCATGGCCATGGTCATGGGAACACCGGCGTGGCTTCTTTTCTCCATGTGCCTGGGACCCTCTTTTATCACAGACCTTCCTTCTGTGTAGATACTGTGCAAAGAGAGGCTCTTTCAGGCACGCTTCTTAGGTCTGGCCACGAGAATATTCACATAAAAGGGGAAACAACTTAGGCTGCAACGATTTACTTTTAAACTTGTAACATCACCGATCACGACCCCGGTTCTTTTAAGAGGGCTTTACTGCAGTCAGCTCCCCAGGGTCGGCTTTGCTGAGACGGTGTTCAATTCTCTCGAAGCGAAGGGCTGGGGACCGGGTTTGTTTATAACCCTCTGATAACCAGTCATACTTTTAAACTACTGCTGAGCATCCCCAACCATCAGGGATGCACAGCTGCCCGAAGCCGTGGGCGGACTAGCCCCCCTGGGAAGACCCCGGGGAAGAAGCACCTGCCGTGTGTGCCTACCCTCTAATGCATCCCCTGGCAGAGGAGCCTGCGTGACCACAGTCTGGCTGCGAGGCAGCCAAGGGAGAGGCCCTTGCTTTGCCTCCACGAGCCCCTGGCCTGCTCGACAGGGACAGCAGACAGGTCAGGGGGTGCGTGGGGGTGTTGGGCAGGGGAAGGCCCTGGGAATTTGGTTAAATGTCTGGTTCTTCTCATCCAAGGGTCTAATGACCCCAGAGGCAGAGCACAGGGCAGCAGAGGTGGGTGAGTCTCTGGAGGGAGCCCCGTGCTCCCTGCACTCGCCCCTTCGATCCCCCCTTTTGCTGCTCTTTTCCGGCACTAGCTCCCAGCCTGGGCCCAATCCACCCGACTGCGCAGGTTCATCCTCTTTTGCCAGCATTGGGTTCCCTTCCGGGGGTCCCGCCTACAAAGCCTCGCACCGCCTGGCAGACACAGACAGAAATGCTCCAACTTTAGTAGAAGCTTCCTTCCTCACCTTGCTGTGTTCGACGTTTCTCTTTCCTCCCGAGAATCCTGGCTGCCCGTTATCCTGTGCAGCCAAGTCGCGTCAGGGGGGCCCCGGAGCAACATGTGCTAACCCTGCAGACCTGGTGTGAGTGGGGCTCACGACGCCCCATCACTAAGGGGCGTGTCTGAGCGGAGCGCCTTGCGCACAGCGGTGAGGAGATACGTTTGCCGAAGAACAGGATGCGTACAGAGAGGGATACACATTCCGCCGGCCTCGACCCCGCGTTTGAGGACACGGACACTCAGGGGCCTAAACAGCCCCGAGCTGAACCTGCTGTCCATCCCGTCACCTCCCTCCACTAGGTCACAGCGGTCGCGGTCTGCAAACCACAGCCTCACTGCTGTGTCCCCTGGAATGGCAAAGCCTGTTACGTGTTATGAAGGTTGAATGAGGCTGGGGTGATAGCGCTGGATCGGGGGCACGTGCCTGCTTTAAGAAAAAGTTCTGACCAGCTCTGTGGTGGCACCACTTGCCTTGTCTGTCACCTGAGAACCACCGGGGTGTTCTGTCTTGGGCGTGGCTTGGATGCTGCGCAGTGAGGGGGCGTGGTCAGAATGGAAGTTAATTAGAGTCATTCAGTGGGGGGAGCATGCATATTGGGTGTTAACAGGAGTGAGTTCCCTGTCGGTGAGTGTGAGCAGAGCCAGGGTAGATGAGGGCACACGCCCACAACTGGGTGGAGATCCAGGGGCGCCTAACTCATTACGGATTTCAGTATTTGTTGGATGAATGAGTGAATGAATGAACGAAACCTCAAACAGGTCACCGGAATCCATTGCCTTCAAATCCTCTGAATGCTGAGAATCGATGCATGTATGATTTTCTGGTTCCTATATAAAAACAGCATCACCCTTTTTAAAATTAGTGTGTGACGTAAGACGCTGTATCTCGAGCTTTTCCATGTGCCCGTGTTCTGACATCCTGAGAGAGGAAACTCTCTCTGAATGCTCAAGGCAGACACGTGCGCTGGCTGTCTGGCGTGCCATCGTTCGCGCCGTCTGTTCGGGTGGCACCCTGCCTAATTGCAAGGTGGCCTGACAGTTTGAAGGGCTCTGCATGCCAATCACATTTGGGCTTAGCTGGCGAACCTGCAGAATCCAGGGTGGAACAAGCTGAAAACTTGCCCTGCTGGTAAATCACACCTTCTAATGAAAAGATCATGCCTCATTAAAAATGGCCACCTTTATTTTCCACCCCGGCAGGTAGCCTTCAAAGAGCCCCGGCCCCTCCGTGGCCACTCCTGTGGTCCCCGCATGCCGTGGAGCCGAGATAATGGACACAGGCCCCATCTTGCGCGGCCAGGACCACTGAAGCCTGAGAAACGTCCACAATGTCCAGATCGCCTTAAACTCTTCGTGCTTGGAAACAAGCGCGTCGCGCTGCCAGGACCTCTCGGTACGGCCTCCCTGCCAGGGGCAAACGTCTGCTCCCCTAAAATTCAGTTTATCTTTTGGAAAAGATGCAGCAGGAAGCTGGGTAGGGGTAAATTTGCTCAGCTCCCGGAACTGTCGTGGAAAAGGCCCAACATAAGCGTTAGAATGTGTAGACGGTAAAACGGGAAATTAAACTGCTTTCTTGACACCGGGAACCTGGGAATGTACGTCTGGGTTTAGAGCTGCTGGTTGCAGACGAGAAGGTGTGCTCAGAGAGGCTGGAAACAAAACCTACCGACGGTTGCACTGGTGGGGCAGGCAGGTGCGCGCTGGGAGCACCCACCATGTCCCCCGTCCTGAGACGCAGCTGGGGTGACAATAATCGCTGATCGAGTGAAAACGGCAAGCTCGGCTTTGAAGACGTCTGCACTCGCCAGGCATGTTGCCTTTTGTTTTCCTACTCCTTTAACGTCTTTTCATAATCAACCCACTGGCCAGGCAGTTAAATGTATTTGTAGTAAAATGACTGTCGAAAATACCCATACGTTGTGTTGTTCTTCCTCTTACAACCGAAGTCTTGAGATGCTTCACATGGTTAGTGCAGCTCCTGCTTTGATGAAGAGATTTCTACTCTGGGCAGAGTGCTCCCTGGGTCTGCTGCAGGCCGGCGCGCCGTTGTGCTTGCGAGTTTTCCACAGCACAGTGCTCAGCGCAGAGCTGGGCACAAGACACACCGTCCTGAATAATGGTCTGGAGTGGGGACGAGCTGTTTTCCGAAGGGCAGCAGAGACCTGGGGGCTCCCAAGAGTCCAGGGGGCCCTGGGTCGCGTGGTGTCTGCACCCATGGTGGGCAGGGCCTGGCCCACAGCTTCCGTTTCTGGTCTGTAACGGACCGGGAATTAAATGTGTCTCAGAGAGGTACTTTCGGGTTTCACAATGTGTCATCAATAAACTCCTCTGACTGGCACACAGGGACCTTTTATTTGATCTGTGAAAAAGTTGCTTGTATTTATTAAAATTAGATTCTTATCTCACCACAACACACACCTTGAACACACTACGTGAGAAAACTGAGAAAGAGAACCTGGATAAATGTTCTTTCCCCATCCCAGGCAGAAGGGAAAACTGAGCCCAGGGCATTTTTGCTAAATAGGTGAGAACTTTCTTCCAAAGCAGAGCCCAGCTTCCTAGTTTTCCTCCGTGACCCTGGCCGGTGAGTGAGGTCACTGTGCTCAGCTAACGTTTCCTGTGGTTGCCGCCCAGGCCCGTCACTGTCGTTGGGCAGTCTCCTGCTGCGGGCCAGCGTGGGCAATCCCACAGCATCTGAAAGGTGGGGAGCAGACTGAAGAAAGGGGGCGAGGTGTCGCCAGTGTTCCACGAAACACGCTCCTTTGCCACCTTTCAGTGGTGACGTGTATGGCGTTCCATTGGTTTCCATGTGATTTCCCGCTTCGAGCTGGGTGACTGGAAGCCACAACAGCCAGAACACAGCCTCTCCATCCGCCCTCTTTCCTCTCTCGCCACACGCATGTTCTCTCCGCCACAGCCACACAAATGCTGAGTGTTGAGTTTCCAAATACAGGAAACAAGACTGAAATTTCCAGAACGATCAGGACCATCCCTGGAAGCTTCTAGAATTTAGCTCTCTTCTTCGAATACATATGGAAAAGGATGCCAAGAGCACCAAACTCCTCATTGCCCGGGCCCCTGGTACTGAGGGCCGGCGGTGGAACCCATCACCACCGCTGTTCAAAGTGAACGTGCTGTTTGCTTCCTGTTCTGGCGCGGCAGAGAGTCCCGAGGAGGACGACGGGGGTTTTGCAGCTGAGGGAGGCAGGATCCTAGGATGCCCATCTAGAGTATAACCTCTGGTGTGCACAGGGTGGTCCCTATGAGGACAGTGTGTCCCCGACAGCCTGGGGCCTGACTGATGAGCACCTCCAAGATGCAAGGCTCTCCCGACTAAGGCAGTTTGGAGCACGGGCTGCAGGCCTGGCGTCCCCATAAGAAGAGGAGGAGGACACAGAAAATGCTTGCGCAGACAGATACACGAACAGAAGATGGTGTGGACAATGGGGGTGGCGGTGGGACCAGGCAGCTCTGGGGACTAGTGAGGACTGATGCTGAGGATGCTGGGTGTGGCCCTGGACACCGCCCGTGGGAAAGCCACCCTGCTGGTGCTGCACCTTTGGACTCAGCGGCTCCCAAACTGCAAGACGATAAGTGTCAGTTATTTTAAGTCACCCCGGCTGTGGGGCTTTATCATGACAGCCCAAGGGACCTAAGACCCAGCGACGCCTGCCACCAGCAGTCAAGCCTCACCCTGAGGACCCAAGACTTGCTCAAGGCTCCGTCCTACACAAGTACGAGTTTGACCCGAGGTTGGGGGCAGGCGTTAAATGCAAATAAACCAGAGAATTTTGTGGGGCTCTGGACAGTGTGTCCTGTGTGAAGACGCCTATTTCTAGCATCGGTCTGTGAGCTCAGACCCGCTCCCTGCATTTTCCTGGGAAGATGAAGCCCCGGAGCCCTGGTGCATGATGTGATTGCCATCCGCTCGCACACGGAGGCTTCCAGAGAGAGCAGATATCCTTGTAACGTCGGCATCCCTCACTGATTCTGCTGCGTGAGCCCCTGCAGCTCAACGTCACGAAAAAGCAGGGTGTGTGAAGACGCGGCATTTTACAATTCCAGGGGCAGATTTCTAGACGCTCCGGCGGGCTCCGAATGCCGGCCCGAGTTTTAGAGGTACGGCATCCTTCTGAATTCTTGGGTATCTTGGGAACTTGATTCGTACAGCAGTTTGAAGTCTGTTGTGTAAGTTGCTATGGTGTTAGACACGAGATCTGTTGATTATTCTCTGATCAAATACGGCACCTTGTAGAAGCAGAAGTCTCCATGCAGACACTCGGCTTGAATGGATGGGCTATTAGCCGAGAAAAACCTGGCTGGTCTCATGAAAGCCTTTATAGGGAGGGCGGGGCCCTTGTAAAGTTAAGGCCGTAAATGTGGCTGGTAGCTCTTCAAACCGGCTTCCTGCTCTGAGCGATGGCACGCACTTCAGATGCAAAGCAACCTGCTCCCACCAGTGCTCCCTGAGTGTGTTTACCGTGGGGGCGTGCACAGCCCAAGGCTCTCGGCAGAGCCGGTCATTTCTTAGACCTGATTGCCGTCGCTTTCGGATTAGGCCAACGGAGAGCGCCCAGAAGCAGGCTCCCAGCTCGAGAGTGCGTGTGTTTGCCAACTGAGTGGTTTTGAAAATTGGCATTCCTTTGCTGACACAGGCTCTTCTGCACTCCAAGCAACCTCCAGCAGAAAGGACAAGGGCTGTGGCCAGGACACAGGCAGCCAAGTAAGTACAGTGCATGAACAAAACCACTTCCTCTGGGAGCTGAAGACACCCAGTCTGGGCTACACTGGTATCCTGCCTCTCTTTGCAATGGCTTCATGGGGAGGAGCCCAGGAGACAATGACAGCTGGACACCGTTGCAATATTGAACCAAGACCCCATACGCAGTGGCGGCCACTCTGGGAGTGACAGGTTGACCAGAAGACCGGGTGAGCCAGGTGGTCTCCTGCAGGCATGTGACATAGACATGCCCAGTGACCTCAAGGCGCACCCACGGTGAACAGAGGCACGGGGCTGCCGCTCAAAGACCCTCCTCCTAATCTCCGTGTCTCCGCAGAAGGGATCACAAACCTAGAGTCAGGTAATATGTGGGAACCAAAACTAGTAACAGTGACGAGGACAAAAATAATAAAACCCTGGAGGTTGAAGTGGGGCTACCCTCCTCCTCCCTTTGCTGGCAGAGGCAGAAACTAGTAGAAACTGTCCCCATGGCCCCAGCAGGAGGGCCAGAGGGAGGGAGGGAGGTGGCTGCAGGATTGGCAACCACTTACCAAAGCCGAAACTGGCCAGCAGAGAAAGGTACCCTCCCCACAATCCTGAGGCTGCCACTGCTGGATTTTGCGCTGGTGTCCCCAAAGCCCGACCTCAAACCGGTGTCCTGGGTTAACGTCCGGGGCTCCCTCCCAGGCTCCTCTTGGCTCCTGCTTTCTGAACACTGATAATAGAGGCTGGGGGCTCATGAGTCTCTGCTCTAAATGCTCGGCCATTGTTATTCCCGTGTTTTCTTTTCAGCCCGGAGGGGGAGCAACAAGATCCTGTCATCTGCTCAGCACCCAAATCACAGCCGGTTGAGTGAGTTCCAGGGTTTCATCAGGAGCAGGAGACCACCCTCGGCTGTTACCCACCATCCCGCCACGCACTGTGCATGCCCGTCGGTGGTTCTGGGCCCAAAGCACAAAATCAACACCCCGTAGCAGAGGCAGACGGGTGCATCGGGAGGCTCAGTGCTGGCCAGCCTCGGGGACCAACGTCCACAGTGGAAATGCCACCTAATCTTAAAGGCAGATGAACTCTGGTTATTGGCTCGCTGGCCCAGGGAAGGCGTGCTGGCGTGGAGCCGCTGCGGCCTTCTGTGTGGCCATGGGCTGTCTGCCCACAACGGCCTCAGCACCGGGGACACGGCCTTCTCTGTCCCCTGCTTCGTCTGTGAGTGCCGTCGGGGCCCACCTACCCCAACGTCCCTCATCTGCCGCTGCCCAGTGACTTCAGTCTCCCTGCCACCTTCTCACCCACAGCCCAGCTCACGCCCATTTGTGGTTTTAAAAATATATCCATAGATTCTTTGGTAGCCTTTGAATAAAATACTTTTGGGAAAAAGGGTGGTGCTTAACTTCTCTTTTGTTGAGTTGGCGGGGGGGGCACTTACTTCTAAGAAACAGAATAAGGAAGAAATAACGACTGCCGGACTCTGAGATGCGGTGACAAAAGCTACAGCAGTTTCTGGCACGTCCCCCCTCTCTCCCTGCTTCTTTCTCTCTTTCTTCTCCTTTCTTTCATCCCTCGACTGGGCTCCTGAAGCTCAGAGAACGACCACCCAGCCAACAGCCTGACGCTGACCTCGTTGGGGACCTCGGGCCAGAAGTGGCCTGCTGAGCGCTAGCCACTGTTCTACGTGACGACGGAGGCAATGTCTCCAGTGCGTTTGTGATTCCCCCCTTCTTCCTGCCACGTCCCCACCAACCCCCAGCCCGCAGTTGCCAGGTGGGGTCAAGTGGGCCTCCACTCACTCCCCACCTCCGTCCTTTCCTCTTCGTTCTGACCGGTGCGTGTTTAGTCTGTACCTCCATCGCCCTCCCTGAGAGCTCCTGAGCAGTGCCTTCGCCCTGTCTCTCTCCTTCAACTCTGCATTGATCTGCCTGACATTTACCTCCTGGAAGTGCACCACTGGTCACGTTACCTTCATATGCAAACATCTCCATTTATACCAAATTGTCCCTGAGAAAATCTGTTTTTATCTGAAGGTGGAGGTTGGCTCTCCTTCTAGACTCTGAGCTTCTCCATGGGTAACCCACCTCCTCTCTTCCACATGAAGTTCCTCGTATCTCCGGTCTGTTTCTGTGTGAATCCCGTCCTCAGGCCAAGTGTGCGTCCTTGAAGCTGCGAAGTTTTTCAGGAGCTCGTTGCCTGGCTATAGACAACACACCTGTGGATCTGCCTTTTAACCCAGCTGCACTGTCCCCCTTCACATTGAAATTAGTGCCCTTTCACAAGCGATGATGAATGCCACCTGTTGTCCTTGAGCAGCAAGAGCAGCCTATGTTTCACGGTCATAGAGCAGCTATATGGCCAGAAAGAATTCTGTAAAATAGGTAGGTCTCGTTTTTCCACGTGCAAAGTCAAGTTCGGAGGTTGTGATTCCGGGCACCCTTGGTGCTTTCTGACTCTCCCGTGTTCCAGTGCCCTGCGTGTCTACTAATGCCGAGTGCAAGGAGAACAGTAACAGCGTCCACCTCCTGCAGTCTTCATCCGCCCATCAGCGGGGCTTGTGGAACGGCTGCTGCGTGCTCAGCGTTTTGCCAGGGACCCCGAATCTCCAAACGCCATCACTTTGCTGGAACTACTGATTTTTTAGTTTTGAATTCCCCATATGGCCTCCATTTCTACAGCTATTTTTAAACTGGTAATACTTTAAATAAAAGCTGTTTAGAGAAAAAGAAAGCATTTACCCAAACTCTGTACGTCTGTGTGACTGGCTGGCCCTTAGTGGTGTCGAAGGGGAGCTGCAGACGGGGAATCTGAGAAGGGTGGCCGGGCAGAGCTGACTCCAGGGCGCGCCGCCTGCGAGTCTCCGCGTGACCAGCTGCTGTCGCTGATCTGCAAACACTTGGTAATTTCCGAAGGGTGCACACTTTCATTTTTCACCACCAGGTCCCGCAGATTACGGAGCCGGCCTCCCCTCACGCGTGTGAGCTCCCTGCTTTCCTTTCCCTGCTCCCAGTGAGTAGAGAGCAAGGGTGCATTCTGGAGGGGTTCCCCAGAGGCGGACCTGGACACAAGAGTTTGTGTGCAAGGGTGTATGAAGTGCGTGTTCCGAGGGGAGACACATACAGGGTTGGGGGAACCAGGAGACTTGTGCCTTGGGGATCGCTGCTGGCATCTGGTGGGTCAAGGCCAGAGGTGCTGCCAGATGCCCTGCACAGCCCAGGACGGCCCAGACCACCGGAATGATCTGGTCCCGAAGGTCAGTAGGCCGTTGTTGAGAAACTGGGAGACAGGTGGATGAAATAGGAAGCAATTATCTGAAGACAAGAGCGTGTCTGGTAACTGGAAGAGATGGGGAAGTTTGGGACCATCTCCAGGAAATGTTCCAGTGTTGTGTGATGGCAGCGGCTCGCCGGTGTAGGACTGCCAGATCCAGGGTGCAAAAACCGGGGTGCGTTTGCAGTACCTTAGTACTGAAAACCGAGCACCGGGCCGGCGCACCTGGGGGTCTCGCCATCATCACGGCGTGCCCGCGGACTTGGGCTCTGCCGTGTTTTCTGTCAGTGGGAGAGTGAAGTTGCCCTTCAGTGGGGCAGCTGTGGGCATAGAAGGGTCACAGCCGTGTGGTAGCATCTGCTGTGAGACAACCGTGTTTTATGACATTAATTTATAGCCTCGTTTCCCATCCCAATTATCAGAGGTCTTCTTTTCTCTATCATTCAAAATCTGTTTTCACCAACAAATATTGAGCAATTCTATGCATAAGCTCTGGGATTATAAATGTGAATAAAACGTAGACATTTGAACCTGTGAGAGTCACACATCTCCACATCCCTGCGTAACTGGAAGCAGAGCTGTCACGGACGCGTGAGAGATGGGTAAGAGGGTCGCTTTGTGGGAGAGAGCGGGTACGGAGAGGAGGTTTTGTGGAAGAAAGGAAAACAGACTTGAACTGCAGAACGGGTTCAGGGTTCCAGCAGGGGCGAGGCGGGGAAGAAGACATTCTCGGAGAAGAATACGCCCTAATCAAAGGCTAGAGGATGAGGCAGCCTGCGAATTACCCAAGTTACCCAGGAGGTGATCCCAGAAGAATCCACAGGGCAAAGGCTAGAAAGTGCATAGGGGTCTCCCCACTCCCTGAATTAAAAAATAAATCGCTCCTGTTCATGCCTTCGTCACCATAGTCCCTGGTTGTCCCTGTGCTTTTAAACTTGCAAAACATTTGAGTTGCATTAGCTCATTGAACTTGACCGCAAATGAATCACACTTAGCGACTGGTTACCACCTCTTCCAGTGGCGACAGAAATGTGGGAGGGACTCACAGGCATTAATCACAGTGTTTCTTGGCAAGTTGCTGTCACATCAAGTGGTGTTGGCAAAAGACCAGGAGGCAATAAATATGCAACATTTAACTTTTTTCATCCAAACGACATGCGATCCTTTGCTATGCCATCTGACACTCAGTCTTACAGCCCTGGGCAAGCTTCCCTCTCTCCCACCTCTCCCTTTCTCTCGCCCCCCCCCCTTGTCTGTCTGTCTGTCTGTCTCTCTCGCTCGCTCGCTCTCTTTCTTCCTACGTCCCAAAGTTTGAAGTCAAGTGGATCTTTAAGGGTGCCGTAAAACTGTTCATATCTGATTCCTGGAGGCATTAATAAAAATTCCAGATTTTTTATTATCAATAGTCCAGTTCTTTCTCTGACCTGGGTAACTCTCTTGACTTTTTGTGACCTTGCCTTGGATTTTTTATTTGTGTCCTCTGGATTTGGTTGAACCTGATGCTAATTCCTTTAAATGAGTAATCTTAACAGGATATGGCATTTTTCTTAAGAATGACTAAACTATTAAGTTTATCTTTGGATAATTACTAAAAACAATTAACATTTTAAAATGAGTAGGTAAATTCTTTGACTAGTCCACACCTAAGCCATAGTAATGCAAATTCAGGGGACCTTCTTGACTGTATTTTGAAATAAAGAAAACACATATGACTTTCTGGTCATAGAATTCCATGAACAGCCCATGAAAGCACCAGGGGGTCTACACAGCAGTGTAAAATTCAAATTGTGACCTTAATGGGGAAGATGACGGGAAGCATACATTTATAAACTTCTTACTATATATGAGATATTGTGTCTCAAACTTACACATTTTACCTCATTTAATTAGCATTTCTAGATAAGTATACTGGGGCTCATAAAACTATAACACTTTTTGTCCTCATTTTCAGAAAAAAGGAATTGTGGAGCTGAAAGAAAAACCAGGTCTTCGGCCTCCCAGCTCTGTTCCGGGCCCCCGGCTCCAGGTAAACGGAGGCTTTGGAACGCCACGGCTGCCTCGGTCCTTCTCAGGAGAAGGGATGACTTACCTGGCTTCTTCCAGGAAGCTAGTAAACGCACTCCCTCTGCTGATGGAAGGGCGTGGGCTTTGATCTGTGAGTGCGCCCCCTCTGCGGCGGCTGCTTCTCACGCGGCAGTCTCTTCTCATACGTGGAGTCTGGGGAGAGAAGACCCAGCCACGTTATCTGGGTGTAATAGCACTAGACAGCTAGACACTTAAACTTTGCTGGCGAGTTCTGTCTGTGTAGAAAGGCAGCTCTAACTGAAGGGAAGAAGGAGGTCGACACTTCTTCAGCCATAACCCTGCACTGGGCACTGTCTGCTTCGCGTCAGCGTTTAATCCTGCGACCACCCTGAGGTTATTATAACCCCACTTTGTAAGCGTAAGTATCCACCAACATTTTGAAATAGTAAATAGCTTGGTTACATAACTGTGCTTCCTTCCAGAACGCATGACCTCTCTCCCACACCCCACTGCTGGGAAGGATTGATTCTGGGGGCAAGGAGCCCAACGGGGCACCCTGACCCAGAAACGAACCACCTGGAGCCAGGGATGGCCATCCTCCGGTGACGACGACGTCCTCGGCTGAACCGCCGGTGTCGTTGTCTGTGTTCAATCAGGCTCAAACCGAGTCCGCCTGAACTAACAGTCATCGCACACCCAGTCGGTCATTATTGTTTTTATAGCCTGTTCACACGCTCTCATTCATCAGCATAAGCCACTCGTCATCACTATTGTCACCCCTATCATTGCTACTTTCAGGTGACGAAGAGTGAATGCACACAACAGGCGCGAGCGACTCCGGGCCCCACAGGTAATTAGCAGTGAGATGGAGGTGTCCCAACCCCAAATGTGGAGCTTTTACCAACATGGCTCTGACTTGAAAACTGGAAAAAGCATTTTTCTTGGGCCATGTCTGGACAAGCGGTCCACCTGTTTCCTTCGTATATTAAAACAAGGTTGAGGATAAAAGAATTTGATCAGAGATGCTGGCCTCTTGAGAGGTGAAGATGTACGAAGTGGACCTCCTTTTGTGGCGGGGAGAGGGACGATGACCCCGGAGAGAACCCAGAGCTGCCTGAGTGAAATGGGTATCGATATGCACTTTCAAAGATGGGGGGGCTGAGGTCTGAAAGATGGAGACGTTTTCGTGAAATGCTAGCCATTAACAACAGCTATGAGGGGCACGGCTGGCTGCCTCTGAGCCTTTGGAAGCACAGTGAGCCGTTAAGAACTTGACCGCTAACAGAAAACTCCCTGTCCTTAAATCCTGGGTCCTCCATTGGATAGCTCTGGCCCCTGGGTTGTGAGGCTGCAGCTTCTTGGGGAAGCGGACAGGCTCATGTCCCCAGCTCATCAAACTCAATGTCTAGTTGCCTTTGCTCTTTCTTATTAATAATTAGTTAACTACCTACGGTGACAAAATCCTGAATGAACGGCTCAGGACTTGTCTACATGCCCATCTGCTGTCCAACCAAGAGGACGTGCCTGTGACTCTGGGAAGGAGATTCTCCACCCCCAGCCGGGTCTTTCACAGCCTGACCAGTTGCTGCATGCTCACGCCAGACTTAGCTCCGCTGTTTGCCCCTGGGAACAAAGGTGCTTTCTTTGTCATCCTTTTGGGTCATCTATGGGAGTCCCAGAGAGAGAAGGAGCTACATGGCAGGAGGCAGGCAGCCAGCATGGCTGAAACATACAGGGAGGAGCAGGCTTATGGGGGCAGATGAGCTCCTGGGTGTCTCCTTGTCCCTCCAGACCTGACATCCATCTTCTTTCTCCTCAGCTGGCTGCCTGTCCCAGCTGCATCAGCAGGGATCCCGTGCCCCCTGGGCTCCAGCAGGGTCCAGCTGATGGGGAGCCCCAGCTGGGGACGGAGGGGAAGAGGCGGGTGTGAGCTCTGTCCCTTCAAGGTCTTTGGGCTGGCTGTCCCCCCAGCTGAGGAGCACCCCTGTCTCCTTGCAGGTTCTGGTGGCTCTGCTTATCCTCATCCTGCTCCTTGGGGTTAGAAGTATAAAAGCTCAGCCGCAGCCCACCCCAACCTTTGTAGTTAAATAAAACTGTCTCGATTTGCTTCCCGGGGGCATGTTTCCCAGCAGAAGCCTTGGTCACAGGGACCCACTGATGAGGACTTCACCGCCCAGCACGGAACTTTGTTATTCTTCCTTTCTTCTCTAAGTTCAGAGGCATCTTATCTGCTCTGGGACCCTGGACAGGAAGGATATCTGTCTTCCCAAAGGCTCAATTTCCTCAACTACAGAGTGAAATTAGTTTCTTGAGTTGTTAGAGGCAACACAAGAGAAAACACATGTAAAATGCTAGGAAATAATAGATATTGGATACACCCAGCTTAACAGAGGCATAATTTTGGAGCTCCTCATTCTTTTCACGCTAGTAATAAGTGCAAGTATGCTTCATATTTGTGCTCTGAGAGGGATTTTTACAGCAAAAGAATAAATGTCAAAGATGAGGGAAAGTTTTAATT
This sequence comes from Desmodus rotundus, assembly GCF_022682495.2. Taxonomy (NCBI): domain Eukaryota; kingdom Metazoa; phylum Chordata; class Mammalia; order Chiroptera; family Phyllostomidae; genus Desmodus; species Desmodus rotundus. The sequence continues at coordinate 165,542,468 of NC_071391.1, read as the reverse complement.
TTTTATTTAGTTAAAACAAATCATTTAGGAATCTATCCACCATGACCACACGCCCACGGATAACAGCGTTGTCAGTGTGCTCCGCTGCGTTATTCGGAAAATGCGGGATTTAATGAAAGTCTTTTCTCTGTTCTTTCTCGACGTGAGTGGAGACAGATGCACGGCCGTTGTCCCATAGTAGCCGCCTCCCCCCTTCCCAAGGCCAGGTTGTAGCAGGCTGTGAAGCTGCTGCTGTCTGAGGCGAAGATGAAAAAGACAAAATGCCTTAAAAACGGGAATCCTCTGCTTGCCCGGAAGGCACACAGAGAAGAATCCCGCACACGTTTCTATGAAGGTGAGGTCGAACGGTAAGATCATCCCCAAAATTACTTGGTGTGGAACTGAAGACAATTGTTCTGGAAACCCGAGGCCCAGGGGGTATCTGTGTGGACTGGAGTGTAGAGAACCTGCGTTTGGAATCCATGTGCAGAAAAGAGAATTTAGATTTTCGCCTGGGGTCTGAGCGCTGTCAGAGCAGAGACAGGCGGCATGGGGCCGCCCCCTCCAGGAAGCACCCAGAAAATGATGCCTCCGAGCCCGGCCGGTTTTAATGAAAAACAAACACAAACCCATCTTTCTTTGCTTATTTAAAAAGTTCTGGATTTGAGTCCAAACAGTAAGTTTTCTTTATTTCTTAGGAAGCTCACCACCAGCATCGGTCCGCGGAGCAGGGCCTGGGTGTTTTGATGGAATCCTGAAAGCCGACTCTCTGACGACACATGTTCTCAGGGTGTTCGATCAAGGACTGTTCCATTTATTTGGTTTAAAACCCTTATTCTTGCTAGCAGATAAAGCAGTGGTAACTTATAGGAGTATGGGGGATTAGAAACTGACTTTTTATATGTAAACTTCTCTACTAGCCCGAGAAGGCGTGGCCACCTTTCCCTGCTGTTTGCACCTTCATCCATTCTCAGATGTGTGTGCGACATACTCCCGGCCCCAGCGCTCACGCCTGTGCACACACAGGGGCACCCCCCCGCAGGGGCCGAGTGTTCCTCGATGAGCCTCTGGTGGCACAGAGGGGCATCAGGCCAGGCAACGGCCCTTCTCTTCGTTCAGGCCAGGCTGCTGGGAATGTTGGGACCGCAAGTCGGGTTTTGCGTCCCTTCCACACTACTTGGCAGGCATGACGTCTTCCCTTCTTGTTAAAGCCACAGGCTTTCTGCCTCTCAGGTTCATGTCCATCAGACGTGTCTTCTCAGCACAGCACGGGTGCACGCCCCTCAGCACAGCCCTTCATGGCCATGTGTGTGCCGGGTGCTGTGGCAAGTCACAGGCGACCTGGGGTGGGCGGCACATCATTCACACCTGAGTGTCATACTCATTCGCACTCACTGCCCTGCTTTCCTGACAGGTTTTGCTTCCGCTCCGTGGCTGTGTACCCAGTGACGGGGACAAGCCACCCGGAGTGGGGACTGGAGGGCAACAAGGCACCGGTGACGGAGAAGTTGGCACCTGAGGTGCCGCCAGGGGCCCAGAGTGGAATTTTGCACAGCGCAGCGGAGGTCTGCCTCCCAGGGGTGTCTCCCAGCGACACTTTCTCTCACGGCACAGCTCCCGAGGGCAGGCTCCCTCTCCTAAGTGTCACTCAGGCGTTTCTGCAGATGGGGGGGTCGCTGTGGGGACGCTGGCATTTATTGAGTGAGCGCTGCAAATGTACTGTGACTCCATCGCACGGCTGAGGCCCCAGCTCGGGGAGGCTCCCGCCAGACGGCGGCCAAGGTGCTGCCCACCCGGGGACAGCCACAGACCTCTGGGACAGGCTCCCCCCCAGGTCTGGCTCCCCCTCCCACGTGCCTGTTTTGCTTCAGGCGACAGAGTGATTGATGGTGGACTTGATGTCGTTTCATAGCGGTCATTTGCGGGAGTTTTGTTTTTTTAAACCAGTACCCCTCCACAATGGTAGCAGAGACCACAAAACCAGTTAATGAAAAGAACAAACGGACCGACGAACAAGTCATGGGCACACACAGCCCCTTCAAGAATAACTGACGATAAAAATGACATTCCCCAGAGGCACCGCCCTCAGGCTTGCAGACACCCGGTGATGCCGGCAGCAGCACCCTCGCTTGGGTTCTGATGTGTGGGCGCCGTGGCACTGGCTGCCCAGAGCAACACCCCATCTGCCACGCTTTGCCTTCACATCCAAGGTCCCCATTGTCACAGAGCAGAGCAGGCCCCGCGGTACTGCACAGTTCCCCACCTTCCACGGGTCAGGCCCCGGTGGAGAAAGGGAATGAAGAGGAATGAGGTTGCAGAGGACGGCCCTGGAAACAGGGAGACGGAACGGGGAAGAGGAAACTCATTCTGGGGTCCGGGGGACGCAGGGCCTCTCGACTTTTCTTCTCCCAGTTCTCATTTGTTGACATTTGCCACAGGCAGTCCGGCAGTAACGTGGCACAGGTGACCTGTGTCCGCAGAGTGTTGAGCCTGGAGGCAGGCCACCCCCACGTCCTCAAGCCCGGGTCTGAGAATGCTCAGCTACCTCCCGCGGTCTAGCTGGTCACTGGACTCTGAGACTCACAAACAGCCTGTGTACAGACACTTTACGGGGTGTCTAACCCACAGCCCAACACAGAATCGTACATTTACTTAAAACAGCATGAGACTTTTTGTGATGACGTGTCGCAGTGTATTTAATGGGTGGCCCAAGACAGCTCTTCTTTCAGTGTGGCCCAGAGACGCCAAAAGGTTGGAAACCCCGGCTCTGACACTCGGAAATACTCAGTTCTTCATCGGAATATCGTCCTCAACTTAGAATCAACTGATGATTGTTCCATGAGGCAATATTTTCCGTGAGGTCTGAGAAATGATAGATTCCCACGGCGGGACTAGTTGGCCTTGAAAGTTCTTCTAGAAGCAAGAGCCCCCTCCGCGGCCCCCGCTACTCATTGTAATTGGCATGGACTAAAGCATTTATAATTACTCGTGGTTAATTATCCTGATGACCTTCAGGATGACCCCTGGGTCTCGATGCCATGTCCTCCTCCTTGTCCTGAGTGTGTCCCTGCTTCCGGTATAAAAGCACTTTCCAGGGTCACAGTGACCTATTCTGCCCCGGCCCTGAAATCACCACAAAATGAAGAATTTTTGAAAACATAGTCTCCATTGCTTTTTCCTGGAGCTCTGGTCCCATACGGGCTTGCCCTCCGTGATTCCGAAGGACCGTTGACGTAGGATCGTGCTTGTAGGGCCGGCCCATTTCTAGCTGTCAGAGAATGCCATGGCCCAACTCTCTCCGCTGATCTCCCGCATGCTGAGCACACCCGCACTATTCCTTTAAGAATGTGGTCAACTGTGCTATGCTTCCCAAGTTTTTGTCCCACGGCTCATAAAAGTTAAGGGTGTGATACTTAAAAATCAGACACAGTTACCTGAAGTTCAATTCCGACAGACACTACCTCTGCTGGTCAAAGTTTAAGGGTGGGGGGCACTGGTCAGCGGAGGGCACCTCACTGGAGAGACAAGTGTGTGAGTGCAGAAATGAGTCCCCTCACGTGGCTTTGACCTTGGTTCCCGAATTTATCTTCCTGTGCAATTCAAAGGTGTCTGGCAGCCTCAGGAGCTCAGACACGCTGTCTCTCGGTAAAACAAGCAGCTGTTTTGCGTGGACTGTGTGGCAAAGGGGAAGGAAACGCCGTGTGACGTGGGTTTGCAGCTCTGCTCCTGGTTCCGCCAGGAGGCTAAGTGAAGGACGAGCGACTATAAATTAAATGCCGGACTTCATCTTTCCTCAGGTGTGCCCAGAGCAGGGGTAGCACACGCTGGAGCGCCGATGGAGTTACACGTTCTCGCTGCCACCTCTTCACTTGCTTCGCGACATCGCAGCCCAGGCTTCGGACGCTGTATGGGTGACGTTGTAACCAAGCACGTGAGTGTATAAAACAGAGAGACGGTAATTTTCCAAACCACAGAGAGGCCGAAATTACCATAAATTCAGTGACAAAGTTCAAAAAGGGTAAGTGTATTTTCAGAGTCTAACTTTATTTTTTTCATTTGAAATAGCCGCTTTTGACAAGTTTTCCCATACCCCACCTCCCGTATAATTACTCAAGTCACAGGACCCTTTAACACTTGCCAGTGAAAACGCCGTCCCCAGCCCCAGTGGCAGCTACCGAGCGCGATTCCAGACCAGAAGTCAGCGAGCAGAATTTTGGTCTGCCCCACGTGGTCCGAACGCCTCCACAGTAAACTGTGACCTTAATTTATCGCGGGTTTGCACCGCACTTGGCCACAACCTAAGATAGAGGCTCCCCTGAAACTTCCTTTTTTTTGTCCTGAGTGTTTTTAAGGAACTCTCCTAACAATGCACTAATTACAGCCTGTTCCAGACTAGGTCTGCGATGCCCCTTCTGGTGCTTGAAATTCCTGCCCGCTTCCTGGACAAAAAAGGCTTTGCTCTGACCACTTTACACCCACGGATCCCCACGCCCACGCAGACACGCGGTTTCAGGGAGATGATCTCAGAACAAAGTGTCCCACCCACTCGGGAGCCTGGGTATTTCCTTTGTCTCCTTCCTGGCTCATTAATAGTTCATCTCTAAGATGAACTGCGGAAACCCTGTTGGAGGAACCGCGCAGTTTCGATGCCGTGGGTCCTCAGTGTCTGCCTGGCTTCCCAGCGCAGCCTGGAGACAGGAGCAGGGACCCCGGGGCGGAGGAACCCCGCCCCGAGCACCATTTCAGACCCGTGCCTCCGCGTGACATTTATCTTGGGCTGATGGCTTTGTGAGTTTTTTTCTCTTCCATTTTTTTAAACCTTTTTTTTTTTAAAGCGTATGTAGAGGGGTGGGCAGAACTCCTCAATAAATGAGAAACTGATTCTTCATTCTGGTCCCGACCCCTTCCCCGCCCCCTTCTCTCCATCTGCTCTGCAGTCTGGCTGCGGGGGGCGTCAGGGGCCCCGATCACACCATCTTCCTACATAATAATAGGACCCGCCTTCCACCCGCCCCTGCCTGGCAGGTGGCGTTAGGTCGCTTTGGAACAGGGGGCCAGGTGAGCACCTTGCAAAGAATGTGAGAAACGGCTCTGCCGTGACCCGTGCCTCGGAGAGGTGTGGGGCTGCAAAGGCTGGTGTTTGAGGGGCCCACCCCGTGGAGGCTGCAGAGATTGGAGCGCGAGTACAGCGCGTGTCCCCGGCGGCGCTGCGCTGGGGCCACAGGCTGCCGCGCGCCAGGCCGGCAAGGGGCAGCGCCTCTGGTCTTTGTGTGGCTGCGCGCGGCGGGGAGCGCAGTGCGCATCTGCGCCAATCCCGCGGGCCCGAGCCCACGTGGTGCGCGGACCCTCCTCGGGATGCCCGGGTGCCTTTGTCGGGACCGAGGGGGCGGGGTGCGGCCAGGAAAGTGAGGGATCTAAGGGGTTCCGTGACTAGGAACACCCGAAATGAGAACAAGTATGGACAGAGAGCGGCTCTGCGTCCAAACGCAGACCTTGTGAGCCCGGAAGCCTGACCGAGGCTGAGCTCCACGTTTAAGCCCTTCCGCTCCCCGCCTCTGCGCCCATCCCCCGTCCTCAAAGCGCTCGGCTGGCCCCTCCATCTCCTGCCCCTCCCCCTGCCCCTCCCCCTCCCTGTGGCTGGTGGCAGCGCCGCTCAGAGAGAAGCTGCCCGGATATCCAGGATATCCATCTCTCCACAAAGCACGGATTTAGTGGCAGGGAGCTTGCCAGTTTTATTAAGGAAGCTCTAAGTCCAAGTTTTGGTGGATGGGAGGGAAAAGGTGTCAGCCAGTAAAACGGTGGTGGACAGTGAAAGTCCCGATGTTGATACCACGGACAGTCCATGTGGAGCCAGAAAGGGACTTCAGCTCTAGGGCAAGAGGAGGCAAAGGCGAGTCACAGTGGGAAAAAAGGAAACCGAGTTGAAGAGGAAACAGGGCAATGGCTGGCCACGCCCCTTGCGTCCCATTCTCTGTTGAACCCCCCCCCCCCCCCCCCCCCCGCACGTGTTTAATAAATACCTGGGGTGTGATCGCAACCACTTTTAAGGCCTGATGGGCTGGGCCTCCGATCGGAAAGAACGGTGGCAGGGTACCCTGGTCCAGCTAAGGAGCCCTTCTGCAAGGTGAGGTGCACAGTGCCACGCCCTCCCCAAATCAGGGTGTTCTTGCAGGAGGGAAAGGGGTGACCAGAGGACCTGCTGTCCCCCACAGTGACCTGGCCCTCCCGTGTACAGGGCTTGCGTGTTGGGTAACAAAACCCCTTCAGCTAATGTCCCAATGGTCACGGAGAATGTCAGATATTGCAACCAATGTGTTCAGATGTTGCCAGGGAAGAGGTAGCATGTGGGTCACGCATGTCACCTTCATCTAGGAGAAAACAGCGACAGAGTCCGTGTGGGTAATTAGACGGGTGAGGTGCCACCGAGAAAAGGATTACTGTACCAGGGGAAGCGAGCTTTCCTAAGAGCTCATGGAAACTGGCATCTCTGTCTTGTTGATCTGGAACACCGGCGAGGGGAAGCAATGTGAGCAAGAGCTGCGTCCCGGTCCAGCCAGGAGCGACCACGCTCCCCCGCACCGTGGATGAGCTGGAAACGGAGACTGGAGGACGCGTCACCCGAGCTTGTGTCTGATTGCACCAGCGGCGGTGAGGAGGGGACTTAGGCCCCCAGGCCGTGCCGTGTGGGGTGGGCCACACACAGGTCCTGCCGACAGCATCGCCCTGTCCGCGGTTTTTATCAGTGAGCTGGACAGCTGCACGTGAAGTTTCTGGTGGCCTTGGGTCACTTTCACATGGTGAAGTTCATACCCTTCCTCCCACCTGCCCCCCACCCCCAAAAAGTTTGTAGGTCCTCGTTTTCTGCACCTGCCCTGAGTTTGGTGTCAGCGGTGCTGCTGGCGGCTGGTGAGTGGGGAGGAGCTTACCTGGGTGCTCGGTCTGCTGTCCGAGTGAGCCCTGTTCAGCTTGCCCTTCTGAGGCAGGGCTGCTCCAAAATTCTCCTGTACGGAAGCAAGAGAGGAAGCGTTAGTATTTTCCTGCTTGGGGTGCAGTGCCGTGCTACCCCCAGAAAGCAGTGCACTCTTGGAGGAAGGCCAGCCAGCTTCATCAAGAATGCTCAGGCCCCGGGGAGACCCACAGACCCTGCCTAAGTGGCTGCGGACCCAGAGGGGAGCCCTGACCCTGGCTTGCCACACTAACAGCCTCCCCTGCAGACTCCATTTCCCCTTGCCGGGAAGCCTTCCCTACACACCCCTGGGGGCAGAACCACCAACACCCTCCTCCCCACCCACCCTGCGCTTGCCTGGCCATGGGCTCACCCTCGCCTCTGCCTCCGACCTCTTCCTCCTCAGCAGTTCTCCCCACGGTGGTCCCGCCTTGCTGTCTGAGTCCCCAGTGAGCGTGCCTCCTTCCAGGACTAACCTGGAGCTGGGTCTCCAGCCTCTTACATGGGCAGAGAAGAGTGGATTTCCTCCCGCTGTTCTCCCTAAACCACAGACGGTGGCTCCGCTCCCAGTAAGGAAAGCAAAGATTTTCCTTGTTGAATTTAACATCATCACACTCAAGTTCACACCCTTTTTTTTTTTTGGAACGGCTGAGCCATCTGCCCAGGTTGCGCAGTGTAGTAGCTGAGCAGAGTGCTAGTATTCGCATCATTGTCTCATCCGGTCAATGTTCTTGTGCAAGTTTCTTCACTTTCTGCTTCAGTTCCATCATCTGTAAAATGGGGACAATACTAGCGCGTTTCTCATGCCCTCACTATAGATTTTAAATGGATTTCCTTTATGTGAAGCACTTGACTGGCATGTCGTAAGCATTTCACATACATCACCTTAGTGCTACGGACCCATCCTCGGCGTGGCCTTTAGAGAAAACAAGCTTAGAACCAATAGGGGTGTGGAAAATTTGGCTAATGTTAGCTGAGTGTTGACTGTAGGCAGATTGGATTATCCAAGTTCCGGTTGTATCTCTGTGATTTATTCGCTGTGTGACGTCAGGGAATGATGTCTCCCGGGAACAAGGTCCTCATCTGCAAAATGGGCCTGGGATGTCTTCTTTGGTTTGTTGTAACAATGTCAGTGCCGTGATGTTGAAGATATTGTTACTATTGTTTTGTCATCGTGGTTACTAGCATCTTGTTTTCTTACAAGTAGAAGAGGGTGGGCTACTCCCCAAACAGCCACACGCCAGCTCAAGTGGTGGTGCATGCGTGGCTGTTGTCCTCAGGCCCTGTAGGTCTGGGGACACGCTGTTTCCTGTGGCAAGCGTGTGGGCAGCCTGCAGGTGACACATGGCAAAAGTAAGAGGGCTTAGCCTTTCCTTTAAAACAACACCATCACCCAACGTGTGGGATGCTCTTAATTGTCCCATCCTTGGGTGGCCTTACCTTTTTGTGGTCATATAGCTGAAAAAGTTAAATGTACGCACAGTCAGCACAGGTTACTAGTGGGAAGGGGAAATGCAAAACAAGCAGAGTGAGCTCCAGTGCACCCTGCAGGTGCAGGCGACTCCACGCCCTGTTCTGTGGAGGCGGCTGCAGCACCCGACAGTGTCCCCTCACCTGTCCCCTTCCATCTCTAAAGACCCTCGGGTGATAAAAGACCGCGTCGGAAGAGTCGCCTCTGGTGCTTTCGTCGCTGGTGGTGTTATTTATTTATTTATTTCTTCCAGGAACAATGTAAGGGTCTCCAATTAGTTGCAGGTGCAAATATTATGCATGCAATTAATTGTCTTCAAATGGTTAATTATGGGCAGAATTGGCTAATTTGGGGTGCAATTAACTGCTTGCCACTTATTCCGAGAATGCCCGTGGACAATTGTGTCTGCAATTAATTTACAAGCGCCGTTAGAGTGAAAACTTTGTATGGAAGTGCAGGAATGGAGTGGGAGACTTTTTCCGAAGCAGGATTTCGCTCTGGGTTAATTGCATTGACTCTTGGCTTCGGCTTCTCGACGCAGGTTGACTGTGATGGGGTTCCCCCGTGCTGCTGACGTTGGCGATCCTGCTGAGCCGCGATGACGGTGCTGAGAAGACGGGGAGAAGACCGCGGGTCCCAGTTGCCGCGCCTGGAGGGTCTGCCCCCCGCGCCTCTTCCCGGAGGGTGTCTGCACCCTTCTGCTCATGTGTTTCTGTCCTGTACACCGTCCGGCAGAGCACTTGCAGGAGTGAGGATCCTCACCACTCTCTCATCAAGTTCAATGTTGTTATTAAACAATCGATCTGAAAGCTGTTTTATTTACCCGTGCATTAGCAGTGGTCCGTCGTTACAGAGACCCTAGATGGAATCACAGCTATAGGGTGTAAATGTATTAAATTCTTCCCATAGGCCAACCACCTAGCTAAATACTGTGATTAAATTGTCTTATTTCATCTTCAAAAAAATCCTACGTACCGGGCACTCTTGTTATCCCTGTGTTGCTTATGAATCAAAACAGTTTTGCCGGCTCACAGTGAAGGTGAGGCTGCGGTGAAAGGCCACGTGGGACCCTGAGCTGGGTCCTCGCAGCCGCATGACGCCAGGGAGTCCAGGCCTGGAAGGGACTCGGTGCCTGCTCAGCACCTTCTTCCTGCACTGATGGGGCGGTGGGTGCCTGCTGGCCGAGGAGGAAGTCAGCCTGGCCTCTCCCACTTCCGAGTATGATTTGTAACACTTTTTGCTTTATAAAGGTGCTTTTGTTTCCCTCCCACACAGGTGCAGCACGGGGAAGCTTCTTTCATTTATGTTGGGTATTGCGTGATGGTTTCATGGACATTCAGGGACGATGATACTCTGTGGATGGGCCTCTGGGACCCAGATGGACCGACAGATGCTGGCCTGCTCCATGAGCTTTGGGTAGAACACTCACGGAGCCCTTACGTCTGATCCCCTGTTCTCCACGCGGATGTCTGGTTTCTTCTTCACGCTAGGTCTTGGCCATGCTCAGAGTTTGGGATTGATGCATCTGACAGCGATCGGGGTGCTCAGCCCAAAGCTTGTCACTGTCTTCAAAACCCCAGGCACAGCTGATAGCTCACAATGACCTCCAGTTTTGAACCTAGACACCCCCGCCACCCACACTAACTCCTTTTCTGCCAGCCTTGCCCGGTCCCGGCGCGACACACACCAGGTCTGGCTTGAGCGAAGTGCAGGTCCCAGAGCGCATACCTGTGGCATAATGCATGTCGGTCATGGTCATTCCTTGTTAGAAAGTATAAACGGTGCCAGAGAACTAAGAAACTGCTTTAAAAAAAGAAAGAAAGAAAGAAACAAGAAAAAATGTTGATTCCTGAGAGGAGAGGCTCGTCAAGGCCATTTCTTGCAAAAGCAAACCCTTCAGTAGAAACCAGGCGAGACCTAATTTTGAAGGATGGGTAGATGTCTTCTGGAGTTTCTATTGTCGCATCACACATGACACGTGGATGAGAGCGGTTGTTTGCAATCTCACTCATAGGAAAAGAGAGCGAACCTAGTGAGTAAAACCAGATGTAATCAGCTTTACCTGAATTGTAGGTTTTCAGAGCAATCAGTAAAGCCGGAAGTGGAAGTTGCTGGTTAAACAAATCAAAGATCCAGGCGCATAGCTCCTTCTTGAATGCCGCTCGCAGGGGAACCAGCCTGGACAAACCATTCTCACGTGTGAAGGAGAGCCAGTGGGTCCTGGAACACGCAGCAGCACGGCCCAGGCAGGGCGTGCGCTTCTAGCTTCCCGCTTCCCTCCAACAACTCACGTCTCCACCCCGATTTCCGCACTCATCCCCGAAGACGCAGGGGAGTGGCCGCCAAGTCCACGGGTGCTGGGGTCTGGCAGGACCCGGATCGAAGTCTCCACTCAGCTCTGCCCTGGCTCGGAAGTGGGAACACTCACCCCGCCCCTGTGGAGCCCCGCCCACGTCCCCAGTGTGAAGCTGGTACTGATATCCCCCCAAATAGGAGAGGCGGGGTTCTTTACCAAACTGCTTTTCACACTGCTTACGCCCAATAAATGCTATTTACCACCCTCGTTCTTATTTTGCTCACTGCTGCAGCTTAAATATAACTTCGAAAACATGCCTAAGATAGTCGTCGGGTTTCCAGGCCAGTGAGGGTGGCGTCAGCGTTCCCAGAACATGCGCGCCCACCACGTGGCGTGGTGCGGTGAGCGTGCCAGTCTGTACTCGGGGCTCTGGGCAGCAGGAGGGCAGGCGTGTGCAAGCGCTTCCCGTGCCGGAGCCTCCGTTTCACGGGCACAGTGCATGGTCCCCTCGAGCTTTTTGGACAAACTGAAGCAGCTCTGTGGAGAGGGGTCCTGGCAGCAAAGGCCTATGGTGTGGGCCTCAGGGCTGTGTGCTGCGGAGCCTTTAACAGGCTTAGTGGGGGTGTTTTTTTCTCTGAAAACTCACACAGTTGGGACCCCGGGATGACTTTCCAGAGAGGTCCCGGGATGGCGGGAGGATGTTCAAACCCACTGACACACCAGTTTTTCACGATGCCTAAATAAGGCTTTTTAAGAAGGAAGCAAACAGAAGATAGGAACCTAACATAAAAGATACCACATGACGAACAGAACAAGACAGAGATGGGGGGAGCGATCAGAAATGCGAACCATCTGGATGGGGATTTGCTTAAAATGCACATGGTCTTAGGGAAGAAAGGGGGATGTGGACGCCACAAAGGGGTGCTTTGGGGTTGTGCCATTTGGAGTGATTTACATAAAACATTTAAGCTGAGACACAGTAGAGGGGATTTCTCACACTCTCCCGGGGAAGCAGTGTCGCTCGCAGAGTAGCGACGCTGGCTGGGACCCCGCAGGCGTCTGGGCGAGGGCTGGCCGGGGACCCTCCCGTTTGCCATTGGCGGGTGAGCTCTAGAAGAGAGGCCTCACGTCAGGACGTTGTGGCCGTGCAGGACACGACACGCCCAGGTTTGTACAGAGGACACGCCATGTGCTGAGTTTCGACATGAACCTCACTGCCCTTGAAGGGCGAGGAGCTCACCCCAGGGGACACGCCACACCTGTGTGGAGAAGCACCCGCTTGTTCCGCTCTGTGAAAGGGTTTGAAGAGGCTCTTAGATCTGCGATGCACGGCCGTGTTTTCGTCCAGCCGCCTGTCCCACTTTTTACCTTCCCATTTTCCATCATTATGTGTTTCCTTCACTTCCTTTCCCCGGAACAACAACACTGTTCAAATCCATATACTTCTCCCCAACGTGCTGGCCCTGGGTTCAAGGCCCCGTCTGATTCCGATAAAGCGCGCACAGAAATATATCGCTTTGTGTGAAATATGCGTAGACATGCAGATCAGAGTCGGTTTCCAACAGTCTTTGGCAGTCTGTTGCCAATGACAAATAAGGTCTTTGGTTCCAAATGGTAAGTTATATGCTCAGTCTTCGGAGGGTGAGGCTCCTTCATTTCTACTTCCCTGGCCTCCTCCGCAGGGCGCTGGCCGGAGATTTCCAAGTAGGAGAGCCCATTTCTGAAACCAGAGGTGATGCAGCCAGGGTGCTCAGCACCCCTCCCCCGCCCTGCTGCCCCATTTCTGCCAGCGCGGAGCACCTGCTGTATACGTGGTATGCACTGTGGTGGGCCCAGCGCTCACAGAGTCGCGGTCGCTGTCCGGAGCAGCCACCACCTGCCCCTGGAGCAGGTCAGGTACCCTCCCATGTGGCTCTCAGGGGCACGGACTGTGTGGAGGGAATGGGCACCTGCGCTGGGACCCAGGGCCCACGGCTCCTCTTCTGAGAACAAACCATGTGCGTGGTAATAAAGGCAATTGAACCAATAGTTGGCACTCTCCCCACCACTGGCTTCCTTGGGCACAGCCGTGAAGGCACGTGGCCGGTCTCCTCGAGGAAGGGGAAATTTTCTTAGCCATGCAAATTCTAAAACCCTTTCTCCAGGCAGGTGGGTCCGTGGCTAAGAGATTTCGAGACTCACCAGTCTTTGAAGAATAAACTCAGTGACCGGTCCACGGCGGGGTGCTCTCTGCATTTTTTGTTTCTTCGCTTCTGTGAGTCAGCCCGATTGACTTGGCCAGTGCTCCCGCATACTCCGTGTGTTTTGAGCCCCGCCTCTTTGCCCACACCTTTTCTCCGCACACAGAACGTCCCACCCCTTCCTCTGCGTCCACCTGGAGCCCAGCGGTCCCCCAGGTGCTGAGCCGTCAAAGGCGAACCTTTCCTCATCTGCACACCTGGGGCACCTGGCCCACACCGAGAGGCATGTGGAGGTGAGGAGTCAGGGGTGGGTCCTGGTCCCTCCAGGTGCAGTGGTGGCCTTGGTGGATTCGTCCATCTCACCGCTCTCCACTTCTCCTCCTCGAAAACAGGGAAAGCTGGGCTGGAGGTCCCAGAGCGAGGGGTTGGCAGGCTCGGTTTCTGGTGAGGGTGTCTTCCTGTTTTCCTGGCTGGCAGAGGCTGCTGTCTGGCCCGGTGAGCACATGACCTCCACGGCCGGTGCCAGAGCAGAGAGGCGTAGTGAGCTCTCAGATGTCTCTTTTTATAAGGACACTAACCCTAATGAGATCAGGGCTCCGCCTCACGACCTCTTTGACCTTAATTACTATCTTGGAGGCCCCATCTCCAAACACAGCCACACTGGGCAAGCTGTGTCCCCACAGGAAGGAGGTGGGGGGGCAGCAACGCGGGGGTCATCATCTGGCAAGAGCCTCATTGCTCGCATTGGGGGGAGGGTGCAAGCAGCCCCTCCTTCACTGTTAGGAATAACCACAGGGTCTCAGTCTCCATTTTCCCCTTTTTCTGAACTTCACTTCTGTTTTTACGTGCCACCCCCCCTGTGGCTTTCACCGGTAGGGGCCCCGGACTCTCCAGGCAAAGACGTCTCCAGAGGGGATAGAGATTCTCAAGCATACCGGCTGTCAGCCTGCTTCACACTGCATGCCGCCTGTGTGCCCCGCAGAGCAGGCGCGTTCTGTGACCTCTTCACCTTCAACACAAGTCCGAAATGATAGTCTCTGAGAAGAGACAAACGTACAAGCAATTGAAAAGGGAATTGTTAATTTGTGACAAAACAGTACACATTTTGATGCCAAAGCAGGTATTTGTCATTTCACCTCTGTCCTGCCTCATTCTGTCTCTATTCACACACACACACACACACACACACACACACACACACACACACACACACACACAGAGGCGCGGACACACATCTCCAGGGCGCGTGGAAGTACGTCCGAGTGCGTATACGGTCTTTCTACTGGACTCGCAGCGCACACGCGGCCCAGTGTGACTCCGCTGCGGCTGAGCTGGGACTGAGACGCCCGGGAAGCGGGAGCACAGCAGAGATTTGCAGAAACACGGCGTGGACTCTGCTTTCCCACGCCTCCCGCCCCGACCCCGGCCCCCCTGTGTCCGATCTTCCGTCTTCAACATTTTCACAGATTTCACACGGGCGGGTCTTGATAAATTCAAGCCCGGGCATTGTGCAGATTCCAGATTTCAAATGAATAACTCCTTCATGTGGTTAATAGCTGCAGCAGCCATAAAACCGTAATAGTTTATGACTTTCAGGATATAACCCGCAACCACACACAATATAAATTATATTACGCGGCACTTTACCGCCCCGTGAGGCTCAGGCAAGACCTCACCGCTGGAGTGACGTCTGGGGCGCGGGGGTGGGATGAACTGTTTATTTATTTTTTTACTCGCTGGCTGAAGCAACGCCTTCCTCCCCTGACCCAGGAAGCCGTATTTCTGATGGGAGGCGCCCACGCCAGTGTGTGAATGCAGTCGTGACCACGAAGGGAAGCTATTAATAACACGTGGAGGTGGACGCTCCATTTCTCCCTCACCTTAGATGCCGCTCCCAGCCCCAGGCAAAGCAAGCCCCAATTCTGCTACAGACACCGCAGTCGTGTTCAAGGAGACGGAAGTCACCGGAAACACGGGGCGTCGCGAGGGTGTGGGCTGCGCTGGGCTGACTCCGGGGAACTTGCGTTGCTTTCTGTTATCGACTAAGACTAGTTTGGGGGACGTTATCCTTCCGCGGTGGGTCGTGGGCCTGAGTCCAGCTTCACGTGGAGGTGGGACGTGAGGCCCCTGCACCAGGAGCAGAGGATGAGCCCCGAGTCTGTAAATGGACCATCTAAATAAAAAATGAAGGTAATAGAGCTTCAGAAAATTGTTAAGGGCCAGAGGGAGAGAGTGTGGCTGGCTGGCTTTTGCAATGACAAAAGGCCACTCACTCCGCAGCTGCACCTGCTACCCTAGGAGTGCCGAGTTTCGGAAGAGGCCTGCGCTCCATCTGCATATCAAATAGCTGATTGGTGGGTGAGGTCATTCATTCTGCGGTCTGCCTGTTTGCTGTGCTGGGGATGAGCTGCAGCCTAGCCGGGGACCACAGGGTCCCTGCAGGCGCCTCGGGCGGCAGCCCCCTTCTCCCATCCGGAATTCAAATCCAGGATTGACTTTCCGGAGTAAATCTCTGAGCTCCGTGCTGCCTCGGTCGGTTCAAAGCCTGGGCGGTGCTGGACCAGGCAGACTGTTCTTTAGTGGCTCTGCCTCATCTGCTTAGTTACTGTGGGCCCCAGAGGGTCCCCAGTTCACATCTCTGTCTCTTCCTCACCGTCACGCAGAGGGGTGACGCTTTGCTGCAGAAACACGGTGTCTGCCTTGGGCACACTGAGGTTTGATCACGCAGTGAAGGAGAAGTTAAAACGAAGGTGCTCTCTCTGTGGAAATACATAGATGTAGGGGAAATACATAGATTAGATCCCTGATCTAATATAGGAAATAGAGGATATAGGAAATACATAGACTAGATCCCTGATTCCCGCTTCTGAGAAAATTTTGTTACACTAGAATTTTGTTCGTTTCAGACTCTGTGTGTGTGCATATGTGCACACACGTATCTATCTGAGTCCACGCACACTCAACACACACACACACACGCACACATTTCAACCGCAGACTCTGCAATACAAACCTGCAGAAGAATGAGGCAGTGAACAGTCGGCCTGTCTTGGTGTGCGTCTCAGAGGGGAACCGTCATTCCCCGACCTGCCTCCTTAAACTCTGTGTTTCCATGGCTTCGTGGTTTTGATTATTAGAAGAATTTCTGGAGCAGAATTCTCTCCTGAAATTTAGAAATTAGGCACAAGAATAACCATTTAGTTTACATGCACTTCAGATGAAGTCCCTATGCAAGAGGTGTGAATATTATCATAGATCCTTTTTGGGATAAACATCTTCTCTAATGCTTTCCTGGTTCGTTATAGCTTTTCCATACCCAGCTGCTGTTTCCAGCTCTGGGAATAGCTTTTCAGATTAGGACCGTCCTAGACGGCAAAGGAAACATTGTCAACCTGACTGCCAGCAGCTACAGTAACGCAAAGACAAGGCTAGGAGGGGACGAAGGCCAGGGCTCACGAGTTCTGATTTCTCTTCGGCGGCGGGAAAACCAAGCACTGAAACCCTAACATCCGCAAATTTAGGAAGTTCTTTCAATTAGGTGTGGCTCCTAAGGGAGGCTTCTCTGATTGTGGGGCGGGGGCCTTTGCGGGGTAGGTGGAAGTAAACCTGTCAACAGTGAAACCAACTGAATACTACTTTCTCGTGCACTTCTAAGCTTGGCAGTTGTACTGAGTAACGTTGAGATACATTTTTAATGTCTTTGCCAAACTGACACAAACGTGTGGACAGGATGACCTGTATTTGCTGAAGAGTTTCAAGTTCATGATCCCTTCAAGTACGTCACTGCAGTCGAGTCTCCCTTTCTTCACAGGCAGAAACTGAGGCTGCAGAAGCCGCCAGGTATGTAAGGTCCCTGAGCATGCACAGGGCCAGGGAGAATTTGGCCTTCTCACTCTCCCGCGGCTGCTCTGCCCCGCCGTCACCTTCCCCAGGAGCTACCTCTGCTCCCATAGCTGCTGGGGACTGCAGGCCGGGCACAGAGAGGAATATTATTATAGGGTAATTTTGTATGGAATATGGGATCTATACCAAAGGGTGCTTGTCCAATTAGAAAGTAGTCGTATGTTTCAAAGTGGCATTTTTAACATATGAAAACACACACAACAATACATGCTGCATATCTTAAACCCGGTTCTGGAAGCGCAGTCGGGTTGCGTCTGGCGGGGAAGACAGAGGATGTCACTTCGTCCCAGAGACTGGGTCGTAAAGGGCTCTCGGACACCGAGCATCACCAACTAGGGATGAATTCTCGTGTGTGCAGCATAGAGTCGTAAAAGATTGTCAAGGCAAGGTGCCCCCCGAAGCCCGGGAGGGGTCTAATCTACATCTAGATGTAGCCTGGTCTCTGACCTTTTCTACAGACCAAACGCCCTTTGAAACGGAGGCTCTTGGCCACAGATTAATGAGCCACAGGCAGGCCCGTTGGCCTCCTCACGCTGCTCAGAGAATTAATTCAACTTCTACAGCAGTGAAGAGGTTAACTTCAGTCATCTCCTAGGCAACCAGCGGTGACAGCCCACCTCGGAGTCCTGCGGAGATTACTGGTCTGCTGGTTAATAAAGTAAATGCTGATTGCTATTGATGGTTCTTTTTCTTCCAGTCCATTTTTTGTTGCTGTGTTGAAGTTAATACCAAGTAGCACATTATAAATGCAGGGACAGTCTCCTTGCTGGAGAGAGGACTTGAGATGTAAAACAACCTCATAGCAGCGTTCGTGGAAACGTCCTAACAGTGAGTGTGTTTGCAATCGCTTAGATCTACATATTTTCCACGGGCAACGGCCACAAGGAAAGCACGCTAAGGGGTGTCTGCCCTGTGGGACAATGTGTAAAGCTGCACCCACCTTGCTCTTCACAAACGAGAAGGAGCTTGACTTCTGCAAATTACACCGAACTTGACTTGGAGGCATTGGCTGTTCTGTGATGTATTTGCATATATGTTTTGTTTTCAAACTGGAATCTGGATTTTAAAAATAAACCAAAGCAGACTTGTGTATACATCCCGTTCACAGACACACATAAAACGCAAAGGCCCTCCAGCCTTTCCCCCCTTTCAAGGAAGCCGCCCCGCGCCTTGTGCTGTTGACAAGGGGTGGTGCGGTAGAGCTCAGCGAGGAACTCGAGACAAGGCGGGGAAATAAAATCCTCCGCAAGGCCCTGCAGGTTGGGTGGGGGTGGGGCTAGTGTGCTGCATAATAAAGAACCGGCCTCGTTGTCCAGGCCCCGGAGCAGCCTAGGCGCCGGCCGGGTGGCATTCTCATGCTCCCAGCCTGACTTTCTCCAGTGCGGCCTGGCTCTCCCGCCCAGGGCGCGCCAGTCGGACAGCTGCAGGTTGCGTTTGTTTGTTTCTTAGCTCGCTGATTATTTCCCCGCAATAAAACTGATAATGGTTTACTTGCAAAAAAAAAAAAAAAAGACAATTACTTCAATGACCAATGGCGAAGCACGCGGAGGTGTGGAGACGCGTCACAAATACCGCCACGATTTCACAGCACTGGTAGGAGCGGCGCTGATCCGTGGAAGTGACTGAGGCGAGGCGCTTCCTTAACAAAGGGCTGACGCCCAGGGTTTGCAGGAGCTGTTATTTTACAAAAGAGCTTTGTTAAGCCAAGTCTTTAATTCCAGGAGCAGCGCTAATGTAGACCCCGCAGCAGCAGGCTGGGTCTCTCACACCCACTACCTCTACAGCATCTCTCGGATACCCCTTTGTTGCTGGAGATGGCAACGGGAATCAAAGGCTAGCCCCACCCCCCAGTGTTCTGTCGTCCTGACTGTGCCTGAGATTAGGAAAATCAACAACATGACTCCTGAATCTAATGAATGGACAAAGGATGTATGAGGGTTTTTTTTTTTTTTTTTTTTTTTGCGCGCCAAGTATGTGTTCGAGCAGTAAATTCTGTGGCGTTCCCTACAGCGGCGGTGCATAAGCCTGTGCGTTCCTTAATAGGATTTCTGCTCCTCGGCTTTCTCGACGCCCTGCCTGCTAGATGAAGGGGACGGAGAGTTCCCGTGGTGACCAGGGCCCCTCCGTCCCCAAGGACCCTCGAGCTCCTCCTGAGCGTAAACCAGGCCAGGGGAGGCAACGCGGGCGCTCATACATAAACACGACGCTCCTATCTGGAAGCCAAAGGAATCCAGCTTCAGGTCGCATTTAGATTTTCTGATTGTTGGGCCAGATCCTCCTACTAAATCTTCCCTTTGAAACCTCTGCAACCGGGAAGCAAGGAAATCTGCATTCTTTTCCCAGATTCAAACCGAATGCCAGTCAAATGTCACGGGGCCGCCACGGAGGACGGAGGAAGCAGAGGGCTTTCTGCATCTGCTCGGATTGTAAAGGTTATTCCACGGTCTGGAGACGCCTCTCGAGCTGCGGGCAGAGCCCACGGCTGCGCCCGGAACGCAGGCGTTGCTAGGAGACCAGCGCAGCGCGCAGCCGCATTGGCTGGCGTTCTCGCTAATTGACAGCTCCTCACCCTAAGGGGCTAATTCTAACCTTGAGAGCAGGACTCTAACGAGAGGGCAGCGCGCCGTCAGCCCAGTTTTGGGCCAAGGCAAGGAGATTACTGGCGCCCCGCGTTGCTGGGGTTCTGTTGTGCTTCCTTGGGCCGGAGGCGCAGGGAGGCACAGGCTGCTGCCTGCAGGTCCTCGCCTGGGTGCATCCCCCGGCTTGGGTGATCCCTGCCACCTGAATAAACCGTCTTTCCCTTAAGATGGTCTCCCTTTGAGATTAACAAGGGTGTGCAAGGAGGGCAAGCCTTGACTGGGCTTTCAGTGACTTGGAATTTGAGCAGGGAAGGTGGATTTCTTAAAAAAAAAAAAAAATGAGTGGGGGAGGGGGAAGGAAAGGAATGAAAAAGAAAGAGAACACCAGATCTCCTTGTTCAAACGCTGACTCCTCCCCCCACTCAATAGCTTTCTCCGCAGTCTGTGCAGCTTTGGGGTTTGCAGGCAAACAATGAAGCCAGAAGCCACAAAAGGAAGAGATTAGTGCGCCTGGAAAGGGACCTATGTTCGTGTGGCCCATCCTGCGTGCTGACTTCTTTTTCCTAACAAAACGACATAGATCAATGCAATTTATAGGAAGCCTGAAGCTCGCGCACCCAGGGGCTGGTGCGCCCTTCGCATTTGCGAGGCTTCTGTTAGGCAAGGCACTGGGAGAGGGACGCCGCTTCCGGTGATGCACCAGCACCTGAGACCCTCTGCGGCAGGGAAAAAAGCGCGGAATGCCGGGTTCCAGCTGTTCCTTCCCGGACCGCGCCCCACCCCTAGACGCTAACGGCCAATTAAAAAGAAGTCATCGCCGTCCTGCATTGTGAATCTAAACACTGTAATTTTAAGGAGAGAAACCCCGATTGTAACATTTCCTGCCAGAGGAAAAATGGGATGGTGGGTGTTTTTCTGCTTAATACACATGTTTTAAACATGGAACATTCCGTTTCATTAGAGGCTGTAATAATTGGAATGAGACACTGTTTCTTTTTCACAGGGGAGGATGGCTGAAGGCTCATTTAATGGTGAGTAGGTTCCGGAGGATTTAATGGAGAAAGACCTGCAGAGTCAAGATACAGGCCAGAGCCTGCCCTTTGTGACCACGAGCGGGGGGCGCCCACCCGACAGGGCCAGTGCGGTGGAGGCAAAGACCAAATTAAAGCACATTCTGGAGAAAAATCATATTCCATTTTTTCTAAACCTATTTTACTGAACTCCCTGCAAAGCAGGGCTATTTCCAAAGGGGATATTATGTTTAAATGAAACCTTTAAGAGACTAAAAAAAAAAAACACCCCTCCACAAACACCATCTTTGAGAGCTTTAATTACATATGTATTCAATTTATACAAATGATTAAAAAAGAAACAGGGCATATCTAGGAAAAATGAAACGTGAAGGATCAAAAGAGTCAAAAATAATACGGCTTTCTTCTTGGGCACGCCCCCTTTAAAGTGTTGGTGTTTGTTTGGGTACAGTTTTCATTTCAGAGGAGTTGCCTTTCATTTAAGAGGGTAGTACAAAGATCCCGTGCCCTTTGCCTGGGTGCACTGTCTGCATTTTGCCCGCTGCACTCTTAATTTTTCTCTGCATGCGTATTTTGTGTTCTTGAGCCATTTGTTGTTGACCTGAAGACAACATGTGCCTTTACCTCTACATACTGCATGTTGATTTTCCGAAGAATGTTTTCTTGCGGAATTGCTGAGCAGTTGTCCCTATGAGGAAATGTAACCACGATGCAGAACTCCCATGTCATTCACGATTTATAATCGAATTTTCTCAGTTGTAAAAATTTCCACACCAAGACGGGTGCAAAAGTTGATGGTGCATCCCACGGGACAGTGCTGGTCTCTGGTGGGAGGAAGCAGGCCTCCCCAGCTGAGTTGGGGGGCCAGGTGCCAGTCCTGGGGTGTCCCCTGATGCATTAGTGGCCCCTTATTTTCCCATATCACCTATTGCAAAGACCTATCATGCTCATTTAAAATGAATACCTTGTAAGGAATCTTGATCTTATACAAAATGGGCAATGTTTTCTGCAGAAATACAGGTGCCTATTTCTTACCGTGGAGGGCGGGGCCTCTCCCATTAGGGGTTGGAGGGGGGATGAGCCAGGAAGAGGAATGACTAGGGAGAGGAAAGAAAGGGTAAAAGAATACACAGTGCACTCAGGATGCAAAGAAGCAAAACTTTGTAGAGAAAAGCAAGGGAAATGTAATTTTAAAAATTAAGTTTTTGTATCATTTTATTATCATGAGCATGGTTTTGTGAAAAAGAGTCCTCTTGCCATCTGTCTTGGGTCCAGATACTGTGTTGCCTCCCTGACGTCCCCATCAGCCAGAGAAGTGAGGATGTCCTCCCTGTGGTACTGGCTCCGTGTGTTGCGTGTGTAGACGCGGGTCTGAGCTTGCAGAGGTGGCCCGTGCCCATGGCTGCAGCGGTCGCCGTTTCCAGCCCTCTCCTAACTCCACACAAGTCGGCGCAACGTAAGGGCCCTCGCAGGTGAACAGAAACCCACTCCCATCTCCTTCCACGTTCCCCATGCATCTGTGATACGGATATTCCGTGTTCCCTGACACCGTGAAGCCTCCCGTGTGCACACACCTCAACGTTTTCGACAAAACAAACTCCCCCGCAGCCGCCGTGGAAGCGAGGTCTGCTCCGTGCGCGCACGCGCGGGCGCATCAGCTAAGGGAGCTGTCCGCTACTTCGAGACAACACCCATCACTTTCTCATGGGGGCCGAGTCGTTAACATGCCAGTTTCAAATTTATTTTTCAAATCTTGGCATTTCTGTTTCAAAATAACCCCCTGACTCCAGGTGCCAGTCTGTCGGGCGAGGTGGGGTGTGGGCAGGGGGCTTCCGTCCTGAAGGCGGCCCTCCTGGAATGGAGTCTGCTGGGGAAGAGGGTCAGCGCCCATGTGTCTGCGGACAGCTGCGTGGGAGGTGCGGGCGTGTTCAGATCCCACAGAAAGATGTTTTTAGCAGTGATTCCCGGCTCCTCATTATTCCAAAGATGAGAGCGGTGGGACTCCTCCAGCTACAATACACCAAGGAGAGAGAACACCGGTGGCGATCGCCAAAGCGTTTGGAGGCTCCAAGCGGACCAGTGAGCAGGTGGAAAACATACGTTATAGAAACCGTAATACAATCACTTCTTATCTTGTAAGAGGCTGAGCAGGGCTAGGTCGAGTCACGTGTCCTTCACCATCAACCTAGTTATGTGTAACGTGGTCGCGAGGCCTCCCTGATTCTCCACGCACACACAGCTGGCAGGTGACACTGGAGTATTCCAGCAAGTGCGTGCGCCCTGTGCCTCTCGGATGAAGAGGGGAAGCACCCTTGGCTCACAGGGAAAGGAGACGAGAGAAATCAGGGCCGAAGATAAAGGGATGAGAGGGAGGCGGGATTCCAACGTGCTCCCACATGGGGGCCTGTGGCCTGGGAAGATCACCCAGCACCTGTGCGTTGTCTGCGGGGCCGGTGCCTTTAGGGGAACAGCACACGTGGAGGTTTGCGGCTCACACCGGGGTCTCTTTATCTTATCTCTACGTGTGGCCATCCGTCAGCCCTGCCATCTTCCCCGTGGTCCCTGTGACCCCGGCCGCGGTCCCTGGGGCAGTGCATGTAAACAGTGGCACGGATGGGCTTCCCCTGCCAGCTGCCCCCCCCCCCCGTCGGGACAAAGAGGGTCCCGGGACATGACAATGCGCAGCACCAACGTGCCCCGTGGACATCACCATCCTTTGTCCTCCACTCCGCACCCTCTCCAGTTGCCCTTTACTGCGTTTTCGTCCTTGCCAGCATCGGGGAGGCCGACGCACACGGGCCCCTGGGGGTTTCTCAGTCTCTCTAGAGGCTGAATTCGTGGTATTCCTTGAGGTTTCCTTTCCTTTACTATTTTCTTTTTTCTCAGAAAGCTCACCCTTCTCCAGAATGTTCCCTTTGGGTTGGCTTTGAGTTCAGGGCTTTCAGTTCCTGCCAGAGCGAAATGTGCTATTCTGTCCATTTGCACGTCAGCTCACGATTAACAGCAAGCAGACTGCCCAGGGCGGGTTCTGAAACCCTCAGCCGCAGAATGATTACTTTGGAATTTCCTGTTTGGTACAGAACAGCAGAGCGGGTCCTGGGAGGGCAGAGCGGGGGGTGGCGGGGGTGGAGGTGAGCCTTTCATCCCGTCAAGTTCTAAGTCGGGGGTTTCTCGGGCTCTGGTAGAGACGCGCAGAAAAGCCGGCTGGCTTTCTTGCTGATTTTCTGGGTTGAAGATTTTATTAGATACAAAATAAAATAGAAACAAATAATCATTTCCTGTGTTCTTCCTGGAGTTGGACATATAAAATCGCCCCGACCTTACGGAACTGGAAAACCCCTAGCTGTTAACTGGGGTGCCGGGTGCCGCCAGCCAGGCGGGGACTTGTGGGAATCGTTATGGGGTCCCAGACAAGGGAACCCGCTCTCCCTGGGGAGTCGGGGATGACTGCCCAGGGGAGGTGACATGTGCACTGTAACTTGACATGGGAGTGGGGCTTTGCCCTGCAGTGGAATGAGAAATATCACTCCGGGGGTGCGGGGGAGTTTCTTGTCTGGGTCCAGAGTGAGGGCCTAGATGGGGTGTGGGTGGGGCTTAGAGGGCAGAGGGAGGGGTAAAGGTTGGCCAGGACTTGCTGTGGTCGCCTGGGTTGGGGTGGCCAGAGTGGGGTGTTCCCCAGGGCTGGTGGATCGGGCACCTGCTGTGAGTGATGCTGTGTCAGGCACGCTGGAAGCTGCACTCAGCCCAACAGGGTGCTCCCCAATCCGTGCCGCATCCATGGAGACGTTCTCACGTGACGATGCTGTAAAACGACGAGACGTGTCACCACCGTACCTCAGAGCTGTGCTGCACGAACAGGGTCAGCCTTCCGCCAGGCCATCCAGGAATGTCGCTCTGAGGGCATGACGGTCGAGTCCCAGCTTTCCAGCTATTGCCTGGGCCGAGGCCTTGTGCTCAGGGTCTGAGGGAGTCACGGCTTCCGTCGTCCTTGCCGTAAGGAGCCTGAGAGCCTGCACCAGGTGGGATTCACCGTCACCTCCGCTGGGCTTACGCCCAGGTCTGGATACCCTGCGTGCTCACGAGGGACGTCACACGCGGCGAGGCATTCCACCGAATACCCGGCCCATGCTCTTCCCTCGGTGAAGCATTTCCTGAATTGTATCACCAATGCTGATAACTGTGTGATGGTTCTCATTCAGAATTCTTTATTTTGGAAGACTGGCACTGAACTATTAAGATTAAAGGAATACCTTGTCTTCCACTTATCTCTAAATAGTCCAGAAAAAAAAAAAATGTAACTGGTTGTGTATGTGTGAGGGGGCGGGGAGAGAGAGAGAGGGAGAGAGAGGGAGATGGAGACGGTGTCTGCTGGGGCGAGATCTGCTCTGCAGCCCATCCTCAGATGTGCGGTCTCTCCCAGAGGCACCTCCTTCTCCTCCAGTGCCCGTTTGCTTGTCCCAGGATGGAGGAGCCCTCCCTGGATCCCTGGTCCTCAGGAGCCAGGCGGTGGCTGCAGGCTGCGCTCTCAGTCTGGCCCTCCTGCAGGGATGTGCCCCCTGCCCTCTCCCCTGCTCGCTATCAGTCGCGCCTAGTTGTAGTTTATCTGTAGAAGCTGCTCTGTCCCCTACTGTCATCCACGTGCCTGTTGTGAGGGGTGCAGGAGGCACAGCTTCCAATGCCTGGCTGCCGCCTGGAATTGGGGAGCTAGGGCTGTCCCCCGCCAACCCACTCAGAACTGCCCCCACGACAGGGAGGATGCGCATGGGGTTGGGAAGGCTGCTGCCGCCTCGCACGCCATCGCTATGGGGAGGAGTTACGGCGCCTGGAGAACAGAGTCCTGTCAGTACCAAGGAGCCCTGCTCCCCTCTCCAGCTGGGCCACGGCCACGTCCCTCCGTCTAGCGGGGCCTCCCTTCCCAGGGCAGGCGCGCGGGGCTCCACCCGGCTGGTGGCAGAGGCCTCCTCTCCGGGCGGCCCCTGGGGCCGGCTGCTCCTCTGCGATGCAACAGCTGGGGAGCGCAGCTGTGCTGGGCTGCTGAGCTCTGTGACATCTGCCCAGCCTCCCCGACTTCCCCACCAGGGGAACTGTGCGGCCCCCATGGCGGAGGCAGCTACGCTCCCCCCACGCGGAGTGGATGACCATACTGGCCTTGTACATTGGGAGCCAAGGATCCCTGGAACTTTCCCACCAGAGACGACGTCCCTTGTTCAGGGAAAGTTTCGCCGCGTGTGAAACTCCTGTTACTGTAGACCCGTGAGGAGGACAGGCTTTTCCGATTCAGCTTCTGTGACTTAGGGTGGGAGTCCCGAGCTGCTGATGGCTTTAACCGTTCCTCCCCACCTCGGGGACGGAGGGACGCGCTGCGGTGGTGCGGATGCGGCCAACTCTGGTCACAGCCAACTCTGGTCACCTGGGCCGGGCCGTCTGTCGTGTCCCCGGATTCCGGACATCCAGTTTCCTAAGCTGTTCACATCCAGTCCGTTTATATTTTCATCCTGTGGCCTCAGACCTCCTGCCAACGGGCCCCACCCTTCCTGCGAAGCTCACTTTCCACACTGCTCAGGCCCGGCTGTTATTGTAGTTTCTCTCCTCGCTAACTAAAAAAACAGTTGCGTCTTTAAGTCTCTTTATATATGAGGTTCTGTCTTTCAATCCAATGGCTACTTAGTGAATTGGAAATAGTCGCCAAGCAGAGAATCGGCCCCGCCCGCTTCCTGCCATTGTTCCTCGTGATAACCACACGAAATGTGTTCACCCCGCTCTGACTCTCTGGTTTTATTTCCTATACATATGGCATATTCATCGCAAAGATAATTTTGATTACTAGATTAAATATGTAATTAGCTAATATAGCACAGGCTGCCATGTATAATGACACTTTTTTGCCCAAAGTTTTGAGGGGAAAATAGGGAGGCACATTACACTTGGGCTGTACCTGAAATACCAGGTAGCGTCTGTTCTTGTGTTTTGTAATTATTTGTTCCATAAAATTTCTTGTACCATAATATGTTCAAAAATAAATGCTAAAGTCCCCTTACGATACAAAAAACAAGCATCTAAATATTAATACATAAATACATTGAATGAATGAAAAAAATTGAAAGATTTTTTTCCCTGAAAGTTTGGGCCAAACATGTGGGTTTGCGTTGTGCACGGGAGCGCAGTGTGCCTGGCGTCATACCCCCGGCACACAGTAGGAGCGCAACAAAAGTGAGTGCAGTTTCTGTCCTCCTCACGAATGTTTGACAGTCCCCTGCCCACACTGGCCTCCCGAGTCCTGCAAACAGACAACGCCTCCACCTGCACCAAACAACGTAGAAACCCAGCTGTATCTCTTACCACCTTTCCTCCAGCTGTTTCAGACGCTTACCTTACAGCCAATTAGGCGGAGCGATTTCCTGTTCTTTCTAGTCTGCTCCAACACAGGCTGTGCATGCTTTCAACAAATACAAACTGGCTTCCCATGTGCAGGTAGCAGCTCTGCGAGGCCGTGAATTAAATAATTTGTCTTACTAATAGGAAAGGGCAGGGCACTCTCAATTCCTGATAAATATGTAAATGAACCAATTTACAGCAGCTAATAGAGTGTTCCCCACACAGCAGGTCGCCCTTCCATTAGTGTTCCTGGCATAGGGAGAGATCACAGGGCTCTCAGAATTCTTGGATTTCAGTTCTAGTGACAAATAGAAGTAATTCCACATGCTATCCGTCTCTCTTTCCTGTTACCACGCAAGCAGCGACGCACAGACTTTCAATGGGAAGGTGCCCCGCTGTTCCCACTCCCTGCCCCGCCCCTCCCGACCCCACATCACCGAACACGTGTTTTCGATCCTGTGAACATGGGAGCCAGAGACTCAATAACCCGTTTATTTTCACTGGAGTGCAATTTATTCCTCGACCCTTTTTCTTTCCCTCTTTTCCTAAAGGGTGTCTTATTTAACCCATATTTATCCATCCAGTTGAACATACAGAAATATCAGAGACTCATCGGAGTCTTTAAAATTCCTCCTGATCCCGCAGTTCTGTTATTGAATGTGATTCTTCATAATCCGCCCATTCAAAAGCATCGAGCACTTCGGCGGACAGGCGTGGCTCCGCGCGGGCACAGGAACAAGCCCTGTGGGGTGACAGCTCTGGCAGAAGACAGCTGTGGAGAGCAGGGCCACAATGCAGGAGACAGAAGGCCCGTGGCCAGGGTTCCCTGGGGTCCCTGCGAGGGATGGCCCTCACGGTAGAATTTGTTTTAGTTGCTCTTTAAGAGCTTTCAAAAAATAGTATGAATCATTCTCAGCCTTTCTGGCACATATGGAAATGTTTTGTGAACCTCTATGTAACAGCAACTGTATTATTTTCCAGCAAATTTTATTGAGCTATAATTTACCTACAACATACACAATTTGATGAATTCTGACAAAGGTTAAGTAACACCTTTTCTTTGACAGTTAGTGTGTGTTGTTACCTGTCTATGAAATCTTTGCTTCCCTTACGACGGTGAAGACTTTTTCTTCTACAAGTTTGACAGTTTAAGCTTTTACATTTAGATCCAAGAACCCTCTGGAGTTGGAGTAAGGGGTCAGAAAGCAGCAAAGAACAAGGAGTAGTGGGTCAAGCACCCAATTTGTGCTATAATGAGACATGGGGGCGATCTCTCCTCAGGACTCCTAAAAATCCATCATTAGAGCTTTATTCCTTTAGCTAAAGCACTGTTTGTCTTAAGAGGGGTACCAACCTAAGATGATATCAGACATTGCCACTTTAATACAAGCTAGTTTATCTGTTCCCTGGCAGAATTTCCTATCTGAAAACTCCTCACACAGGTCTCGCAACTCGAATAAACACAAAGTACTGCCATTTTGAGTTGGGAGAGTCCCAGAAGTGGCTGCCTGGAAAGGGCTGGCGTGCGGGAAGCAGAGGGGAAAGGAGCTACGTACCTTGTCTCTGACTCCGGGACCCCAAGAGTACTCACCATGAAACCTGCTCCCACGTCCCTGCCTGTTCCTCATCTTGTCCACCTAATCGGGAACCAAGCCCCGTGTCTTCTGTCTCCTTACCGTCTCTCCGCTCTGCTGCTGTCTGCCAGGGCTCTGTATCCTTCAGTCCCCTTTCCATGTTGCTGGCAGAACCCTCAGCCCTGAATCTGAACGTGTCCGCACTCTGCTTCGACCTCCCCAAGGCTGTAGCGAGGCTGCTGGCAGCACCCCAGTATGTATTTTCAAGTTCTTCTCTAATAATAGCAGGAAGGCACATAAATGCTGGGAATAGAGACATTTCCCAGACTCCCTTGCATCTGGGTGTGGTCAGTTGAGTGCATTTAATCAACTGAGATAAATAGGAAGAGTTGATGGCAGCTTCTG
This sequence comes from Desmodus rotundus, assembly GCF_022682495.2. Taxonomy (NCBI): domain Eukaryota; kingdom Metazoa; phylum Chordata; class Mammalia; order Chiroptera; family Phyllostomidae; genus Desmodus; species Desmodus rotundus. Next base: position 165,513,729 of record NC_071391.1, on the reverse strand, counting down.
AATCCACCCTAATAAGAGAGTGTAGCTGCGGGCCCCTGGTCCTTTTGTTACTGTAGGCAGTTAGCTAGTTACTAATATAGAAAAAGGAGCAACAGGAATTAGACATGGAGCTTAATAACCTGGGGGCAGGAGCCTGTTTGCTTCCCCAGGAAGCTGCAGCTTCACTCCCCAAGGGATCCCAGCACCAGGCTCCGCCAAGCGGATGAATATTCCACCCTCCCCATCCCTCCTCTGGCACCAGATGGTTGGGGGCACGGGGAGAATTAGTTTACATAGGGAGTGTGAACGCATCCAAAGCCCTCAAAAGTTTGGGAAGTTGATTGGTTCTCTTGAAAAACTACCTGGTCTGTTCCAAACCCAAGCTAATATAATCCCATGGGAACAAAGAAGATTTTTTTCTTTCTCTCTGTCTCTTGCTTGTGACCCACACCTGCCCCATTCATTCCCATGTTCTCGCTCACCCAGGAGCATGTGACCGTGTGGGTCCAGCAGCTACTGGGGTCTGCAGCAGACGACACGGGCTCCAAAGGAGTGAGCTTTAATATGAGGCAGGCACTCTGGACACTGGCTTTTGGTTTGGCCTTGATAAAGACACAGTTGCACTTTTTCCATGGTGGCAGCGACAGAAATGAGGCATTGGAGACCTAGGGGCAGCCTTCCACACGAGTGAACCATCTTGCCACACCACCGTCTCCTGTGCGTGGGTCCCTGGAATTTTTCTCACGACTCCATGGAAAAGCCTGAGTTCCACCCATAACACTTTCCTTCCTTATGCCTTCCTCGTTCCTGCTGGATGGGGGACAGGTCCCAGGAAAGGGACGCAGGGCCTTTAACACCCCAGCGCAGGCCAGCTTCAGTCCTGTGCCAGGGCTTCTTCTCCTGATGGGGTGTGAAGACAGGAAGGGCCCCGGCCGGTGCCTCAACACGTTTGGGGAGGCCGCCGTGTGGCTCCTGTGTGTGTGATGGGGCCGGAGACGACTCAGCCTGTCCTGAGAGGTCGCAGTCCGTTATCAAAGAGACTAAGAAGTTTGAATTTGTGTTATGTTGGTGTTGAAGGAGGACAAACACATTTTAGAATCTGGGTAATACCAATAATTGTATAATAATTATAAACACACCGTGTTCAAAAAGTCCAAGGACACTCTCCATAATTAGCTCATAAACAGAATGCTGTCTCTTCCACTCTGGGATCAAATTCTCGGAGAGGGGCTTGGGACAGTGGGTACGAGGCAGGACATTTTTCCTGATTTCTAACATGGCAACTGTGTTAGAAGTCAGGAAGTGCGGGCCTGTGTCACGAACAGAACAGGGGTCAAGAGTCACAAAATCAGGGTCTCCTTAAGGAGCCGTGACTTGGGTGGGACAAGTCACTTAACGCTTCTAAGCCTTTGTAGGTCTGAGAAAATAATACAGAGGGACCCTCCTCCGCCAGGAAGTCAGAGGGGATGGGTGAGTTCACGCACAGGAGTGACACCTGCGTGTACCTGTGCCCCGTGAATGTTTGTTATTATTATTTGAGAGAGAATACAAATGGCTAAACAATTCAAAGGTTTTCTGTTGGAATCCGAAAATCACCACCTCAGATATCAGTTAGAAAGCACACAGGGTGCAGACATCAGTCTCGGGAAGGACAGCGGATGAGGAGCCTGCGCGCACCTGTCAATGGACATGCCTGGACTGCTCTCCGTCCTTTCGTGAGTTAAAGATGTAACTCAGCAAATCCTCTCTGCTTCCTTCCAGGAAATCTAATAAAACCAGTTCCAGGAAAAGCCTATACGGTTAGGGTCTACTACAGAAGAATATATGTTCAGAATATTGCCTCTGGGTCCGAATAAATAGATTTCCTTAATATGGCTACAATTTGATCTCCTGTGTATACATGTGGATAAAATAATAAAAGTAAAAGCAGGGAACAGCAGAGCTAAACACAAAATGTTTCTAAGAAATAATCAAGAGGATCTGGAGAAGCTTGGTGGGATTTGCTCAAACAGTAATAATAATAATAATAATAATAATAATAATAATAATAATAAAGTGGGTGGATGTTTGCATTGGTCAGCCTCCTGCTCAGCATCCTTCCCCGGGGAACCCCATTGGTCCTGGGTTGTCCTCACCCTCCTGCAAGTGTGTGGACACGGAATTGCCCACCTGGGAGGGAGCTCAGTGTGGGGGAGGCTTAGGGAAGGACGAAGGTGAATAACAATTGCTCTGAGCAAAATTCTGTTTCCTTCCAGGCAGAGTTTACATTAAATTGTGCTCTTACCAGCTGGGCCGCCCAATGAAAGCTGAAACCGGAAGGAAACAGCACCCTGGGCTTCCACCTCCAGGACTGAATCCGTCAGGCAGCGATCTTCAGTGGGCGCCAGCTGCACACGCTTCCTGGCTTGGAAATGACCTTGTTTGAGATCTGCACCTCCCCTGCCTTCGGATCGGAACGTTCAGATGCACATTTAAGTTAATATAGTGTCTGAACCGTGAGTGAGGGTCAGGATATGCACGGCTCCACTCGGGAGAGAAATTGCATTCAAGTCATTTTTTGTCAGGGAGGGGGTGTCGGGGAATCTGCAAAGTCACCACGGAAAGGCAGCTCTGAAGCTGTCTCACGAAGCCAAGATAAGGTTGGAGCTACGGAGGTTTGGGAATTAGTGTAAAATGGCTTTAGTGAGGGCAGCTGGGGTGGGACATGGGGATATCAGTGAAGTGGGGTTATGTGACAAGTCCGGCGGATGGAAAGGGACAGAGTGGGGACAAGGGGAAAGCTCAGCTGGACTGATGATTTTATGCATGGTCTGTGGACGACAGCAAACCAGGGGATGTTTGTAAGCAGAGGAAGGACATTCATGGAGGTATTTTCACTAAAAAAAAGAGAGAATAAGACCTGTTCTTCCATCCATTCCGATAGGCACTTGGTCCTGTTGAAGCTAATCCTGCAACATAACCCAGCCTCAGAGACGGTAAAGCACATTTCCTGTAACTAATATTGGGCAGAGTTGAGATTGGAGCTTAGACTTTTCTGGAAACAATGCTCTTTTTTTCGACACTATAACACGAATTGTATAGAATAACCATATAAGATGTTAAATTATGAACAGTAAGTATGATTCTTAATACGCTTGCAAGAGAAGCATCACATAAAGGTGGACAGTCTGGCTGTAAGGTTTTTAATACATTTTCATTCTGTAAAATGTTGACAGGACAATAACTAACCTTCGTCGAGCTGCTACCACAGCCTGTGACTCAGGGGGTGGTGTGCGTGACTCAGGGTTTATAAGTCATTGGGTTTTCCCACCCTCACGGCACACGCATCCAAGGTGGGAGTGGGGTGCACCGAGGCCTGGCTCCCGGGGGTCATCCAGGTGACGGGCGGGGGAAGCCGAACGGCAGAATGTAGGTGATGCTCACGGCCTTGGCTTTTATCTTTCATGGCAGGTTCAAGATGCTATTAAAAGATACTACATTCATTTGCTAAATAAATAATTGTGATCCGTTTGTGGACCAAGGTGTTTGGCACGAACCTAAAGTATTTATTCATAATGTAATCGTGTGTTGATTTCTAGAAACTGGGAAGAAAGGAAGAAAGGAAGGAAGGAAACTTTTTAGTAAACGAAGCAGCAAAAATTAAGCTTCCTAAAATGGTAAAATTAGTCTTGTCTTATACTTTTCAGCCCCAAAAGGTCATGCCAGAAATCTCGCAGTGGAGGGTGGAATTAGATCTACTAGTTTCTTAGGGAAAACACATAAGGCAAGACTGTGACATACCCAGCATTTTTTTTTCTTTTAACCATGAAAAAGGAAACAGGAAGACATCCTCAAACACACACCAGAAGAAAAACCCAAGACGTAACCCTCATAGGTTCTGTTTGAAAAAAGCTGACGTAATGACATTGCTCACCCCTCAGCAGACCCGGAGAAGCAGCGGTGGAAAGGATGCGCACCCCACCCCGTGCCCGAAAACAGCAGAACGCGCTTCACGAGCGTTAAAGAGAACCCGTGACCTCGCTCTTCCGCGACTCCTCAAGACGCCTTTCACATGCATGGGTAGGAGGGCTGCTTGCTTTTAAGGAAGCTTGTAACCCAGTCAAACAAGGAATCCACAAAGAAATCGTTGGAACGAAGATATTTTGGAAAAAGGATTCAGACTGATTATGAATCAATTTAAATATGGAACTTGAGCTACACATAATTATGGCTGTAGAACTGAATTTAACTTTGATAAACGCAAACTTGCTATGAATTTAAGAACCAGGAGGTGAGGAAGGAGGAAGGAAAGAAAGCTATTTTCTCCACTTACTATATTATACCACAAACCGAAACTGTGAGAAATTAGACCAGATGTAAAGTGAAGTATAGCCAAGGCAATGCCTGATTGTTTCCCATAATCACCCGATTCCGTCTAGAGTCTTCGGGGGGATCAAGTGTTTAGAGAAGACAGGCATCAGTGGGTCCTGCAGGTAAACATTTGTGTATTGACTTTTCAGAGCAGTTGGTGGTTTACCCCAGAACGGGAGGAAGGCACAGAGGTTTCTCCTACCCTCCCCCCCCACATACACATGGCCTCCCCGACGGCCCTCACCAGGGCGGGACATTTTACCAAAGACGAACCTTTACCGACACGTCCTAGTCACCCAAAGTCCACGGTTTACATCAGGGTTTACTCTGGATATTGTACACTCTACGGGTTTTGGCGGATACATAGTGGCGTCATCGATCATGTAACGATTTTCATTGTCCTACACACCCTCTGTGCCCTGCCCATTCGTCTTCCTCCTCTCGCCCGATTCCTGGCAGCCACTGATCACAGTCTCCGCACTTCTGCCTTTTCCAGAATGTCATAGAATTGGACTCACGCATGGATCCTTTCCAGACTAGCTTCTTTCACGGAGGGATAGGCATTCAAGGATCTTCCATGCCTTGTCATGGCTCAAAGGCTTGTTTTTTAGTGCTGAGTAATATTCCGCCATCGGGATGGACCACAGTTGATTTGCCCCTCACCTACTGAAGGGCGTCTTGGTCGCTCCCAAGCTTTGGTAATTACGGATAAAGCTGCTGGAAACATCCTTGTGCAGGTTTTTGTATGGACGGAGGTTTTTGGCTCCTTTGAGAAAAGTCCAAGGACAGCAATTGCCGAATCATATGGTTTATTTAACTTTGTAAGAAAGCGCCCAGCTGTCTTCCAAGTGGCAGGACCATGTTGCGCTCCCACCAGCAATGAATATTTCTTGTTGCTCCGCGTCTCACCGACTTTGGGGCTGTCAGTGTCTGGATCTGGCCGTTCTGACGGGTGCGTGGTGGTGTCTCCTGGTGGTTTTCTCTGATGACCTACGAGGTGGAGCATCTTTTCACGTGCTTATTTGCTGTCTGTCTTCTTTGGTTCAGGTCTTCGGCCAGTTTTGCAAGTGGATTGTTTGGTTTCTGACGATTGCATTTTAAGAGTTCTTTCTGTATTTTGAACATCAGTCCTCTATCAGATGTGTCTTTTACTAGGACTTTCTCCCAACCCATGGCTTGTCTTCTCTTTCTCTTGACAGTGTCTCTCCCAGGGCAGAGTTTCAAATTTTTTTCTTTTAAGTATATTTTATTGATTATGCTGTTATAGTTGTCCCATTTTTTTCTCCCCTTTGTTCCCCTCCACCCTCTACCCCTCCTCCCACCTGCATTTTTCCCACTTAGTTAGTATCCGTGGGTCATACATATAAGTTCTTTGACTTCTACATTTCCTATAATCTTCATAACCTCCCCCTGTCTATTTGGTACCTACCATTGATGCTTCTTATTCCCTGTAACTTTTCACCCCTTCTCCCCTCTCCACCTCCCTACTGACAACCCTCCATGTGATCTCCATTTCTGTGATTCTGTTCCTCTTCTAGTTGTTTGCTTAGTTTGCTTTTGTTTTTTTTAGGTTTGGTTGTTGATAGTTGTAAGTGTGTTGTCATTTTACTGTTCATATTTTTGATCATCTTCTTTTTCTTAGATAACTCCCTTTAACATTTTCTATAAGGGTTTGGTGATGATGAACTCCTTTAACTTGACCTTATCTGGGAAGCTAGATAAGGTCAACTCGACTTTATCTGCCCTTCCATTCTAAATGATAGCTTTGCTGGATAAAGTAATCTGGGATGTAGGTCCTTGCCTTTCATGACTTTGAATACTTCTTGCCAGCCCCTATTGCCTGTAGATTTCTTTTGACAAATTAGCTGACAGTCTTATGGGAACTCCTTTGTAGGTAACTGTCTCCTTTTCTCTCTCTGCTTTTAAGATTCTTTCCTTCTCTTTAATCTTGGGTAATGTCATTATGATGTGCCTTGGTGTGTGCTTCCTTGGATCCAACTTCTTTGGGACTCACTGAGCTTCCTGGACTTCCTAGAAGTCTATTTCCTTTGCCAGATTGAGGAAGTTCTCCTTCATTGTTTGTTCAAATAAGTTTTCAATTTCTTGCTCTTCCTCTTCTTCTTCTGGCACCCCTATGATTCAGATGTTTGAACGTTTAAAGTTGTCCTGGAGGTTGCTAAGCCTCTCCTCATTTTTTTTTGAATTCTTGATTTTTCATTCTGTTCTGGTTGAATGCTTATTTCTTCCTTCTGCTCCAAATCATTGATTTGAGTCCCAGTTTCCTTCCTGTAACTGTTGGTTCCCTGTACATTTTTGTTTATTTCACTTTTCATAGCCTTTACTTTTTCCTCTATTTTGTGACCATACTCAACCAATTCTGTGAGCATCCTGATTACCAGTGTTTTGAACTGTGTATCTGATAGGTTGGCTTTCTCTTCATCACTTAGTTGTATTTTTTCTGGAGCTTTGATCTGTTCTTTCATTTGGGCCATATTTTGTTGTCTCAGCACACTTATTATGTAGTAAGGGGTGGAGCCTTAGGTATTCACCAGGGCGGGGCAACCCACAGTGCTTCACTGTGGCACTGTATATGGGGGAGGGGTCCAAGAGGGAACAATGCTGCTTGCTCGGTTCTCACTGGGCTTTCAGTCACTTCCCCCGCTCCCCATAAGCAAATTGGGCCCTTCTGGTGCTGATTCCTGGATGGGTGGGTTTATGTCCTTCTAGGATCCTGTGGGTCTCTCCAATGAACTCCCCTGTGAGGCTGGGAGTTTCTCCTGCTGCCTCAACCTCCACAGGTTTTCCAGTCAGAGGTTTTGAGGCTTTATTTACCTGCACTGGACCTCTGGGTTGCATGGTTTGTCTTGTTCCCCCGTTGTTTCTCCTGGTTTATCTGCACGTGAATGTGGGACCACCCGCTCCACCAGCCCCCACCCTGTCACAAGTCCTCTCTGCCCGGCTGCCGTCTCCACCCTCCTACCGGTGTGGGAGAGTGTTTCTTCTTTAACTTCTTGGTTTTCGGACTTCCATATAGTTTGATTTTCTCTCAGTTCTGGTTGTTTTTTGTTTTTAAATTTGTTATTGTCCTTCTTTTGGTTGTGCGAGGAGGTACAGTGTGTCTACCTACGCCTCCATCTTGGCCAGAAGTCCAAAGTTTTTAATTTTAATGAAGCTCAGCTGATACCATTTCTTTCGTGAGTCTTGTGGTTGGTATTGTATCTGAAAATCATTGTCATATCCAAGGTCATCTAGGTTTGCTCCCATGTTACCTTCTACTTTTACAGTTCGAAATTCATATTTAGGTGTATGATCCATTTTGAGCTAGTTTTTATAAAATTCAATTTTTTAATTTTTTTATTTGGTTAAAGTAAAACTAATTTTAATCATTTTCATAAAATAACACAGTATGATCAATGTTTTATGGAATTATTAGTCTCTACATATTTGCTCATCCATTTCTGCATCTACCGAATCCCCTTTCTATATAAATGCGCGGGTTAGCAGCAGCCTCAGACTCACTGGCCTCGACAAATTCGCCTACAGGTGTCAGTTGTTGGGCTCACCGCGGGGTTCCGTCCTCATTTTAGCTTGAATCTCCGCGCACCTGGTCAGGGTTGCCTTTCCTGTTTCTTCTCAGGCACTTCGTCCCTACTTGCATTTGGCCCAGTTAATTCCTTATTCGTGTCGTCTCTTGGCCCCCAAAGTAATGTGACTGATCCTACAACCCCGGAATGGACAGTGCATGAAGAATATTCTTGTAATCTTAATAACGATATGTGGAATAGTTGTACCTTTTCAGCTTTATATAGTTTTTCTTTAGTGCTAGAAATTTATAGAATGTGCTTGCCCCATTAATTGGAAAACTGTAAAGCCCATGTAAAAATATTCCGTGGATGCAGTCCGCTAGAGAGAAATGCTTATCACGTTTTGATTCCCACGGGGGCTTACATGCAGAAGGACCGAGAGTAGCGTGTGGCTGGATGGGGGTTTTGGTCCATATGTCAGGTGTTGATATTTATGAAATAAGCATGGTGATACATGTACCTAGTGATGTCTCAAAAACATTAGGAAAAGTGCAACAATCTATGTGCAGTGCTTTGAATCACGGGGAAGAAACATGATATATAAACTCAGGATGGTGCACCAAAGAATGATGACCTTCTATAGGATGTCGTTCACCGGTGACTGCAGCCCCACCTTCACCTGCTGACCGCACACTGTCTCTAGAGCAATCTAGATTGACAGGCATGGACAGATTCCACCAATCAAAGCAAACCTTTCTCATGAGAATGGACCTCAGAATAAAGCACATACTCTCAAGCACCCTCTAGCCCTCCTTTCGCCAGCACCCACACTCCGGAATTCAAACCTGGCAGCGGCCTTCTGCAGCCCGAGCTGAAGCACAGGTTTGCCCTTCCCTTCCTGCACCCCCAGCTCCTTCCCCACGCAGCCTCCCCGAAGCCTGAGCTGCAGGCAGAGCAAATGCCGCTCTCTGAAGGAGCCATGGACTCCTGCCCTGATTCTCTGCACCCTGTTCCCTCTGCTGCATTAATTCCCTTTCCCCTCTCTCTCCTGCACTCAGCGTGGTGGTCACCCTTTGACGCCTGGCTCGGCGTCCTTTCCTCCAGGAGCCCTCCTAACTCAGTCGGGGACCCGCAAACGCTCCCTGCCCTGCCCAGTGATTGCACAGCGCATTGCTCACACCCCGTGGGATGCCCGCGTCCCTGGGAAGCCAGCGGCTGGGTCCAGGGACTCTCCCTGCGCCCCGTCGAAGCTGTGAAGTCTCTATACCACAGGCAGTGGGCGTGGGTCTGTGTCACGTGCTGGGGGGAGACTGGAGGCAGGAGACCTAAGCACTGCAGTCCTGGCGCCCCAGTGCCCAGGCCCAGTGCCCAGGCCAGCTCTTCCTCAGGAGGGGCGGCTGAGGAACCATTTCCTCCCCCTATACCGTGTCTTCAAGGGGCTTTTGCCTTGTCGGGCTCTCCTTGGGTAAGGAGGGAGTAATTCAGCTGAGAGAATACATAATAAAAGATCACCCGGTTCTGTTTCTTACTCTACATTTGAACTGTACTGTGGTGGCCGCAGACCCTCTAGAACGTAAACTCTGTGTGACTGAAATCGTCTCTTTTGACCCCTGGGAGGGTCTAAGGTTGTGAAAAAGCAAGGCTCAGCGTTTGTCTTTGTGTGAGACGGTTTGGGAGCTGAAAACGTTATCAGGATCGAATGCCCATGACCCAAGCTGTTGGCTGCCTGCCTGCGAGCAAGGAGACAAACTGGGGGGGTCCGGGAGCAGGCAGCACCCCCCGCCTCCCCGCACGGCCGGGCCCTGTGAGACGGTGGGTGTCGGTCCGGTTGGAAAGGGGTGACCGCACAGGAGGACTGGGCACCTTTGTCAGGAGCCTCCAGAGAGGGAGGTGACCACAAGGTACAGCAACAGGAAGTAATAGTGACATGTGCCGCGGCCCTGTCCTCAGCCCTTACCGCCAGGGGCCACTCCTGTGCTATTCCAGGCCTTCTTTCCAAACCAAGCCCTTCGGTGTTACAGGCCACACGCCGGGGCTGTGGAGGCGGCTGACGTGCTTCGTTATCCCGTTCCGAGAGACGCCGGGCCTCTCCGTTACCAGGCCACCAAGAACAAAGCGAGGGTCCGAGCTCTTACCGAAGACACTCTACACATGACGACTTCAAAGGGAAAAGAATCTTGTTTGTATCTGTTGACATGAGGAATTTTAGTAAAAAACAATGATACCACTTCCATTTTTCCAGTGGGGTTTTTGTACTGGTAAAATATAGAATTCTTCTATGAGCGCTGGTTTCCATATTGAAGTAAAAAGTGGAAAGCGTAGGGTGATTTCAGTGATAACAAAAAACAGGAATTGCTGCTATACTGCTTCTATAACGACTACAAAAATAAACGATACATCGCACACGTGTGAACATGGATACACAAGTTCACACACATGATCACATAGATTAGTTCATTTGATGTTTCACAGGATACCTGTGAAGTGGGCGGGACAGGAACCGTATCTTTATAAATAAGTGGAGTACAAGGAGAGTCGGCGATTTTCCGAAAGCCCAGCCCATGTCTGGACGTCTGGACCAGACGGCAGACTCGCGTCTGGGTCGGGAGTCAGCCTAGACTCGGCTGGACACGGCGTCCGATGCCGGGGTTGGATGAGTCCTTCAGCCCTCTTCCTCCTCCACCGCCTCAACAGTGTGGTACGAAAATATTTAAAAATGCACTGCTTTCAAATGTTATCTTTTTACCGACACTGGAGAGCTGCTTGGAGACAGGTTTGGGGTCCAAGAGTTATTTCGGCCCTGACTCCAGCACTTCATCCCGGGGTGCGGTTACTGTGCAAAAAAGTAACTTGTGTGTGCGAGTAAATCACCGCGGCTCAGTGCGACCCAAAACGGTAGAGATCCTTGCTGGGGTGAGCTGTGAAATCCTGTCCCTGAGGGCGGGACGTATTCACAGCCAAGGGGACAGAGCTCTAACAGGAATATTTCTAAGTGAGCTTTTTGGGAACACCTCCAAAGAGGAGCCTCATTGGGCAGGTGAGCCTCACATCCTGTAAAATTCTTCTTCTCAAGGAGTGATCATAGCTGACGTGACCTATGGAAGCCATGTTTCTTGGGTCAGAGGTGAGTTTCTGTGTGTCCAGGTGGACCGTTCCATCCCCAGGTGCCAGGGACCCCCAGAGTCGGAGGAGCAGGAGGGGGCAACAGCTGGGGGAAGGCCAATGTCTCGGCTCTGGGGAAGCTTTGCCCTCACAGGGGCCAGTGGGAGACCCCGGCCAGCCTTTCAGGATACAAGAGGAGGAGCTGAGAAAGTAAACTAAGTCGGAAATAAGTGGGAGTGGAGGGGTGGGGTCCGCTGCCTCCATCAGCCCTCACATCAAGGCTTCATGGGGTCCCTTGGGCGGGTCCCCCGGTCGGGTCCCCCAGGCGGCTCCAAGGGCAGAAGGCAGGAAGCCCCTCCCAGGGTTCCGCCCACCTGAGGCAGGGTTCAAGCAGGTAATCCCACCTGAACCTGTGCTGCGCAGAGAAGTCCCCGTTTTAGCTCCCTGCCATACCAAGGGGAAGCTGAAAACTAAACAGGATTATTAATAGTGACAGAAAGCTTTTAGGCAGACTCCTCTCTGCAATGATGGATATTGTTTGTCGTGTGTTACTTGTTGCTTTTAAACTTTCCTTGTCAGAATGAATCATGGCCAAGGGGAAGGGGACTAGATTATAGACAACGGGATTTGTCTCATCACGATCGCCCCTCTTTGGGAGGCACGAGCCGGGGGGAGGCAGAAGCACCCGCAGGCTCCTCGGGGCGGAAAATCATCCTCGCCGCCAATCTGTCAGGGCGCACCTGGATCCGTGGGGAGGCGGCCTCCGCAGAGCGCGCTCTGCAAGCGCGTCGCGGCCTGATGCTCGCTGTCTGGAGGATTGATAATGAAGATTAATTTACTTACCTCTCAGCTCCGTAAATGAGTGTGCAGGAAGGACGTCTTGCAGCTCCCCACACCCCGCCTTTAAGGATGCCTTGTTTAGACTCCTGAACGGGCACCGGTGTGTGTGGAAGTGATTCTGGCGCCTGGGACCGACGACAAACACCGTGTTATTTGCTCTTGTTATGGTGCGACCAGATCGAATTTGGCACAGTTCAGTTAAACTGCGGCTGTGATAGATTCGATCTGGTAAGGTTTGGGAGGAATAAAGCAAGTCAAGGCATCCTCAGTTACAAAAATTGGTAGTTTGATAAACCCTGAACGTATTAGTTATAAAGCTAAATTTAAGACCAATTCTTTCCAACAAAACATAGTCACTTAGCTCTCTAAGCTGCTCTTCCTCATCTCTCAGTGCTGAAGGGTGGACGGCTGTTAGAGGCCATCAGTACGTAGTGCAGTAGCAGGCGGGAACCGGCCCCAGTGTGGGAGCTTCTCAGTGACATGCACTCTGATGGTCATGGACCGTGTTGTTTTCTAGGCTTCTTGTGTCACACGTTTTCCCAATTTCAAACATGGCCCTGATACCCCAGAACCGGGGAACCCAGGCTCTGATATGGCAAGACCACAGGTCGGCTTAGCCACGCCCGGACAGGGACCAGCACTGACCTTCACCCGGACAACAAGGGCCCACGCTGGTACCAGGACCAAAAGGACTGGAAGTCCGCCAAGATCCTGACTCAGGGTCAGCAGGTTGAGTCAGGCTCATCATCTCTTTAAGATGTGGGCTTAGTTCACAGAGCCAAGCCTCCGTTAACTCAGCGTGCACCTAAAGGTGCGCCCTTACGTCACGGGGAGCTCGGGAGAGTGAAGGAGCTAACGAGGCGTGTAAAATCCTTCGCAGAGCGCTGCGTGCTGCGTGCATTCTGAATTCTTCCCAAACGCGAGCCAGTACGGCCGCTGCTGTGATATGAGAAAACTGTGAGACTTTCCACAGAGAAGGGGGCCTGGAAAGGCCCTTCTCGACTCCGAGCTGTGGGAAGCAGTCAGGGAGCAGTGGGCTTCAACACAGAGAGGAAGAACGACGCCACCCGCAGGAGGGGGAGGGCATGCGTGCGGGTCTCAGAGGGAGTCAGACGTGGGAGAAGCAGAGCAGTGGTGTGTTCGGGAGACCGAGGAGTGTGCGTGACAATGGCGGGGTGACAGATGGCTGCAGGGCTGCAGCTGGTCGAGGTGTGGGTTGTGGAGAATGATCTCAGCCACAGCTCATTTTAGTATTTCTGGCTCGAACGACACAAAGATGATGGAATTGATTGAGAGGAATGCTTAACCCCTTGCTGTCCACATCGCCGGGAAGCAGGTGCCCGTGTGAACTTCCGGTCCCCCGGCTCATGGCCCCCGGTGCTGGAGAAGTGAGTTCATCTGAGCTGGGGGCACTGAGAGGCTGGGATCCTCTTTTTTGAACTGGAGAGGCTCATTCTGCTGAACGATTCCCACCTAGGGGTTGGGTTGGGACCTTTTTCCATTTCCTTCGGAGATAGTGGGAGGCAGCTTCCTCTGCACCGTGTCTGCTTGCAGACAGAAGTCTCCCACCGAGTCTGTTCAGCTTCCAGCTCCAAGGCCTGGACTGGGCTTGGCAGAGGGGCGTCTGGCAGGGGATGCGAGCAAGGCCCTTTCGTCCCTCGACCCAGATCTTCTGTCCTGGGTTTCTCTGTCATAGGTCCCTCAGTGTCTACAGAGTCCGGGGAAGAAAAGGGACACAGCAGATGTCACAGAGATCAGCTCCGGGACTCTGACAATAGGCCTATTTGTCACGAAGAACCTGAGACTCAGTTGAAGTGAGTCACCGACTTTGAGCAGCATGACGAGGTTAGAGTCTGGAGCCTCTGCGTTTCTGCTCTGCCTCCCACTGAGTTTCAATTAGACAGGGTCAAGTTTATGTTCATTTGGGGTTTTGTGTGTGTGTGTGTGTGTGTGTGTGTGTGCGAATGTATGAGTGCATTTCACATTCCTGGATGGATTAAAAGCTACTCAACATGGGGAAAAGGTATCTGATCTTTTCCTTGCAAAACACAGAGTTGTTCCTGTTCCTGAGCCTTTGCAAATACTCTTCCTGGATTCTTTTCATAAATCAAAGTTGATTACTTACATATACTCTAGGGATTTCATGAAATCATGCTTTAAGAACCCAGCGTTGGTAAGTGTCAGAAGTGAGAGCAAAGGCCAAATGAGAAATTCCAGAATTGAGTCTGCGCCAGAAACACAGAGGGCCTGGGAGGGGGGCTCAGCTTTTCTGCCACCTCAGCTTCCAGGACCCACCCACCACAGGCGGACCATCAGCCTCCCTGAGACGCGGGTGGTGCTGAGCAGAGGGAGTCCGCGGTGCCGCTCGATCCCCATGCTGGTCCCCTGTGCTCCCGCCTTGCAAGGCGGCTTTGAAAACCACTTTCATCATGAGGAAGAGCTTTTCTGTCTTCAGTTTCTCTCCACCTCCAAAGGGCCTGTCATATTAGAGGCAAGAATAATAAGCATGAATCATCGGTGCCTCTATTCACCGCTGTGCCGTATCAGTGCAATTGAGTGACTAATTCTGTATCACGTTAAACATTTCTCTTCCCCCTTGAGCTCATCTTTCCAGGGTTTGCAGACTGGTTTTCTGTGTCTTTTTGAGACAGAGTCAGTTAGCCCAGCTCTACATTTCAAGATAATGTTGCCCTTTAACAGCAGACTCTAGCTGCCTGCTCAGAGCCCACCCCGGTCCCCACGTCCATTTGTGGCTCAGATGTGTGCAAAGCGTTAATACATTAATATTAGCTATGTCGTTCCCTCAGAGTACCCCTTCGGCCATCGTCTTAGTAACTCTGAGGTTCTATTTGTCTCACTCTGTGTGAACGTGTAACAGCAGCATCTCTTGTCCTCTCCTTCGTATGGGTGAGAGTGGATGTTGCTCTCACACGGGCTCCGTTGCCACTGATGACTGCCGTTGTACCCACTTATCCCACCAGCTTCCTACTGGCTTTATAGAAGAGACGTTACTGCATTTCATGGTGGCCACACGGATTCACAACTGCAGAGCTAGGTACCATGGGGTCGAATGCGTTCTCCCCGTGACCCTGCTCAGCCTGGGAACTCGCCCAGGGAGCCGGGTCCAGATACGGGGTTGCCTTGGCCCAGCGGATGGCTTCTGGGAAGGCTGGCTGACAAGGAGGAAAGGACACGCTCGGAGAGACCTCCTCCCTGGTAAAGTCACGTGCTACCACAGCCACAGAGACAGCAACAAGCTGATGTGGTGCTTTCCCGCAAAGGGTCGGTGGTGAAATGCAGATCGTGGCTCCGAGGGCAGAGCACGATATGGCTCCCAGCTCCAGGCATTGCTGTCCTAACACTTCTGTCCCCGTTGAGGTCAAGAGTCCCACCGCAAGGAACTGGCTGCTGCCACTTACGCCCTTGGCCTGTGAGGTCACTTCAGGAGGCCAGCTCTCTGTCTACGCCTTTTTAGCTCTCACACAAATATGGTTTTATTTGAGCAAATACTCTTCATGTATTTTCTTCCCTCTTCCTTTCCTTCTTCCTTAACAAAGCCTTCCGAGTTACTGTCTTACAGCCGCATGTCTGACTCTCCCTTGTTCTCAGGGTGCTTAGTGGGAAATCCCATTACACGCCCTCCCTTTGAGAGAGTTTCGCTCTGGGAGAGAAAGTGAAGCTGTAGTTCGCAGTGATGGTCACAGATCTCAGAGGCAAAATGACCCCTCCGTGGGTTTCGACCATGTTTTTTGACCATAGTATTTCCCCTGCTTTAAAAGGTAAGTGTATCCTGTTGAAATAGATCCTGTTTTTTAGATACTGTAATTGTGTTTCTCTATCAAAATTGAATTAATGAAGAAATTGTACTATTCCCATATAATGCATATTACTGAGTATGCATTAAAATAAAGTCTAAAACGTATTTCTCTACATAGTAAGCAGTAGCAGGTGAGAACAATCGGTTCACGTGATAATGTGAATGATGCTGACTGGGACTCAAGTGGCTGGGGATTCACGTTTGGCCAAGGGGACAGAGCTGATTAGTGAGGAAAGCACACGCTAGTCAATAGCTTATCATAAGACAAGTGATTATACAAGAGAAAAAAGTAACAGGAACCTTTGTTTCACACTGTAATAAAAAACAAATTTCAGATGGAATAAAAAGCACAGTTTAGGAAAAAATACAAAAACAATACATGTATAACCCTGGAGCAGGAGGAGTTTTCTTGAATAGGAAATATGAAGCCAAAATCTGTTTTCAAAAGGTACAAAAATTAATACGTTACAATTTGCGAATCCGTACATCAGCTACAGCTGTGAGGGGATGTTCGCAAAGGGTGCAGCGGCAGAAGTCTCAGTTTGTAGTTATGTACAAACAGCATCTTCGTTTTTTTTATGACAAGTTGTCCAATAGAAAAAATTAAACAAAAGAACAAACAGACATCTCAGGCAAGAGGGAGTTTAAATGGCTAATAAAGGTAGAAAATGTTCCACCTCAGTTCCACTCGTCAATACACCGCAAATCCACACAGGGTGATGCACCTATATGGCGGCTGAAATCGAGCAAACTACAAACAAATACAACCAGAAACTCTGAGAAACCGCAGGTGACTGTATAAGCGGGTGCGAGCATTTAGACCGCAACTTAGCAATTTCCACAAAGGTGAAATTATGCAAGCCCAGTGAGCCAGAAATTCCACGTCTCGGCCTCTGTGACGAAGAACGCTGGCACGAGGGCTGCAGACTGCTCAGGACGGTATTGCTTAGAGAAGAAGAATCGTGAAGAACGTCACGTCCGTGAACGGAGAATGAACGAGTCACCTGCACTCCTTCATACAAAATGCACAGCCAGTGGACACAAGCAAAGACAGTGGAGCGAAACAGAGCTGCTGCAAACTACACGCAGTGTGGGGCCGTTTACACGAAGCTAAAACCAAACGTGGGAAAACGTGGCGCTTGTGGCAGGCGTGCACGCAGCACCAGGAGCTCACACCCAGGAGTGGGGGCTGAGGAGAAAGGGACCGATCTTAGGCTGACTGGGAGACTTTCAGGAAGCCACAATTTTATGGTGTGTATATTCTTGATGTCAGAAATTTTAGGGAGCCTTTTAAGTGAAATACAGGCAGGGTACAGTTATGCAGAAACAGCTTTAAGAAACATACAAAAGAAAGGACAACCCGTTGCTGAAGGTTCTTAGGAGCCTGGAGCAGATGGGAGCCAAGTCTTAAGCAGCGGGGAGCACCTGTAATTCCAACAGGAGAAGGAAGATGGGTCTGGACCTGCATCATCTGTGGCCTGTAGATCCTTCAGGAGGTCCCGTTTCATGAAATTTTATAAAGAAAAAGGCCCTGGCTGGTGTGGCTCAGTGGATTGAGTGCCAGCTTGCAAATCAAAGGGTCGCCGGTTCAATTCCCAGTCAGGGCACATGCCCGGGTTGCGGGCCAGGTCCCCAGTAGGGCAACCAGTTGAGAGGCAGCCACGCACTGATGTTTCTCTCCCTCTCTTTCTACCTCCCTTCCCCTCTCTCTAAAAATAAATAAAATCTTTTAAAAAAACAAAGTTCTCCTCTAAAAAACAAGGAAAAAGTAATCTCATTGAGATCACTTAAGTAGAAGAGATCTCTTTGAGAGTGAGGTAGAATTCCAGGAGAGAGGCAGTGGTTTGGTGGAGAGTGGAAATATTTTACCTCGACTGTGGAAAATGGCAAGGAGCACGGCAGGGCTGCTGGGAGGTGTCGATAGGCCTGGTGAAGGATCGCGAATTTACTCAGGGACCAAGCTGCTTGTCCTGGGGCCTGGCCCGGCAGGACTTCATTGTTCAGATGCATAGCAAGGGGAAAAGAAGACAGTTTTTACACATTTGGGGCTGAAGTGTATCTGATGATTGCAAGAACAAGACAAGGGCATGACCAAGAACTCACTGAAATTATTTCCCACGAAGTGCACACTGGGTTCAGAAGAAACCAGGGACGAGGGAGGGCTGACGCACCCAGAGTTCCATCAGCACAGGTGTGCATGGGCGGGGACGCCAGCGCAGAGAAGAATGGCCCATGGGGCCGTGGTGAAACCGTGTGCCGGATGCACTGGTGTTATGGATGGAATAGTTACGCCCCCTCCCCCTGCCAAATGTGTATGTGGGAGCCCTAACTCTCAGCACGGCTGTATTTGAGGATGGTAAGAAAGTAATTAAGGTTAAATGACATGCACATGTACCCGTGCACCAAGGAAAGGCCATGTGAGAACTTAGCAGGAGGGCAGCCACGTGCAAGCCAGGAAGAGAGCCCTCACCAGAACCCACATCAGCAGAAGCCTTGGTGTTGGACCCGCAGCCTCTGGAACTGTGGGAAAACAGATTCCTGTGGTCCAAGCCGCCCAGTCTGTGGGTTTTGGGGTGGCGGCCTGAGCAGGCTGATGCCCTGAGAGGTGTCGTTCCAGAGGAAGGACCAGGGCACGTCAAGCGTCAAGGTAGGAAGCAGTGATCAACGATCAGGATGCTTTGAAAGAGACATTGTGTAGGCGACACGGTTGTTATTTATGAGAACATAGCATGGGGGGGGGTGGATGAGGCGGGGCAGGGAGAAAAAGTTCTGCTACGGTGAGGAAGTAAAGACGCTTAAGAGATGAGAACGGGGAAGGCTTACCGTGCGGACGGTGCAGGACTCGGGCTGGCGGCAGGACTTTGCAGGGGGGCCCTGACCTGGAGCCTTGTGCGCTGTTGGTGGGAACGGCAACAGGAAAGCTCATGGATGCCGCGTGGAAGGTGTGCTTTTCAGAAACGCTCGACGATAGGAAACCGACAGCAACCAGTGCAGAGGGCGTCACGGGGAGCAGGCTCCTTCAGGGAGGGACAGGGCTCAGCCAGGAAAAGAGCATCCCAATACGGGAACGTCATCTGGTCATGGGCTCGAAGCCATCACTTCAGAGGACCTGGTGACAAGTCTGGGCAGTGTGCCTTGGCCCAAGGCAGGGGCATCTAGAGCTATAAGAGAAGGGTGGTGTGAAGCATGAATGTGGAGATTGCTGTCATTTACACACATCTCTCATTTAAAATATCTACACGGTCCAGGTGTGTTAACCACCATGTCAAATTCAGCGGCAAAACCTCAGTGGCTTAACCTAACTAAATCTATTTTTCATTTGGTTTAGTTTAATGGCGAGAGTGTATTTTGCTGTCTGCCACCTACTTGAGAGCGACCAGGTTTTTCCACAAGAGCAACGATGTCGGAGGGGTGAAGGGTCAGAGCTCCTCTGGGGGGCACATACCTGTCCTGGCCACTTAAACGCCGTATCTTACCGTGTAGACGCCCTGCTCACCTGTACACACCGCCCTGTGTGCGAACGCGGCTGACTTCAAAAAGGGACGTTCCTTTGCAGCTAGTGGTGGAACAGGAGGAAGCACGCGAACCCACAGGACACAGCAGAACGTTCTTGCCTCAGCCCTGATTTCTTTGCAGCGGCAAAGACCCGCGGATAAAAATTCTGATGGGCTGAGGGTGAAGAATTCTGTCTGGTGGAGGGATACGGTCTCATTTTCAATATGCTTAATGGACCATCCGGGGAGTGGCCTGAAAGATGTCACTGCAACCCAACACGCGACCAGCGACAGGGCCTTGGCCTCTTTCTCCTGTTGCTGTTGGAGCCGAAGCCTCACACTGCTGAGGCCTCGTCATCCGTCTTCTCATCCATGGAGTGTCCCCGATCTCCACAACTCCTGTGTCCCGTACATGCACAGCGCCCGCGCCCTCTGCCCCTCGTGGCGAGGACATTCTGGGGGCAGAAGAAGCAGGACCGCAGGTCCCTCTGATTTGTAATGTTTTTACCATGTGTTCTTCAGGGAGAACCATCAATTCATTTGAGCGTATCAAAAATAGCAAAGCATCTGTACAGCAAAGCCTATATTTGGGATCGGTCGCAGTGGGGAGGTCGGCATGAGCGTGGGTGAACCCCGTCTTCTGCAGAAGGTTTCCTTTGTGTGTGGGTTTCTAGGCTGTGTTTGAAAATGCGCAGGTGTGGACGGCGTGTGTCGGCTTCCGGGCCGCACTGACTTTTTATCCTTTCTGAATTGACTGTGAATGTGAGTGAAACCTTGACCTTCATATTAAGAGCTCTGCGCAGAGCTTTCTTTGTTTGAAACGGATATGACCAGGTTCCCCCAGATGAAGCTCCAGCGAGCGTGACGGGAAGAAAGCCCACCATTTTCTGTTAGAAATTCAGAATACCCTTCCATTGTTCTTCCTTTAACTGCAAACTGTATATAACTTCTGTGAAAAGCGAAGAAAAGCCCAGTGGGGGCCTGAGCTGGGGCCATATTTCCCGGCTGAGAATATGAATGTGGCTTTATGAGCCTTCTGCCGGTGACAGGGGGTGGGGGCGGGGTGGGGGCGGGGTGGGGGCGGGGTGGGGGCGGGGACGGGCTGGGCAGAAAATCACAGCCACACTCTGGTGCCATCGGTAACAACAGAGTCTGGATGTTAACGTTTATTACTATTACTCTCCTGTTTTTTCGTCCTGAGAATATCAAATTAAACGCTAATTTGGGAATAAAATCAGCATGACAGGTTTAAAGGAAGAAGAAGCGAGAGAGCGAGGAGAGAGGTGTGCGGGAGAGAGAAAGGGCGAGAACCCAGGGCGGGATGCCGGCTGCAGTGGAAAGGGAGAAGCGGCATTTTACGGACTCCCGTTCACGTTCAGACACAAACACGCCGTGTGCTCCCTGGCCAGGCTTGCAGAGAATTGCAGCTGGGTGTTCAAAACACCTTCCCTGTTTGGGGGAAAAAATTGCAGTTTTTGTTTCCAGTTTTCAGGAAAACCGGTATTCCACTGAAAACGAAATACCGGTAGAGCAGCCCCGTTGTTAACGCAGTGGCTGTGAAACCGGTCCCGGGAGCCAGGCTGCCCCGTCCACAGCCGGGCTTTGGGCTTCCAGCAGGTCTCAATGGAACCTCAGGTTCTTATGGAGAAATGGACCGGGAGTTCAGAGGACGGGGCATAGTACAGGGACAGCACCTAGGAAAGGGCCGGCTCCAAGCCGTGGCTCAGGACGCAGCAGCTGTCCCCAGGTCGGCTGAGTTATCAAGAAGAGCCCAAGTTCATTACCACCTCTCTGGGTCACCATGTCATGGAGGGAGGCTGGAAAAGCCGGAGCTCATTTATGGAGGATCGTGGTTGTATGTTGCTACATACGTAGGTACATGTGACCTCCATTTACATATTAGATGTAATTATATAATTTGTTTATATTACTCATGTAACTATATTTACATCTATATTATAAATCTGTATGCATGTAAAATATTTATGTACTCTTCATCAGCTGGATTGGCTAAGTAGCATATTCCCAAATGAAACTAATTTAAGGAACATTTAAAAACAATGGATGTAAATGAATGTAGCAAAAATTCTTCAAAATGATTTTTTCAAGTGATTATCTCACGTTGGATTTTCAGTTTGCTGCTGAGTTTGCTGGAGTGTGCATCAAGAACACTTTAAACAGCTCGTGTAAATGTGTTCTCAAGTTCCAAAGGACGGGATACTGCGTGAATTCACGGTTTTCCACGACGGCTGCTGGGTGAAGGGCATGGGACCCCAGCTGAGGGTGGAGGGTGGAGGGGGTGGAGGGTGGAGGCTGTCGTAGGAGTAGGGAGCAGGGGAAGAGGAGAATCCGGAGACCGGAAATTGTGCTGGGGGCCAAGGCGGATTGCTTAAAGTCTCGAATTCAGACATTTGACTTCCAAAGCAGGCCCTTTCCCCCTCTCCTTCCTCCCCTCGCTCCTTTCTTTCTTCTCTCCTTCCCTCACTCCACTGTTTGCAAAATACAAATTATTGCTACACGCTATGGAATGACTGGGGAAAGAAACAGGACTTCACAGAGGAGGTGACAGCTGACCCGGTCTTACCACACGTCAGGATTTTTTCTCCTGATTTAAGAGATGTCGTACTCTGAGGCCCACGGTTTCCCAGAGCCACTAGGAAATAGAACGTCCCTCCAGACCAGTTCTAGCGCACTGACCGTGTAGAGTGCGTCTGAAACTGGAAACCTTTAGCGTATAAACAAGTAGAAGACGTCAGAATCCACGCGTGCCTGTAACAGAACCTCGTGTTTCAGAGCGCGGAAGAAAGGACACTTCAGTGCCTTGCCCCTTTTATTGCCACCAGCGCTATTGTTTCCGAGTCCAGCATCAGGCCCCCGCGCAAGCCCTGGAGGCTGCCGGTGACAGCACTGCACAAGGACGCACTACAGGGTGATTTCCCGTCTGCGCGCCCCTGCCCTCTGTGGGGCTCCGGGCGGGTGGGCAGCTGGTTTCATTATGTTCTCGGCTGTGTGACAGGTGCTGGAGCAGAGAAAGACCGTGAGAGAGAGCAAAGAATATGGGCAATGCCTTATGTAGGTACATTGGAAATTAGAGTTCATTGCTCATTGAATGCTACAACAAAGCGACGATTTTTAGAATTTTTAAGGAATTTTAAAGAAAATTTGTGACTTTCGGTTCACACTTCTGGCCCAAATAGAACAGCGGGGATCAGATGTACTCTCTCACACACAACAGCCAAAACTGGATGCTGTTTCTAGAACCCCGGGGCACTGTCGCCAGGCAGTGAAGGACGGTAACCCAGAGGGCGGTTACTTCTATTTAAGTAACTTGAATGAGATCGCCGGCTTAGAGCCTCGAGTGGGTTTCTGGGTCAGGTGCAGGGAGGGGCAGCAGGTAGAGCAGGGCTGAGCCCCTGGGGTGGAGGACAGAGCTGAGGGTCTGGGGCACTAAGCAGTGTGGGTTCTCAGGAATGAACATTGGGTGGGAGACAGCAACACAGAACGAGCCCCCAGAGACTGACGGAAGGCCCCCTCTTCTGTGGTAAGCACAGGTCAACCCACGTGCCGGAAACCTTGAGGCCAAGGCGCGGCATCCAGCGCACAAAGGCAGACCTCCTGCTCCCTCGGACCTGGCATAACGCCTGCCGCAGCCAGCCAGGAGCCGCTCGCGGTCTGCGCTGCCCTGGGTAAGGTGCGTAGAGGGTCTTCTTTCAGTGGTGAAGAATAATTTCTCCAGCTAGGGCACTGCTCTGTTCCCAAATAAAAAAACCGTAAAAGCAACTCATCTCAAAACTTATATTAAAGAAAAGAAACCAAAGCCGCGGGAGAAAATAACTAAGTTGGTGGACTGACACCGTGTTATAAAGCTTGAAGGTGGTTGGGGCCTGGAAAAATAGGGCATATGGACCGTTGGGAAAGAACGGAGTCCAGAAACCAACCTGAACGCGCGCAGAAAGTCCATTTTTGACAGCGTCGCGAAGCCAGCTCACTGGAGAGTGAGTAGTCTTTTCAACAATCGTTAACAGTCGGACGTCACACGCCAGACTACGGAAGGGCCCTGTGCAGCCCGCGTGCTCAGACATCCAACAGCCTGGGACGTTTCCCCGTCATTGTAAACGCGAGTTCACCGTTTCCTACTCTCTAACAAGGAAGAATTGGAAGACGTGAGATGAATTCGGAGACTCACCTGTGCTATAATTCAGTTACTCTGAGTTCCGGTAACATCTCAGGTCCAGTCATGACCCACCATCTCCAAGTTCTTTAGAGGCAGACCCCGGATTCCGATCGAGACCTAGCACAGCACAAATGCGAGGTGTCTGGGGCGTCTTGAGTTATAGGACCACACTGCTGCCCGGGGTGGCGATCAGCTGGGGTTTAAAATAGGCAATGCCCCACTAGGCCAGAGATCACAGCCACCAGCCGTTCGGGTCGAAATGTTTTATTTCACTTCCACCAAGTCCTGGTGCCGCGATTCTCTGGGCCAGGTCGCTGGAGGGCACACGCCCAGTTGTCAGAAATGCTCAAGCCTGTGTATCCCTGCCAGCATTTCAGCCTTACTGCCCCCAGATGATTACTGTCTTATTGTCCCAGAGCAGAAAGCTAAGTACCATAAAAAAACCAACATGTAAGAAAAGAAAAGTAAGTCATAGATTTGTAGTCAGATTTACCTGGGATTGAAACCCTATTTTAATGACCAGCTCGGCAATCTCGGAAAGTTACTTACCTTCTATGGGATGATGCAGTTACATGACAGGGATAAAATGTTGATATTTCAAATGGCATTGTTGAGTTTGCCTGCCGACACCAGCCCCAACTGGAGATCCTCGCAGACACTAGTTCCGGTGTCAGCTGCCTGTGCCTCCTGGGCGGCGACGGCGGCACCCAGTGCGTTCACACGAGACTCTTTTCCCGCAGCTCAGGACTCTGTGGATCAGGGGCGCAGGCGGAGCTCTCTCTGCCGGGAGGCTCTCTGGGCTGCGGCTCAACCACAGGTGTGTGTGCAGCTGAGTGTTGGGTAACCTAGGGCGTCCTCCACCAGGACGATGGTGAGAGCCGACTCTGTTCCCCTCGTCTCTCATCTCCAGCTGTGCAGCCCACGCCTGTTCTACCGAGCAAGCGTGTGGGAAGGCAAAGGCCTCGAGACCAAATAGAGAAAGTGCTAGAACATCGCCACTTCCTCTGCATTCTGTGGGCCACAGACAGTCGTAACCACCAGGATTCAAGGGGTTGGGAGAAAGATCCCCCTGGTCAGTGAGAAGAATCACACAGGTGAAGAGCCCAGGGAATAGGAAAGGGGAGGGGTGATGGACTGGGTCCGTTCAGGCCATGAATCTCTTCCTCGTTCTCCGGGCTGCCGGTGGCTGAGCCCTGACAGCCTTATTGCCCTTAGTTGTCCAGGTACATCAGCCATTTTGACTTGTCCACTCGGTCAGCTTTCTGCCCATACATGTGCACTTTAAGGAAAAGTGATGGATTTTGAAATAACTTCTGTAGAATTCAAGCACTCCAATGAACTGTACATGGTACAAAGCAGAGAACACAAGGCAAGCAGCAGAATTTACAAAAGCTCCAAACTGCACATTGTTTGGTGAAGAAAATCCGGTATTTTCTTAAATCTCTGATGGTCTGATGACCTCTTCGGATGTCCTTCTACAGGCGAGATACGGCCCACCTCCCAGGCAACCACAGACACCCGCCTGGTCAAGGTGCGGTGTGCCGTCTTTCACACTGTTTGTCCCTCTTCAGCACCTTCCTTGGCTTAATGGCTCCCACCCTCCTCCTTACAAAGCCTCCCTTCACACTTTAAAGATGCATGGCGTTATTTTCTTTCTTTTCTTAGCTCGTAAATTCTCCCCAGATCTATGTTTGCAAGTCTCATCCCAGCTCTGCTTCCATGTCCTCGTCCTCGGGGTGGCCCCTGCGTTTTATTTCCGTTCACCCATCCTGATCTGCCCTGAGACATATCGGGTCGTTCTTGCTGTATGTGAGGGTTCGCCCCGCGCACCTCACGGTGGGCCCCTCTCCTTCTGTCTGCACACAGCTTGCAGCTGCCCACGGGGTCTCGTACGCTCACTCCTGCCCTCGGACTTTGCCCCAGTCTTTCCCGCTGTTCCTCTTCTTACTTCTCCAGGACGCAAGCCTCGCTTCCTTCTCCGCACGTGTATGCCTGCCGCCAGGTCCCTTTCCCCACGCATTTGCAGTCCCGGGGAGGGTGACGGACAGGAAACTCCAGCATGTGTGTGGTGAAGGCACCCCTGAAATCGCCCAGGATTTCTGACACGCACGCTCCTGAGATGACGGACAGAAGACTCAGAGAGCTGACAGCATTTCAGCTGAGGGTTGCGAAGTATAGGGGTTTAGTGAACCAGGGGCCATAGGGATTGTCTAAAAATGAGAGGGCACTTGTGACGAGTCACTAGGTGGCCAAGTGCATAATGAGGACCCCGTGGTTGTTGAAGAGGATGTGCCAGCGGCGATGACGAGGCCGGAGGAGAGGCAGAGGTGGGCAGGGCTGCATCATGGAGACTGGGTGACTCTGTGCCCCTCAGAGGAGCTTCTGGGGTTCCCAGCCGGAGAAACTGAGTCTTAGCAACTTGTGAAAAAGTCAGTTTGTTTGGAGAGACATGCTTGGCATAAATGAAAGAACGGAACGAAAGTGTACTCAACAGGAAGCACGTGATTTCAGGAATGCAGGTGGAAGGATGCATGGAAAGGAGCCATCTTCTCTCCACGAGTCTGGCTGGGAAGTTCTGATGGGCCAGTGTGGTCCTCAGGGCCGTTTCTGACGTTTGGGAAAACGAGGTCCTCACGGCAGAGAGAGATGGGCGGCCGCAGGGGGATGTGGTTTTCAGAAGACCCACCCGCTGGGGTGCCGGGGCTCTGCGAGCAAGAACACGGTGGCGTGGCCACGAGTCCATCTTCACAATAAGGAGGCCACCGTCCCTTATGGGTGATGACTCTGTGGGTGGATCTGGCATTCTTGTCCTTCCAGATGGTAGGTGGTCGCACACAGTCTGTTAGCGGGGACACGGTCCCTGAGAGGGGAACAGAGGAGCCCTGTCACTCACGTGTCCTGCCTCGCTCGGCACATTCAAATGCATTGACCATCACTGATTTGTTTACGGATGCACAGATAACAGCATCCAATGTCACTGCACACTCTCCCCAAAAGGACAGACATCGCAGATGGTCACAGCCGAGAAACGGTAGAGGGAGGATCGCTCTCGTCACACAAGTGCACACAACCAGAAAAAAACAGTGGAGCTAAGTGACCCCAAGCTTGTCATGACCACACCCCATAGGACACCAACACCAGGAGCACCAGCCCGGAGACACCCTCGGGAGAGCAGGTACACGTCCGTTCTTCGAGTTCAGCTGGCATTTCAATGTGAGTGCAGAAGTAACTGGTTTTTCTCAAAAGGAATTGTTGCTATTTGGTTAAAACATTACAGAAACAGGTGTTCAGAAATATCTCCATTATTGTACAATTCTATTGCCAACAATAATTGAAGTAATTCACCTGTTTAAACAGGAAAAAAAACCCTCATTCATGAATTTTTTAAAGTCTTGGAAACATAATTTCTATTTTTTATAGAAAATTCAAATAAAGAGTTTTAGTGGGATTATAACCCATCTGTTATTAAAAAAATAAAGTGCAATACCGTCCAATTAGTTAGAACAACTGATTGACATAATACAGATGAAAAATTTGCGGGACAAGTCTTAACACAACGTTTTACTCGATCGGCATATGGGATTTAATAGTCTCCCATTTTTGTAAGCACAGAAACAGGTTCCCCCTGCATGCCACTTGAAGAGCCTTTTCCAGCCGCAGTGTCATTAAAACACAGGGAACTAAACTGATCTTAAATCCACACGCTCGCATTTCTCAGGCTGAGCCAAACGCTCAGGTTTCATAGGCCCTGTCTACTCATGTTCCTCACCAGAAAGTACCACCCCACTGAATAATTATTGTACATTATTACTTTCTTTACCTTTTTTTAAATCCTCACCCAAGGACATGCAGCTGATTTTAGAGAGGAAGGGAGGGGGAGAGGAACGGAGAGAGAGAGAGGGAGATGTGAGAGAGATACTCAACTGGTTGTCTCTCATACGCACCCCGACTAGGGACAGAGCCCGTCAGCTAGGTATGCGCCCTGACCAGGAATCGAACCCACAACAATTTGGTTTATGGGACAAGGCTCTAATCAACGGAGCCACACCTAATAGGGCTTATTTATTTTATCTTTACCTCAGCTTTTTCATCCCTACTTAGTGTATTTTCTAGTACATAGATGGCTACCAGTAAATTACTGCTGAAAAACACTGAAAATACACATATTGTTCATCAGTGATCAGAAATATTTCCAAGAAAGGGATGCGGGGGGAAGATATGCCTGGAGAGCCTGCTCTAGAGGGAGGTTGACCAGCTGTCTGAAAATAAGAGCTGTGGGCACGTGGGTTTGTGTCTCTGTGGCCGCTTCCAAAGGCCTGTTGAGTAGTGGAGACAGAGGCCTCCATCTCGGGAAGACGGAATCACTTACTACCGGGCCCCTTTGCATCCAGGGGTTTTCACCTCTCGTTTTAAACAATCAGCAGTGAACACGGTCCCGAATTGTTCCTGCTGGGCCTCTCACGGCGCTTGCGGACACACAGCTGTACATGGGGGGCCGTCGTTCCTGGCTGTACCCCCAGCCCTCAGGGCAGCCCTGGGTGCCTGCGCAGCAAACGGCGACTCTGGGTTTTATTTTCTTCTTCAAATTTCCTTTCCCAGGCGAATTTTCAACCCAATAAAATATTCCTCTAAGAGGCAGGGTAGGGCGCCCTTCACCAGACAGGGCTAACGTTTCCGCTGTTTGCTGGGACAGAGCTTACGCACCGGCCGATTTCGGGAAAAGATTAATTTTCACTGAGCGAGCAAAGCCCCCGCAGAGAGCACAGAGCGCGCGCGTCTCCAGGGGGCTGGCCCCAGGGGCTGCGCTGACCCTCTCGGGTATTTGAACAGCAACACCACTGCCCCGAGGTGGAGGACGTCCACGAGGGACAAGAGCTTGTGACAAGATCACCCGTGGCGGCCCGACAGAATGAAACACAACCAGAAACTCATGCCCAGCTGGGATGGCAAGTTAAAGGGTGATCAGAATTATTTGGAGGTTTTCGGGCAGACGGATGGTGATTTCCATACCACGAGAAAAAAGGATGAAGGAACGTTCTTGCTGATCCAGTTCAAATGGTGTAAGTAGATTTCTGGCTCCGTCAAATACGTTACGTCCTCCTCCTCGGGCCAGTGAGCTCCTGGCTTCCGCACACTCGACTCCGGTGAATGGTTGCAACCTGCTCAGCTCTCGCCGGTGACCTGGCACTGGCGCTGGCTCCCTGTGGGCCCGACGCTGCTGCAGGGGCTTTAGGAATGTGAGCGCCTTGGCTCACAGTCGCCGTGTGGGCAGGTAGCACTTCCAGCACCCTCCCTTACAGACCGGGGCAGTGAGGCACCTGGAGGTCAAAGTTTCGCTGAAGGTCACCCACCTAGACAGTGAGGGGCAGGAATTAATCCAAAGGCTCTGGCACCTCACATTTGTGGGCCTAATGTCTGAGCCCCAGAGGATCTCGAAGGGTGGAGGGTGGTGCAGGAATAAGGCATGCCCCCGTGAAAAGTGAACAAGTGAGGGCACATCACACATCGCCGCCGCCAGCCTGTCCTTGTCCCGCGTCATCTTCTACCTCGTCTGTCCCCCCGTCTGGGTGCCCCAGTCCTCCTAACGGGGAGCCCAGCACACCTCCTCTGGGCAGCCCCCTGTGATTCCCTCCATCGGGGCGGATTCCTTTCCTCAGTGCGCACAGAGCCTTGCTCCCTGCGCCAACTGCGCCTGCCTCTGGGAACCCCAGGGCTCTGCTTGTGTGGACGATTTCTCCAGACACCGTTCAAGTCCCTGAGAACACAGGCTGCTCGCCGTGGGTTGGACTAGGATGAACTGCAGCTGGCACTCGCCTCGCTCCCGGTGTGACAAACGTTTGTTGAAAGGATGAGTGAGCGATCTCCCTGTAACAAGAAGGCATTGAAACGACTTTAGGATGCAAACCATCACAGTAATTTCAAGGGTCTTTCAAACAGGCACACTGGAACGCCATGGTGACAAGGAGTAACGGGACGCAGGCAGGCTTTGGTCCTGAAGGGCAGGTTACGCTCCCCCGAGGGTGACCCCATAGAGCAAGCCCACAAGGCGGTGGGTCAGCCCAACACCGCTCCCAAACACTGGCCCCATGAGGCCATGCTGCACATTTGAGGTGAATCGAATCAGTTCTACTGTCCAACAGGCCATAGGGCAAGAATGTCTTACTCACTGTGAGATGTCCACCCACAAACAAAGTCTAGGACCCCAGTTTTCTCTTTGGGATGTGTGACTTAGCTGTGCGTATGTGTAGGTTTTCAAAACGAGGACCGTGTGTGCACATGACCCTACATACGTGTGAGTTAGGTAGGTGTGTGCGAAAGAGAATTTACCTGCAGGCGGCTGCGCTGGCGGCAGACCCGGAAGGGCGAGGGCCTGTGTCACCAAGAAGAGCCCCTTCGTGCGAACATAAGTGCTGCCTGCTCAGTGTCCCCGCTCCAAGCAGTGCCCTCCACCCCCCAGAGCCACCTGGCTGCCTCAGCGGGCATGGAGTTGGTGTCATTGTCCCCCACTGAACACCGCTTCGAACAGTCACTTGGCTTCCGTCTTTTCTAAGTCCATCTAAAGATTTTTCAAAGCAATTACAACGAAGTCTCTGCTAGAAGGGAGGCTCAAGAACATCTTCAGAGATCTGGTTGTCGTTGGCAACGCAGCTGGGGAAAGGCCTGCTGCAAAGACGGTCCTTGGCTGCGCCTGGACCGGAGTTCAAAAGCTCGCTCTGCAGGGTGCCCGGGGCTGCGGTCGCCCTTCTCGCCGCCAGCGCTGCACACTCAGCACCGTGTCGCGGAATTAAAATGCAGCCTTCTCCCCTCTTAGGCAGCCCAGAAGCATTAGTATTAATTTTCATTGATTTTCAGAACGACATAGCAAGGCAAAATGCAATTTCAGAGAGCTCTAACTGTGGGAAAGCTTTTACTGGGTCATAACCTCGTTAATTTATGTTCAATTCTAATTCTTCCTTACTTAACACAGCCTCCCACTTGCGACCCGAGATCGCGGCCTGTCTTGACGGCCAGTTGTAGGTTTCTCCCCAGGAGTAAGCCAATGCATCAGGGCGCGGGTGCCGTTAACCCTCAGGCTGCTGAAGATTTGGAGTAATTTTCTCATGAAACAACCTCATGAATTGAGGGGCTTCAGTGCAAACAATTCTCTCTTCCCCGTGGACGCTGGAGTCTGCACCCCAGAAGTATCCATAGCAACATTAACTATGGAAGAGAGCCGTTGACCCTCCATTCAGCCCTGGGCCACAATGCGCAGACCATTCCTCTAGTTAGGGCGCTATTTATTGCTTCTCTACCTACTGATGTTCTGCGTGCTTTTCAGTGTAAAGGGGCTCCTTAGACCCCCAAATTGCTGGTATTTGTGGGGCGCCTACTCAGGGATCGGGACCCGGAAGAGCAGACAAGTAACACAAGCTTCTTGGGACTGTAACCAAATGTCACAACTCCCTGTGTGAAGGGTGCAAGGAGCACAACGAATGGGATCTCAGGAGAGGGGAGAATGCAGGGAAGACATCCTGAAAGAGGAGGCCCAAGCTGAGTCTTGGAGTGTAAGCAACAGTGCAGCCATGTGAAGATGGTGAGACAGAACAATCAGTCAACGTGAACGCCAGGAGCAGAGCAACGGCGGGAAGTGTTTGGTTAGAAAAAGAGAGTGCGTGTGCATCCGCGAGGGTGTGCCTGTGTGTGCCTGTGTGTGCACATGTGTGTATGTCTGTGCCTGCTGGGAGAGGGTTAGGAGGAGTCATGGGAAAGGACATGGTGTGACTATTCCCCTGTATCCCTCCTCTTAGCAAACATCTTCATTTGAAAGTTTTTCATCTACATTTGTGCACAATTGTGTTGTGACACAGGCACAGGGCTTTGCGAAGCCAATAGAGGCGTCAGCCCCCAGTCATTGAATTGTTCGTTCCTCCCTCCTCTGTGACTGAACTCCCACAAGCACAGGAGGAGGAAAGTGGTGCTATAACGTCGACCCCCAAACTTCTCCAAGTATCACAGTGTTTACCTAGCAAGTGTCTCAGTCTGTCAGCTGAGCAGTGGCATCTGCGTGGAGATGCCGAGTGTGTTCCGGGAGACTGGAGAGAGCTTCTGGATCTTAGACTCTGAGCACAGGGTGTGTCTCCGAGAGTGACGGGGCATTGAAACTCACCTGCCAGGTGAGTGTGAGCAGGGCGGGATGGACAGCTGCGACTCTGGTCGCCCACACTGTACTGCATGTCCGAAAGGTTCTCATCACACACACACACAATGGTGACGACGTGAGGTGATGGGCGTGTGATATGTACGTCGATTGAATCATCATCCCAAACCCTTTAACCTTACACAATGCTATGTGTTGATTATGTCTCAATAAAGCTGGGGAGAAATTACCCACTTCAGTTCTTCTCTTTGTGCTGAGAAAGAAATTGAGATGCAAAGAGAGAAAGTCACTATTTCAAGTTCACCAGCAAGTGAGAGCAAGATCTGGGGCGGCAGAGGGGGCCTCCTGGGTCCCAGGATGATGCCCTGGTATCGCCTGGACCTTCACCTGTCCTCCCTGCCCTTCTCTTCCCTGCCCTCCCTCCCTGTCTCCCTCCCTTCCTTCCTTTCTAAGAGTTAATGATTCGTCACGAGTCTTTCTTCAGACACACACGAGGCCGACTTTGTGGGAAGCTCACACGTTACTGTGAGGATCGCTCCAACTTTACTTCTGCTCTTAAGAATTCTCAGGGAGGGAGACGGAGCCCACGCGCCACCACTTTTGCTGGCCGTTTCAGTGAAGTTTCCCTCTGCTTTGTGGGGGGGGGGCCTTAGGATGGGAACCGCCAAGGGCGATGCTTCTGTTTATTTCCGTGTAGTTAAGCAGGGCAAACAGAATTGTCTGCAGCCTTGTCGGCCTGCCGTGGGATCTCCAGAAGAGCAACAGGCCCACCTTCTCCTTCCTCTACTTTCTCTTTTAAATGGTCCATCTCTGCCGTCCCCCTGGGAAGGGTCATCGCCCAGTCTGCTCCTACCAGCCTGAGCAGGCCGTCATCCCTGCAGCCAAGGGTCACTGTTGCGGTGCCCGAGACTTCTGTCTGAGGCGACACTGGGGGGTACGCCTTCCATTTGCCTGTTATTTGGACTCAGTCCATGGGATTAGCCCCCCCCACCCCCAGTGCTTCCCTCGGGCAGATTCAGCAGCAGCGTGGCTGAGGACTTGAGGAGGAGGCTCCTGAGGGCGGGCAGGCAGGTGGGGTGGGAGCGCACAGCTCCAGGGCCGCGGCGCTGCGATGAAGCTCAGGTTGGCCGAGTTCCTGAGTATGTTTTCTTTTCAGAAAGGGAATAAAAATGTGCTTTTGCCAAAAGTTCCCTCTGTGACCAGTGTGATTTTAATTACATTTCTTTGGCACTGTCAAAAGCCCTGGACCAGAAAATTCACTTAATTAGAAGCAAAACAAACAAACACACCTCAAAAATGCGATTAAATGCTACAGAGAGAGAAGGCGGAGATCATGAAGAATGAGCTTCTAGAGGACTTCCGTACTGTAAAGAAAGTGGTTTCTTTCTTCAAAGGGAAGAAGGGACCGTTAGCCAGGCGACATCGCGAAGGTGAACGACAGTAAAAATGTGAGACAGAACAGCAACAGAAAGTTAGAAGGGGCGTTGGTTAGCGTGACGCTGTGTCCGTTACTCGCGCGTGTGCTCACCCGTGCGAACCAAGTGGGGTCAGAGCGCTTTGGGTCCATATTCACCCGTTTATGAGATTCGGCATCGATCTGTCTCTGTTTTTGTAAATGTGACATGTGTTTTCCTAAGTCATTAGAATACATAGTGTATAAATTATATGGCAATTTAATAATGCATTTATAGCTCATATCCTTATATATTTGCACATCCCTTTTTCTGATATACCGCTCGTCCAGACTGATTTAAAATGTGAATAGTTTACGATTCCTTACTGCTTCCCTGACGTCCGGCCCGCAGCCTGGCGCCCAGGCCGT
Source organism: Desmodus rotundus (assembly GCF_022682495.2). Lineage (NCBI taxonomy): Eukaryota > Metazoa > Chordata > Mammalia > Chiroptera > Phyllostomidae > Desmodus > Desmodus rotundus. The sequence goes on along the minus strand of NC_071391.1, from coordinate 165,480,490 downwards.
GGGTGGCCGGCGCGGCTCCAACAGTGTCCGCCCCATCTGCCCCGCAAGCTCCCTGTCCTCGGCCACGTGGACTGACTGGAGTCGCTGGGCTTGCTTTGTGTCTCCGTGTTGGCCCACATGGGCGCTTCTCAGTATGGAATGGTGCCTCCCCTCTGTACCGTCTGGGGTCCCCCTTCATGCTGCGGAATCCAGGCAGATGCTGGCTGTCCTTGAAGCCCCAGCGCCTTCCTGCGTGGCACGGCCTCTACGGGAAGCCTCTCTCGGGCTCGCCTGCCCAACTGGGTCAGCAGTGGTGGTTTTCCTCCCTCTGTAACCGGAGTCGGCAGCCTTTTCAGGGTGGGAGCAGGCACTGTCTCTTTCTGGAAACCTTAGCACTGGGACTGACCCCGACAGGGACTGTGGGTGCAATAAGAATTCATTGATCGATCATTGGGGGAAAAAGATGAAGAAAGGAGGGAAGAAAAGAGGGAGGGAGTGACGGGAAAGAGGCTCCACTCCGTTCGGGTCCTCGCCGTGGACCGTTACAGCCACAGATGAGGAGACCTGGACGGGGAGTGAGGGGTGGTTGTGGAGGGGGCAGGGGTCACCCCCGGAGAAAGTGTCAGGGTTCCCAGGACTCAGCGTCCCCAGGACTCAGCGAGTGCGGATGGGACCCTGCAGCAGAATGCAGCCCTCGCCTGTTCTGTTGGGCTCAGTTTTCTTGTAAACAGTTCTTTTGATCAAATCTTCAGGAATCTGACCACTTAGGATCTCTATATTTTTTTTTTTTAAACCAGATTTCAGGATGCTTACCTTCCCTGGTAAAAGGCCATTTTGAAGTGCTGTATGTTTTTTAAATACAGGGGAAAGTGAAGACTGCAACATTTCCAAAGGTTAACCATCATTCCGGACAAATAAGCCCCCATCCCTGAGTCAGTAACCGGATCTGGGAGTTGTGCTGTCTCCTCGGAGAAACCGGAGCGTCAGCGAGAGCAGAGTGGGGTCACGCTGCGCCTGACCCCGGAGGCCTGGCCCCCCGCCCGGCCCCCGCCTGGATGGGGCGGCCCCAGCCCTGCACAGAAGGCCTTTGTGGCCGTCCAGGGATATTTATTTCAGGCTAATTTTTCATCTGAGTCACAGGAAGCATTTAAAGCCCAGGGAGGTGAGCGCCGGGAGGAAGCCAGGCTCCAGCAGGAGGGAGCGCAGGGGAGACGGCTGGGTCGCCACACTCCGCTGCCTGGAGAAGCCTGTCCGTGGGACCACGGCGCAGAGCAGGCGCTCCCAGGGGGGACACAGGAGGCACTGCTGCGAATTTCCATGAGGAGCCCTGCCTGGGTTAGCCAGGTTTCATTCGGAGCCGAGTACCCTCCCGTGGCTGGTTAAACAAATGGGTCTGAGGCCCACTTCAGTTACTTACCTGGATGTTAGGATTCAAGAATACTTTTTTTTTTAAACTGTAAGATTTCTGTATTTGTACAAATAGAAATAAATGTCTCAGTAGCTGATTTTTACAAGGGCATTCTGAAGATGAGTACCGTATTTTTCAGACTATAAGACACAATTCCTGCCCCCCCAAATTTGGGAGGAAAAGGGGGGGTGTCTTACAGTCCTAATGTAGCTTACCTGGCTCGGCGGGGGAGGGCGGCGGCGGCGGTGGAGCGGGGTCACAGGAGGCAGGAGCCAACCACATTTTTTGCTTCAAATTTTTTTTTTCCTGTTTTCCTCCTCTAAAACCTAGGTGCTTCTTATGGTCCGGTGCGCCTTAGAGTCCGAAAACTACGGTAATTCCTCAGCTGTTGGTAGCAGTTGCCTGCACTGGGGAAGTGTGAACTGAGAGTGTCACTTTAACAAAGACCTCCTGAAGCCTCACACGTGTTCGCCTGCAGTGCCTCTCACCCCAGAGCAGCTCCCGCTCTTTCGCTCTACTCCTCCTTCGGCCTCACACTCACTCCCGTGGGAGCAAACCTGGGGACACCGATTGCCGGTCACAGAGTGCCCTCGCCTCGCCCGGGAGGGTTCCACAGGGGTCTGAGAGTGGCTTTCTGACCCGGCTGCTCGTGGTCACGCTGCGTGATGCAACATAGACGGGTTCCTGGAACTGTTCCCAAAGGTGTTACTTGAAAGATCTAGGAGGGGACCCAGAAATCTGAAGTTTTAAAACATTCTCTGGCAATTCGGGAAAAAAACCCCAAAACTTTGTTTGGGAGCCGCCGCTTCAGCCACCATATCACGTCACATCCAAGGAAGGTGAATGCTGACAATGGGATCGTACGGTTGTTCCCGCCTGCCCGGCAGCTTCCCCTGTGACAGCAGGTCCCTGCCCGCCTTTCCCGCGGTTCACTTCGCTCCACTGCCGGTTTGAGGAGCCCCGATGGACAGGGCGATGGGTGAAGGCCCGGTCCAGCAGACATACACTCAAAGTGTGGACTTCGAAAGCCCTACAGACGGGGCTCTCACCTCATTGGGTCGTTCATTAGTAATTTGATTAGGAGAATGTCTTCCTCTTCCCAGGCCTTGGCCCTCCCGTGCTAAAGCGAAGCTGGGAGGGATTCGGCCCCTACGAGCCATCCTGCTCTGGTGGAGCAGAGAGCCATTCTGGGGCCCGATGGTGAGCATCGTAAATTTTAGTTCAAACGCACGTGGGTTTGCACTGAATTCTTCCCAGTCTACATGCTGGAGAGCCAAGGCTCCGGACAAGCCGTGCCCACAGCTCCCAGAGCCAGGCCCCGGGTTCCCAACCACACACCTGGTCTGGGCCCACCGGGCAGTGAGTCAGGCATCCATTGGCTTCAGCTCACTGGGCTGAGCCATCACAGGAGATCAAAAGTCAGACTCATAGCAGGAAGTGCTTCTAAAATTATAGCCCCCTCCCTGAACCTGACCTTCCTGCTATCTGTCCTTTTGATGGGGCACCGTGGAGCCAGCTCCGGTTACAGGGATGGAGGAATGGGAGACACAAATGGTTGGGCGGGCGGGATTGCTTTGTGCCTGCACGCCACGAGAGGCAGGGGCCAGCTTCAGCGCCCAGGAGTAGAGCGGCTGATCGTTTTCAGCTTCAATGCCCGCGGCTGACATGAGTGTCTCCGGTGGCTTTTCTATAAAAAGGTGAGGGCCTTCCCATTCATCTTGTCCTCCTCCCCGAGCTCTCCACACTTTCCCTAGAGAAAACCTCTGGTGAAGTCCAGGCAGCTTGCTCATGGGTCTGGGACAGCCTGCGGCTGCGCAGCGGGGCTCTGACCTCGCAGTCTGACTTTGGGACAGTGGGGCTGTCAGCCAGCCTCAGGTACGCCCAACATCGAAGGGATTTTGCAGCAGACAAGGCCTCAACGGTAATTTTGTGCCTAATTTTTATTTTCAGTAGCTTCTTAGGGAGCCAGGTTTAAATAGAGATCAAAAATAATAAAATAGGTCCTGGATTAGAAAAGGCTCTATCTTAGAATTATGTATCATATACATATATATACATTTTCCATATACAGTGATATATAAATATGTAGTAGGTATACTAGATTTAAATTCAAACAAGCGATTAGAAAAGGGTGCAAACCGGACAACAATGTTTCAAGGGAAAAGTCAGTCAGCAGTGCCCCACGGTGGCCCCTCCCGCCAGACCCTCAGACCCGCGGCACACGGGGACGTGGGAGCTCACGGGAGAACCTCACTCACGGCCGCTTCCCTGTCTGCTCCCTGAGCGAGCCCCTCCTTCTCCCTGTCCCCGGGCTGGGGACTTCCACTTCTTCCAAAGACAGTGGAGGCTCAGCCAAGCAGGGTGCGTGATGAGCTGGCGAGCAGGGCCAGTGCAGGTGGTAGATGTGGAGGCTGCCACGCTAGTGGTCCCTTTGGCAACGTCCAGGCCTGGCCCTGTCAGCGGGCCGCTGAGCCCAGCCCGGAAAGAGAGGCCACCGGGGAAAAGGTGGTGAAACTGAGAGACTCTGGACAACTGAGCAGGTCATCTCTGTCGATACGCGAGCGGACAGACGCGAGGAGCCGGTGGCCACAGCCCGTGGGTGAACAGCAGTGACAGGAATTCAGCAGATAACAGCGACAAGACAGGATGAAGGATGATGATTTGGTTCAAAGGAGATTGGAGTTTTTCTACAAGGGGATTGAAAAGAAATATTTTCTTTAAAAATATTAGGTGTTCTTAGTGCAGGGACCACCAGTATTTGCTTGTGAGTAAAACAAAACAAAGACCAAACTGTCCCGCCCACCTTCCTTGTGTCTTGAGGGGGAGCTGAGAAAGCATGCCGGGTTTTACCCGACACTGCGGGACCCTTCAGGCGGGCTCAGGTGCTCAGGCCTTCCCCGTTGGCCAGAGCCTCTCCAGGCCCCCACTGCTGGCCTCTCGCGGGAGCGCGGAACACTGTCCACGGCCAGGCATTCACGTCCTTGCCACCAATCAGGCACTGCGTCCACCACCACGGAGGAAAGAAGGCTCAGTCCGGCTCGTGTTCACGAAGGATACGGCGATAAATGTCGTCACTGAGGTCGTTGAACAACACTGTCAGCGTGTTAAAAAGTGAGTTCCTGGCTGTCCTTGGGACTTTGTAGAAGGACTCAGTGGTCATTTGTGCTTCTCTGGAGGGGGTGCCCCTCTGCTCCAGCGCCCAGGGGCTTGGCTTGGAAGGGTGTAAGGCACACACTCTGCTTCTCAGAGTCAGGCAGAGAAGCTTGAGGGAAGCATAAGGCCCTCTGGGGCTCAGCACAGACAGGGCACCGGCCACTGTCCAGGAGGGAGGTCAGCGTGTACTGCTCCCTGGAGACACTCAAGAGCCCGGTGTCTTCCTCTCCCGCCTCCAGCCCGACCTCTGCCTGGTCTTTCCCGTAAGCCGGATTGTACCATTAAAAAGGTTATTCAGAGTTGGAAAAAGTGTTTAATCATTTAACCTATCGGGTGTCTCACAGTTTCATTGATTTTTGTAATAAACTTTTCCCTTAGAACAGGTGTAGAAATTTTAAACATGACAGGATGGTGCAAATTCCTTCCCGCATCTCTTACACTTTCCCCCGTTGTGAAATGCGCCCATCAGTACAGAGCACCATCAATTGATGAACCGGTATCAATACATCGTTAGTAACGACTTCTCTGCACTGTTCAGATCCCCCCGAACGCTCTGCTTCTGCTCCGCGACACCAGCTTACGTCTGGCTGTGGCGTCTCGCTGGGTCCTCCCGGCTGAGTCCTGTGTTGCTTATTTTCGATGACCTCAACAATTTTGAAAACCATCGGCCAGATATATTTTCTAGAATGTCCCTCAGTTTGGGTTTTCTGGTGTTTCTCTCAGTTTTGTAGAAGAAGACTGTGAGGTAAAATGCCATTCTCATCACAGGGTCTGAAGGACTTGTGCTATGAACTTCAGGTTGACCTTGACCCCCTGTGGAGGGTCTGTTGGTCAGTTGCTCTGCTCCAAAGTTGCCCCCCAGACGTCCACACTAGAGTCTGTGGAAGCCAATCACTCGGAGCCCCCACTTAAGGAGTGGGTTGTGCTCCCTCTTCCTGAGGGTGGCGCATCTATACAAATCATTTGGAATGTCTGCTGCCTAAGACACTTGCCCACTCTCCATTTACTTATTCAGTCTTTTATTTAAGCCAGTAGGGACTCATTTTGCTCGAATTTGAGTTATAACCCCCTACTGTTTTGTTATTTACTTCTTCCAGCTTCAGCTGTTGGAAACTTTCCGCTGATTCCGTGGCCATGGTTGTGCTGCGTGTTAGGCGTGAACACCGTTTTCTTTTTTCGCGCTGAAGGGCCGTTGTGTACAATTTCTGGGTGGCTCTTAGCACAGGCCACCCTCCAAGGCGCCCTGGGTCCTCTGGCTGAAGAACAGCCCCAGGAACCAAGAGCTGGGCGCCGGCTGTGCTCACCGCCGCGGGGGAGTTGTCGTTTCCGGGTTGTCTGAGCTGCCAGATGAGGAAAGGTGTGCAAACGTGTGCACGCTAACCTGAGCGTACACACGACTATATGAGTTTCTACACGCAACTTCCGTGTCTGCATTAGGATAATCACAGGGCTTTTGGTGTCTTAGACTCCCATCCTCCACCCGCGCATCCTTCTGGCGTGCTCTCCTAGCTCGTCTCTCCGCTCCCCGCCCACGGGGAGAAATGGGGCTCCGACCTGTCGCCGCCGGGCGTTTACTCCATTGTCTGACCCCAGCGAATCCACACGGCGGTCACAGGATTGTCCACTTGTTCCCTCATGAGAAGCAACGTCATCAAAGGGACTACAGTACTTACGTATAGTTTCTTTTGCCTTTAATCTTATAAACTCCACTCATTTGCAAAGTTATGTTCATTTGTTAAATTTTTAAAAACACCGTGAATATTATACAGGCATATATATTTTTGTTTTTAATATGTGTATCATTTTTTTTTAAGTAACCTGCATGTACCTGAATCACTTCATCATCGAAGTCGCGAAGAAACACTGCCCCCACGGGTACATGTCAGCGTGTACTAGCATCACGTGTGACGTGATGGGGGCGTGTGAAGCCGTGAAGTCAAACAGGGCTGAGAGAAGGTGCATTCACCTCGGAGTTGCCTCATTATTTTCTAGGACTCTGACTCGGGGTGAGCAACTCGACCCACCTGAGCTTCAACTTCCTCTTCTATAAACGAGAGCTTATTGAGAGGATTAAGTAAATATCCACGTAAGATCCTCAGAACGGAAACTAATTTGGAGCAGACACGCAGTAAATGCTAATTTCAGTTTTTTTAAATCTATTGTTGCTTTTATTGTCTCCAGTTCCTTAATTGAGGTCGATTCACTGCCAAGACAAACGGCCCAACTGATGAACTTGGAGTTGCAATGGCAGCTTACTCCAGAACAACCACAGGAACGGAATAACCGGTTCTCTCCTCAGCACCGTCCCAAAGTGCTAGCAATTTATTTTCCACAAAAGCGAGGTTTGAGTTTTCACTGGCACAGAAACCCAAGCTGAGCCCTCGCTGCACAGTGAGGGGCCTTGCCGAGGGGGGGCGCAGGCTTCAGACAGGTGCTCTGCAAACTAACACCCGTGTCGCAAGCGGAGCGGGATTGCTGCGCTGAGCTGTACTGCCCGAGGCTGCCCTCGGCGTCACCCGAGCTCCAGCCAGCTGGAGCGCCCGATAAATACCTTCAGTTCAGCAGACATCGAAAATACCAGCTCCCTCTGCGTGCACAGAAAGCATCGATTATCAAAGTCACCCACCACTCAAAGACTTCATTTACTCCTCTACCTCAGAACACAATGGCTCTTTATGCAGGATCTGAATAACGTAAACCTAGGAAAGGCGAGGGAAATCCTATCATCGAATGTGACAGAGAACATGGGCTCTAAGTGTCTCTGCGGGAGCGATCGCTGTCACCATACCCCGGGACGGTAGACAGAAGGCGAGTGTCAGCCCTCGTCTGGGATCGAGTTAGCAATCCTAGCCCCTGGCGTGGACGGCACGGCATGGGGAGGGAGAGATCTCTCTGTGGCTTCCCGATGACTCGGGAGATTGCTCGCTCGGCAGACATCGCAGATGCCAGAGCTCACTGCTCACCCCGGTGCCCAGAGACAGCCAAGCCTGATTGTCATGAAACGTGGGGGCCGACTTCCCCACAATGGCCAGGGCTGTCCCTGTGGACGTGAGGTCACGCTCCGTTTTCCTAGACCAGATGTGGCACATGTGGCGTGCCTGCCGAGTGGATTCAGAGGTCAGAGGCGGCCCCGTGAACGCCAGGGCCACGGATGCGCGTTGATGAAAGATAGATGAGTTAGGGACGCATGCAGCCAGGCTCAGGCCATCTTGGGGAAGGCAGCTGGGAGCTCACGCAGCCAGTCCCCTGCGTGGGCCCTCCCCTCTGCTTCTCTCTCCTGGCTGGCAGTGGGTCTGTCCCCCCGGCTTGGCCTTGAACCCTGGATTCCGGGTGCAAGCATAGGCTCGATTTTCTCCTCCTGCTCTGTCTGGCATCTCTGCTCCATCCTCCAAGGTTAGCCTAGCGACCCTCCGAGAGACCTCCGGTTCCCGCTCTTCCTGGGGCCCAGACCTTGGCTGGGTTCTGTCTGGTTTTGCCCGGCAAGCCTTCCCCAGGCTCATGCTGCTTGCGCCTCCTGGCCGGACTCACAGCCGCGCCTCCCTGGCCTCTAATCTCACCCAGCTGATGCTGGAGAAGGGTGATTTTGTATGTTTGCTCGCCAGCAACGCTGCCAGTACCTGACCGAGCCACTGAAACGCTGCAGTGAGGGGGACGTTCTTCTCTCTGGGCTGCAGACGAGGTTGGTGCACAGTCAGACCACTGCGCGACTTGCCCAGCGTCGCAGAGCTAAGGAGCGACGGGACAGTGGATCCGACCAGAGCTCTGCCTCAAGCCTTTTTCCGTTTTCACAAACTGCATTTTCACCGATAGCAACTTCTGAAAGTGGCACAAATCCCTCTGTTCTAAGATGCTATGAATTCTTTACTGACACACGAGGTCTGTGTGGAAGGTGTGTAGCCATGTGCCGTGAAAAACAGACATGGGCTGAAGAAGACACAGGATACAAGGAACACTACACAGGACAATGACGTCTCCGTCCCCTTCAAAGGAGGCCCCTTGGGACCTCGCACAGTTCTCCCAATTGCCATCAGCTGCTCTGTCGTATTTTCCTGAATCTCATTAATGGTCTGAACTCTCTGCCCCTTCAAAGGTGATTTTAGTTTGGGGAAAAGCCAGAAGTCACAGGGAGCCAAATCTGGGCTGTAGGGGACCTGAGTCACTTGGGAGATTTGATGTTTCACCAAAAAACTCTGCACGAGACCTGATGCATGAGCAGGCACATTGTCGTGATGAAGCTGCCAATCACCAGGTGCCCACAGCTGTGGCCTTCAAATCATCCAAATAGTTTCTGTGGAGGAATGTTCAAGCTTCGTTGCTCCTCTCGCTCAGTCATTTTGAATGTGACGGCCACACAGGACACGTGCTCACTCAGCTGCATCTACTGCCCCCACTGACCAGTACAGTGAAGTCGTCATTGTTCCCACAAGTGCATCCCAGTCCACTCTCCTTGGCTGCCAGGTCACATCGATGTTGTGCAAACCGTTCTCATTATATTAACAATGGCTGGACTTTTTCTGGACAGACCTCATATTTTTACCTGAAAGTTAACCCATAACTCTTTGGTTGTGGATAATTATATTTTATTTTATCTTTCTTTCAACAAATGGAAAGAGTCAGCTGATGCTAACAGATCCTGCGGACTTAGAAGAAATGTCTGCATGAGTTGTCTCAGTTTCCGTTGCGATATTTATTTTTCATTTAATACAGCACAAAGAAGAGCTGTGTTTTAATGAGCACTCACTATATGCTTGGCTGTTTTACTCCTTTTATCTCCCTTAAGCTTTATAAGTCAGTGCGGGAGGGGCCTCTATCTCCACTTACTGGAGAGGCCGCTGGAGGTGAGAGAAGGTGAATAATGCGTTCGGAGTCCCACAGTGGCAGAGCCAGGAACTGAACTCAGATCTGCCACTGCCCCAAGTTCACGGTCTTAACATGCTCGCCACCCTTATTAACACTCCGAGGACGAGTGACACAAATTTAATTGAATAATTTGAAAGCACCTTCTGTAGGCCAAACACCAGCATAAACCCAGCACAGTCATCTCATTGTTAACGAAAAATGGCAGGTAAGTGGACTCCCCAAGGAGGCAGAGGCGTCACATTTACTTTTGAAAGATTTTGGAACAGCCCCAGACAAAACACAGGTAAAACAAAACCAAAACAACAGGACACCCCGCCTATACCCGTGTCTTCGCCTTGACTCCCTCTCACCCCTCCCTGCCTTCTCCCCCTTAATTAATTGGAGCTGCTCCTGAAGCATCGCTTCTGTCTTCTGAGCTATGCATCAGTAGCACTCTCAGCCTGTGATGTACCGCACTCATGCGTCATCGGCCGGGTGACAGCTCATTGCCGCTGTCACCGTAAATAAGGCTGTAATTTTATTACTGTCCGGAGTTCCGACGGAGGCATTCCCCCTTACGGGAACTGCGCCTGGCAGGAAAGCCATCATTTCTAATCGACTTCCTGGGCCATGCTCTCCCTCCAAGGAGGCGCATCTTCAAGGTACGGAGGCTTGGGAAAGAAGCCAGACTATATGAAGATGAGCTTTGGAGATGGAAAGCCCAGTCCAATTTGCAGTAGAGGGCACTGAAGGTCGTCAGGTCTGAGGGATGGCCACCAGGAGCCCCTGCACCTCAGAGGACTTGGCATCTCAGGGCGGGTGCAGCCTGGGTCCCCCAGGGACCTGGCTCTGCCGGGGGGCTACTTGCTCTCTCAGCCGAAGCACCTTATGTCTCCGGGCCAGGTCACTCCATTCCTGATTCCCTGCAAGGCTTTTCTGCGGCCTGTCAGCTCTCCTGGGGCTTCCTGCCACCCTGCCCAGCATCAGTAGCGTGTGGTAGTGACCCGAACTGACCGCAGGTCTGTGGCCCTCTCCACACGCGGAGGCAGGACAGCGTCGCGTGCATTTCACATGCTAGCAGCTCAGCACAGAGCCTGGCACGGGGTGCACAGCTAGCAAAGGTTGTTGAACAAGCCACTGTCCCCGTGGAGAAATAAACCCATCACAACGGTAGCAAGTAACTTGGAGACACAGCCAGACCCTCAACCGTTTCATAGGAGACAGAGAGACGTGCTGGTGAGGCTCTCCGAGAAGAGAAAACCAGGGCTGCCACCACGGATCCAATCAGCTCCTCGGGCCAGCGGTTCGGTAGAGGCCACCAGGATGGAGCGGGGTGTGTATGGGGGCCCTTCTCTCTGCAGGGTCCGCTCCTGACTCATGTGCCTCCCTCTCCCCTCCCTGTGCTCAGCAAACTGGAACAGCTTTCCTGGCCCCGAGCAGGTCTGTGTCAGCACACCACTCCTTCCACGCGCAAACAAGTCATTGAACACGAGCAGCGTACGAGGGTGCATTTCTGCTCACACCCCCTCCCTCCAGGGGTGTGCAAGGACTGGGCCGCTGTGCGCCCTCCCAGTGGGCCCTGAATTGGGTTTGGGGTGGCGCCGTAGGCACACAAATTCCTCCTGGGCTGGGGGCCTAGGTTCCCCGGGGACAGGGAGGGAAATCCGTATGCAGTTGATGGGTAATGTGCTCACACTTTAATATAATTTACATCTAAAGTAGTTTCTACGAGCTTTAAACATATCTTCTGACTCACATTCCCAGGACTTTGCGGCAGAGTCACGACCCGCATTTCACAGGAAACGCACGTTAAAAACAACGAGCTGCCTCTCCAGGTGAAAGTGTCAGCAAGGGTTTGAAGGAAGGTCTGAATGACTTTGAATTTCACCTCCTCTCCCCTCCCCCAGTGCCTTCCACACTGTAGAATGGGGGTGGGGGGCTTGTTCCCGGAGGGAGAGGTGACCGGATTGATGCTGTGTTTTCTTATCCACTGGCTGAGTCCGGGTCAAACACCCACCGTGCAAGGGCCACGGTTCCAGGTGCTGAGAAGCCGCAGCAGAAAGGACGGACAAGTTTCTTGCATCGGGAGAGCAAGCAGTTCAGCAGTGTGATGGACCGCCTTCCCCCGTTTCTGGGGCACGTGGAGGCTACAAATGTTCTAGGCATAATTCTGCCCCGGGGGCTTTGGAAATATTCCACTTAGAAAACGCCCCCCTGGTCCAGCAACTCCCTGCAACCTCCCCCCCTCCCCGCCCCATCCAGCCAGTTCTGCGGGAGTCTGAGAACCCCCAGCACGGATTACAAAAGTTTTCCTCATCAACAGCCACTGAGACTGTGGAAGCATCACTGCCGTCCACAAACAGATCACATAAGAGCCTCTCCTGTTTTACAGGGAACTGGCTTTCTGAAGCCCACACAGAATGCTCGGAATGGTGAACAAGGTGCTGCCTCTCCCTAAGCACAACCACTAACCAGGGCGAGAAAGAGCAATCGGACTCCGTCTGTAGGGGAACGAGGAGATGCATGTTCCCCTGTGTGGGCGCTGAGACTCCATGCTGCGGACTGCAGGCACATAAAGGGCCGTGTTCCCGCTGGGACGGAGTGGCCCTCACCGAGGACAGCTGCTGCTCACGACGGCACAGAACCGATGGAGGGAAAGCCCAGAGGCTCATGGACACCATCCAAGCTCTGGCTGCTGCCAGAGGCTGAGAGCTGAGTGTGGCACCTGGGAGGAGCTGGGGGTGACCTCTCCCCACCCACCAGCTCCTGCACAACAAACACGAGCATGATTTTCGCTTTTTGCCTTTTTTTCATCAGAGTGCAAGTCCCCTGGGGACTTCTTCCAGTGGGCAGACAGACCCAGGCACAGCAGGCCTGGTCCGAGGTCCCCTCCCCACAGTTTGTTACCCACGGCCAACAGCGGCACAAAACTGTGAAACGGCAATTGCAGAGAAAAACGACTCATACGTCGCAGGACCACGGTGCTTGGGTTCAGGCCGCCCTCATCTCACCTGACCGCAGCCCCAGAGCTCGAGGGCAGTGGTGCTGGCCATGTGGGCACTCCGAAGAAGCCAGAACGCAGTGCTGCCCTCAGCGAGAGGTGCAAGTTCGTGACTAATAAACAAAAACGCTGCAGGCTGGGGCTGCTGAGATCTCGGGTGAGGATGGATCCTCTGTCTGTGGAACCGTGGGTTTCATAAATCGAGCTGTATCGTAAGTCTGTATGGGTAGAGAAGAAACAGTATGTAGAAGGTTTGGTGCTATCCACGGCTGCGGGCACCCGCTGGGGGCCTGGAGGCACATCCCCTGTGAGTAAGGGGGGGCTACTGTACGAATGTGGGGCTTCCATAAAACTGGAGTGTTGAAAACTGAACCCCTGAAAAGCGGGGAACACTGGTTTCTGGCTTAAACTCAAGCAGAGGGCTGACCGAGCTCCAGCGGAATGGAGATGTTCACACAATCGAGTCTCCGGCCCAGTGCGCTCTGCAGACCAGTCGGCCCTGCGTCTCCCTGACGCGAGGGGACTGTGGTAACCGAGGTGGGCTCGTCTCCACCAAAGCATGCGGACAGGGGCCTTTCCAGTCCTCCTGCCCCACCCCGCCGCCCAGGACAGGGCCCGCTGGGAGGTGCGCCCCACTGTGCGCCTGCCGTTGCCGGAGGCCGTGGTGCCCTAGTCTTCTCCAGGCACAGCGTCCCGAGGGTGGTGTCAGTGGTGATAACACGAGGCTTTTTACTTCATTCCTTTTCACACCGGGTGGACGATGAACGTCCTACATTTTCAATGGCAGACACTCTCCAGAATGATCTCGATTACAGGAAGTATAGGGTAAGGAGTGGGAGGAGGGCATCTGAGAGTGAAAGGCACCTGGTGTGTCGCTCAGCCTCCCGGGGGTCACGCCCAGGATAGAAACACATTTGCTCTTGCTCTCCACGGCCACGGGCGTCGGCATCCGTGCGCCTCGGTGAAGTAGAGAGACCGCGGAGAAGAGCCCTGTTTTAGCCACTGTTCTGCCAGAGCTGTGTGATCTCGGGAAAGTCACCTAACCTCTCTGAGCATCGTTTCTGCACTTCTCTGTAACTCGGATCTCTGCCCTTCCTACCCCACACGAAGTCCACTGCTGTTCTCAGTATTTTGAAAAGTTTAACACCGGATACAGGATAAGATTTGTTCTTTCAATCAAGAATTTTCCCTTTCCTCAGGCTGGAAAGCATGAACCTGGTGGGTGATAACAGCCACGGGTTGAGAGCACTTCGGTGGGCTTTCATGTCCCGTGTCCCATCGGGGTGACATCAGGGTCCCATCGGGGCGACCTGCAGCGGAATGAAACCCATTTAAGCATGAACATCACCATCGAGTTAATGTGAAAGAACACGTTCTTTTCAAATGTGAGAGCTTACGTGGCTTTGCGTTTTCCGGGTCAGAGAGCAGTGCAGAGGTGTGGCCTCCCTCCGCTAAATGGCCCGGAGACAGGTCAGACAGGCACAGGGAGTCCCGTGGCAGATCGCCGAGATAACCGCGGGGAGCCTTCACCAGGATTTACATCGCCAGGTGGTGTTATGTTCCCCGGCTCTGATTCTAACTGTTCTATATTAAAAAGGCCTTAAATCTTGATCCTCGCATGTCAAAAAGAGATGAAACTATTTTTGAGCAAAACAACATGCTGTAGAGGCTGCCCGGGGCCACCGCCGGGGATGAGTTTGTGAGTGTGTTCAGTTGTACACCTGAAACAATGAACACGCAGAGAGTAATGGGTACTCGCTTCCATGCATAATTTCATCCACCGTGTCTCTGTTGGAGCCGGGGTAGGAGCACTGGCGGCGTGTGAGCACTCCCGTAAACCGCACGCCTTGTCGCCTGCAGGGACTCTGAAGAATGGGAAAGGCGTAAATTAGCACAGGTTCTCTCTTTCTTTGAGGTCCACCTACTTGTTCACACGTTCTTCGAACAAGCAGTAGAATTAGGGTGGACTATGAAGAAAGAATTCCCTCTTGATGATTTCTCTCTAATGAGCTTCACAGTGCAGTTGGATGATCAGTTGATAAAGACATAAATTGCTTAATTAACAGGTGGAATATAAAAATAACTTTAAAATGTTGACCACAAAACATGAAACACAGGGCTTGGAAGTTTACTCTCGGGGATGAGCGCTTGGAACTGTGGAATTTCTCTGTAGAACCGCTAACTTCTGAACCAAGTGACAATGTATTTGTGGACCGGTCACGTCCCTTCCAAAGTGACCCCGGAGGGTTGATTCCCTTGTCTGCTGCAACAAGGGACAGTGGGAACAGCCTGGGTGGGAAAGAAAGCTGACACCCCTGGAGGGGACTTTATAGACGAGCCATCCACAACGCAAGCTAGTCCTCCTTCCTTTCTTTGCAAGTGGCTGGTGCACCGTTAAACCATAAACATGCTCCAGTCACACATGTTGAAAGAAGACTTAAGGAGCCCAGTTTGTTCCTTCCCTAAGTTATTTATTCGGTACCGACCTGTGCCACGGTGTCCCTGGGCCTGAGGGTCTCATGGCTGGCAACAACTGCTCCCTATACATGTCTGTCTGCAGAGACACCAGCAAGCCCATTGGTGCCACCTCGTCACTTCCCGGGCCTGCTGGCTGTGACGCCAGTCACTGTCCTGCTCAGTCTGTCTGCCAACCTCAGCGACCTGGGACAGACCCCAACGGCCGGGCCAGCCAGGTCCCAGTGGGGCATAGACAGGGTGGCAGAACTGTGGGGATAACTTGTGACCCTTTCTCCAGCTTTTCTAATCTCTTCTTCACCCAAGACAGCGCCCACAGCAGGATGGATTTCAAGTGTAAATTTTGGTCAGGCGTACAGACCCTCGGAGCTGTCACGGTGAAGGTGGGTCATGGCGGGTCCCCTGCACAGAGTGTCCTGGAAGTGTGTCCACCTGACTCAGGCTTCGCTGGGCGGGGCAGCTGGCAGTCGGAGAGGACAGGGCTGATGTCCATCCCCAGAGGCAGGCTTGGTGACAGTGCCCTCACCCTCCCACTCTGACCTGGCTCGTTAGTGGCTCGAAGCTCCTGCAGTCAGCACACAGGAGGGACAACAAGGTAAAGCAAGTAACTCAGACCTCTGAGGCTGTCCCCCGGGAAGTAACCGGCAAATCAACATGCAAGGGACCTCGCAGGGCCCTACAAGTTCCCCTAGAGACAAAGGTCAGGACTCAGTGGGAACCAGATGGAGGTATTTGCATATGTCACGAAGTAACGTGTTTCTGGGGCCTGATGGGAAGCTGAGACTGTAGGGTCAAGTACTGCCTGGGCTTCCTGAACTTGTTCCAATGGGCAAGAACAGCCCTGCCCTGGAGAGAAGCTTCTCAGTGCCCGGGCTGCGGAACAACGGGGCCGTGCAGCTCGTCCTCTTGCTCCTCATGAGAATCGGGCTCCCTGGTGGGTGGACCCGCAGAGGGAGGACATACTGATGAAGGCCATGCAGACATTCTAATTCCCACAGTCGTTACGTTGTATCGATGGTGGTGATGGCAGGCAGAGGCCACCGGGTGCTGAGTGTGCACGTGGGCCAAGGAGGACGCTGGCTTCTTCGCAGCGTGGGGGTCTGTGCGTCACTCGAGCTGTGGGCCGGGCTGTTCCCAAGGGACCCCGGCGACGGGCGTTTCTCAGAGCTGCTGGTCACTGTATCTCTGATGGTCTCTCCTCTTGGTCGAAGGCCTGGCCCTTTGCTGCCCCTTCCCAGTTCTCCTTTCTCCTCCGGACAGGTCACTGCTGGCCTGGAGAAGCCCCAGATGGTCCCCCTCTCTTAGGAAGTGCTTGAGGCCGGCCAGGCCTGGGTCCCAGACCTCTTTCCCATGCAGAGCGCCAGGCAATTAGCTGCCGAAGTGACTGTCGGGGAAAAAAGTAAGGTTTTTAACATACATTTGGCTACCGCAGAATCAGACGACAACGTGAATGGTCTTCCAGTGCTAGGAGTTGTCATACATTTATTCTGAGATCCTTTCATCCTGAAAGGATCGCTATATGATTATCTCTATATGATTATTATTTTGTCAAAAGAAATATGGACTATTTAAAGTAATGCAGTATTATTACCCTTAAAAAAATCTCCATGCAAAAGGAGCAATCTGAAAAGCCACCGAAGCACCTTGTCCCCGTGGTTAGTCCTCAGGAGGCATGAGTTTGGCCTGTGGTTCTCTGAAGTCCCTCCCTCCTGGGGCTGCCACCAGGAAGCCTGCCTGGATTGCTCCCCCGTCCTATCGAAAGAAACCACCCAGGCAAGTTCCTTTTGAGTTGGGAAGTGCCTGAGCTTGGACGTTTTCTGGGGGTTAATTTGCTGGCTAAAAAAATAGAAGGTACTCTAGGGAAACCACCAGAAAGTTTTATTTTTTTAATTGACGTTATTGGGGTGACATTGGTTAATGAGATGGTATAGGGTTCATGTGTGCAATTCTATAGCCCAGCATCTGTATACGGTGCTGTGTGTTCACCACCCCAGGTCAGGCCTCCTTTCCTAGAGCTTGCAGTGAACACTTGTAAGTAATCTAAGTCCATTGTGAAATAACCCCATACTGCCCCATGGGAAGTGTGGGTCCTATATCAGCAAAACATTTCTAACTTCTCCCTTCGATCCCTGTACCACTGCTGTCACTCATTTCACTTATATCAGCACACACAAGCGTGTGTATATATATTTGTATGCGCGTACATGTGTATATATGTACACACATCAGAATACTTAATGTGACACATTGTTGCTATTATTATTTTGAACCAAATGTAATCTATTACATTAAGTGAAAATAAGAAAAATAAATTTTTTAAATTTTACTTTCAAAAAAAATTAGAAGGTACTGCACAGCCCTTCCCCCTTCTCCCTGGCAGTGCCCCGCAAAGCGTCTGACTCTGTTTCTGCACAAATAAGAAAGGCGCCCATTTCAAATTCAGCTCAGCCTGAATACCCGTGAAGCAGAACGCACATGGAAAATGGAAGGAGGGCATACACTATTCCATGCCCATTCACGCGTGGGGCTGCTTCCCCACAGGTGAGTCTGGAGCGGAAGAGGTGGGCTGGAGCCGGCACACCTGCCCACCACGGTGACTTTGACACTGGGCCCCGTCGGGAAAGCAGCAGCGGATGCGAACCCCACACAGGGAGGCGCTCGCCGGGGCGCGACCAAGCACATCATCTAATGGGAAGGATTCCCAGGATCCAACGCAGGGGAGCAGCCGAATCTTTCTTATCCAACAGCATTTCAGTGAAAAATCACGGCCACTACACATCGTACGCACACCCGAATGGCCAGGGAGAATGTGTGCGTGGTCAGGAAAAACTCGGGCAAGGGGGGCCCTGGGTTTGTACAACATTTCTCCTTCATCTCAGTCATGGCCATCACCTCATTTTACTTTGCAAACAGACCAGGAGACACACTTTTCAAAGCCAGAAGGAACTGTAGGGAGGTTGGGCAATGATTTTGAGCTTATGGATGGGAAGACGGAGAGAGTCGGAGGCGGAAGCGTCTTGCTCACGTCCTGCAGCCCATGCCAGAGTTCAAGGTGCTCCCCCAGCCTGTGCCTCCTCCCTGGGGTGCACTGCCTGCCTTTCTCAGCTCCCTGCACGGCTCACTGCTTCTGGGCAGACCCCACGCTCTCCTCTGCATTTCTATTTGAGCCCAGCTCCCAAGAGGGAGGTCACCGTGGAAAAAGGTCTGCCCCCAGCCAGCTGGTCTACCCTCCCTTCTCTTGTTCAGCAAGCCCTCTCCCCGAGGGAAGGAAGGCCGCATCTCATCTCTCCCTTCTCCTGAGGCCACGGGCAGAAGGGGAGGCGGGGAGGTGGCTTATTAGCAGCTGGCCCAGGGATCGGGCTCTTATTTCCCAGAACCCACGGGGTGTATTTTTACCTCCCGGACACACACAGATACTAAGCAAGGCTTCGGCCCTGCGAGTCATCTGCATGTTCAAAGTATGCCTTTGCCAGTGTTCATGGAGCTGAACGGCCACAGTCTTTAAAACGCCACGCTAGCTGTTTTGAGAGCAGCTCCTAGGAATGTACGATGCAAATATAAAGTTAAAGAGGCGAGAAACAAATTCTGAGTCCAGAGTCTTAACTGCACCACTGCCCAAGTTTCCGCCCCCTCTCGCTGGCTCCCCCGACGAAGGCATGCGGCAAGAGACGCATTCATCCTCAGGACGCGACACCCGCCACGGACACTCTCGGAGCCCACGCTGTCAGCCATGGGGCAGCAGGCCCGTCTGATTGCCCACTCATGTGCCAGGCACTCTGCGCACTTAACCCGCTTTTCTGCTACAACAGCTGTTTTTTCATGCAGAGGCAGAAGGAACGCGGCCCAGTGCCTGCTTGTGCGGCTTAGTCTCCAGGAGCCGTAGGAGTTTACACGCATGTGCTTGTCTTTTCACTCGCTCTGTCTCCTGCCGCCCACGTCTGCGGTGTGTCCCTCCGTCCAGTGTCTGCGTGGATGCCACCCCCACAGTCAGACCCGAAGGAAGGCCTCCCTCACCAGCCAACCCCACTTGCACCGGTGCCCTCCCCCACTGCCCGGCCATGCAGCTCCCGCTTCTCTGAGTGGCGTTTCCTCAGAGCCTCCACCACGATTCAGTGTATACATACATGAACACACACATCTACACGTACACACATGCACGTACACCTGTACATGCATATATGTATACACATATACACACACCTACGCCTATACATACACCTACACGTACATATCCGCATACACACAGCTACACATGCACATGAGTCCCTTGCTTCCCCTGTCAGGACAGCCTCCACTTGCGTGTGTTTGCTCACCGCCGCCCCTCTGGCTCCGAGGACAGGCGTGGGCAGAGTCGGAACTCGCTGGCACAAGGAGGAGCCCCTATCATTGCGTCTGCTCTCCAGAGGAGGGAACCTCGACTCTGTGAGGCTGAACGGGTTGCCCAATATCCAGGCAACAGAAGAAACCGGTGACCTGTCCAAGACCCCAGGGGTCTTTGCCCCCACAACCCTGGCAATCCAGCTGCCCTGCCAACACGCCTCGTCCTGACCCGACTCAGGTGTGCGCCGGGTCAGGCGGCTTCTTCCCGTCGCTGCATCGGTGTCCATTGACCGGCCGCGTCCGATGCGAGGGGCTTCGCTGCGCTCCAGGTGGGAACGAACACAGAAAGGGTCTCCACCCTCACATGGTGAACACAGTGAGCAGCAGGGGCCCTGGGGGCCAGACCCAGGTCGGCTCGGGTGTGCGGGAGCCAACCCAGGAGGGGACAAGGCGAGTTTGGGAGTGGCTAAGGAACGGTGCCTGACAGAGCTCAGAAAGCACTTAGTCTGGTCCCAATGCAACGTTGCTACGGGTGGCTCTTTGTAGCAACGTGGGACGTTAGTAGGGAGTCACGACTTGGACTGAACACAGGCAGGACCAGGTCCTGAGGTGGGTGGTCTGTGATAGCCATTCAACTAGCAACTGATGGTGAGGGTTTCAGGCAAGATTGGAAAATATGGAAATTAGTATCATCGGGCTTGACAGGTGGTAAGAATGTTTTTTAATAAAAGATTTCTATTTTAAAGCCAGACCCTGGTCATAAATCCTTGTGTGGGTCATAATAGACGCATTAATAACGAGCTAAGTAGTAGAATATAAAAGACTGAGTGATATCTGACGAATGTCACGCTTCCTCTCCTCACCGAGCATGTCGGCCACCAGGGAGCGAGCCCCCCCACAGTGACCTCACGGGGGAGACTGGGAAGAGGAACAAGCGGGAAGCGGAAGCAGCGCTTGGGTCTCTCCAAGCGGTGCTCCCAGGAAGCTGCCCAGGTGAGCACGCAGGACACACAATAGCCCCACTGCGTCCACATGCCGACCACTGGAACCTGCAGATCTGGGCACCCCGTCACGTGCCCCTCACGTCCCAGTTTGGAGGACAGCCCGACAGCCTGAGACCGGAAGGAGAGCTCAGTCCTGTCTCACGGAATCAAGGTGGACCGGGGCAGGTAGGGAGGGACAGTGAATGAAGAGCTTGGCTTTCTCGCCGCTGGGCTGGGAACGAAGATGCCTGGCCCGTCCACGTCCCTTTTCACCCCCAGACACGGGGCTTAGAGCCAAACCCACAGACAGAGCACGCTCTCCGTGGGTCTTCCAGACACAGGCTTCCAGAACCCACTTCCTCCAGAACTGCCCCCAGGGAGGAGGGAAGCCACTCCAAAGCCCTCAGTGTTGCACTGGGCCAGCTTCACCCCTGCCGGGAAAGGTCTGGGAGCATGGCTCAGCGGGGTGGGAATGCACTTGGCTTCACGCAGCAGTCGCCGTTTTATTCTCGGGTCTTCCTCTCTTTGGGGGGAGTGGGGGCTCTCTGGGGGACTGTGCCAGTCTTCAGGTGCTGAGAAGTCCCTGTTTCATGGGAGGACGGCCTTGTCACTAGCACGCATGTCATCTGGCTGGGAGCTGTCAAAGAGCAGACTGCGGCATTACCATTAGAATACAGGAGTTCAGGGCTGCAGGCAGCGAGCTGAGCCGGCAGGCACGTCCCCAGCAGGACATCTCAGCTTCAGACGGAGCTGTGAGCTGGAAACCAACCAGCCGTGGGGCAGCCTCTGCTGACCACTCTGTCTCCATCTCCACACTGGGCCATATGTCTCGGGGACTCACAGGAAAGGGGGCACTTTTTCCTGCAGCCAATGATGCCATTACCCTAAAGGGCTCGAAACAGTGGAGTGCGGCCGGTCTCGCCCACCTTTGTCTTCCGGCTGGCCTTCTGGAGCATCCCTTTTGTAACCCAGAGCTGCTTCATCCTGCGAAGGGGTGAAAGCTGTCATGAAGCAAAAAAAAAAAAAATAGTGATCTTAAGGCTTGTTGATGTTCAGCTCCAGAAAGCTGGTATTTGCTTTAAGGGTTGATTAGAATTTCAAGGACAAGCAATGGGTCTTTGTATTATTTGTAATATTCTTAGAGTGTTATCCATTTTAAAAATAGTATTAAAATGATTAATTAATATTAGGCTGATTAGTTTCCCCCAACATGGTCCCTACATTATGGGGAAAGTCTCCTACAGATCGGGAGTGATGCTGAGCAGTGGGGAGAACACGGAATTTGGGCGAGATCTCAACTCTGCCAGCTGTAAGCGATGGGACCTTCAGCAAAAATTCGAACTCTTGGAGTCTGTTTCCTCAGGCGGGAACAGAAGGTGGTAATACAGGGATGTTGGGAGTGCTACCCAAAGGAGCACGTGAGCCCGGCCTTCCGAGATGAACTTCACATGGTAGGGTCAGCACAGGCCAGTTATTGCTCTGGTTAGCTCTGCGTTAGTCATAATATTCAATCCCTATTCTAAAGAATAAGGTAGACGCATAACTTGAATTCGTAAGTGAACAGACTGAATGTCGAAGAGATCAACTCAGTTTCCCAATACTGCAGGGGAAAAAACGTTAAGCCCAGACTCTAAGACTCCAGTCCTGTGCTGAGTCCACCCCAGCACGGTGCCTTCCGTCGCCTTCCGTCACAGCGGAGCAGGCCTGCGGCCTGCAAGCCATTCCTACCCGAACAAACTTTCTGAGGGTTGAAAAGTCCATACTTTCCAAATCCATACATTTTGAATCTGTATTTATTTTTGATGGTATGGCAAATGCATTAAGGATGGCGGATGATTTCTATAATGTTGCCATTGAAATCGTCTAAAATTATCACGGTGAATGGTATCTATGTATATTAGGAAAATCAGTGTGATATTCGTAGCACTTTTCTTGGAATCATGAAACACGAGACAGGAGTGGCCAGATGAAATGCCAGTGCTGATCTGGACCCGCCCCCGGCTCAGCAGGAGCTGACGTGCTCTTTATCTGCGTAACAATATCTGCAGTGGGCCCAGATGGAAAGTAACACCAGTCTGAGAAACAGTCTCATCTAAAACCATAACACCAGTAACGTCTTTCAGAAGTATCCATCTTTCAGGAAAAGGGCATTATGATCCTGTCTGAGTCTTCATTTTCTCTGGTGGATTTCTCCCTCGTTTTCTGGCTTCCATGTCTCCCCATATCGTCCAGATCTGAGCAAAGGGCCGTGAAGGGACGTGAAGTGCTCCAGCAACCAGTGCAGGAGGCAGGGCCGGGGGCTGGCGTCGATGTCCAGTCACCCGGGGTTTGCTCTCAGCATCTGATGGGTTCCGAGAGCCTTTTCCAATAACGTTCTGTTTCTCCTTCCCACGTTTGTTTTTCTCCATTGTTTTTATGTTCCTAGAAATTTTTTTTTTTGTCTAAAATCCTATTTGATTGTGTGCTTTAGCTATATCACAATGTGACTCCAAAGCCACCTCTCCAGAGTCATGGGTTTTCTTGGTTCTCAACTCACCAAGCAGCGGTCTCCGCCTCCTCCCCCACCTCTCAACAGCCTGGCTTTGCCACCAGGTTGTACCTTTGAAAAGTCTGTCCCCTTCTCTGACATGTCCGTGAAGTACTTCTCAAAGTCACTAGGCCCGGAGCCCCTGATTCTGAAGGCTTTAGGGGGGTCCAGGCTAGTTCTGCTGGATGATGGCAACCACAGGGCCCCATGTGAGACAAAGGCCCACGGAATGTGGACCCTAAGTCACAGTCACGGGAGACACTACTAAAGCAGCTCCAGACGTGGCCTAATTTAGTTACATGAATGAGGTGCTGTGAATATTTACTCAATAATCTCGCCTCTACCTGGAGGAGATAAAAGAATGAAGCAGGACTTGCTGGGGGGAGGAGGAGAAACTCACACCTGAAACCCTGGGAGGAAGCGTTGGGGCAGAGAATCCTGCGGACGTGACGTGACGCCCCCACGAGTCAGGGAGAGACATTGATGTGAAGGTCCAAAGCCGGCGTGGACTGGGGTCGGGGACGGTGTGTCCAGGGGAACAGCTCCCGATGCTTCATCCTGTCCGCAGCCTCCACGTGCCCTGAGGGGCTGGAGTGGACCTGCGTCTGCGAGCGTCCCCCCCGGGCTGTGCATTTATTCCGAGTATAAGACAGTCGTCCTTCAGTGCTCGGCAGCCTGGGGATCGGAATCTGCATCCTGAAAGGCTGCTTATTTATTTATTCAATCACATCTTCATTCAAACACCTGAGCTCCAGTTTTCTGGTGAGCTTCCGGGGGGGCCAGGATTGGGACTGCGGGCCCCATGGTCACGGCCTTTCTGTGTGGCTCTCACAGCCCGATGGAGCATGAAATAAGACTGGCCCACTGCGCCCCCCACGGCACCCGGACTCCAGCAAGGGCGCAGAAAGCGGCACCTGGGTCCCTGTCCTCTCATCTGTCCCCCCCACACTCAGCGCCTCTGTCCTCTGAGCATGGCTGAGACTCTCCCAACAGAAGCGTCCAGTCCCCTCTGGGCTGACAGCAGAGACAGGCCAGGCTCAGCGGCCAGGTGAGGGCTTTCTCCTGGGAAACGTCGGTGACTGGAAGCAGCTGCTGGGAGAGGCCTCTCCGTGTGGGACCCCATCAGCTGTGACACGGAGTCCCGACTGGAGACGGGGAGAGGACGAGGAAGGCCCGGGTTCTCGGCAGAACCGCCACCGAAACAAAGACCCGGCAAACTTTCAAACACAGCGAAGAAGTTTAAACAAAGTCTGGGGGAACCATCCCCTTCTGTTAGCAGAGCAACCTAGGGACACAGAGGCCCTTCTACAAAATGACTTCTTTTGATTGACAAAGTCGTGTGACCCCCTCTCCACACAGCGTGGGTCTGCGAGGGGGAGGATCTACCCAAGGGTGGGCAGGGTGCTCTCTGCCCTGGGAGAACAAAGGCACGTGTTTAAATCCATTGAGAAAGCCAGCACGCACACAATGCCAGCTAGCACATAAACGCAGACAAACGACGGCCCCGGGACGTCACGGGGTTTAGAGCAGGCGTCCCCAGGGCCCCGGCGGCGTGACTGGGGGCCCCCAGATGAGTGCTGCCCGCAGACATCTCTCTGGCTGCCTGGTGGGTCCCAGCTCCGTGGGCCAGCAGAGAGCTCTGCCGGGTGCCTGGGGGCCTGCTCACCCTGCAGCGGGCCCTTTGCAGAGGTGCCCCCTGTCCTCAGAGCGTGGCCTGTGGAGGAAGCCACACAGCCAGAAGTCCTGACTTAGAGATGCCCAGAGCTTTGAGGATCCTAGGAGGTCGTGGGCCCCGTGTCGTCACTTCGCAGACAAAGGGACCGGTGGGCGCTCTGTGAGGAAGCCACACGAGCCCACTCGGAGCGCTGCAGAGGAGCGATCGGACCTGGGAATGCTGGTGACTGCTGTTTCCTGCACTGGATGTTCGAGCCTGGGCGAGGCGCCTGCAGGGCCGTGGGAGACATTCTGCCGTCCTACTATCCGCTCTCTTTAAAGAGGCCACACAGAGAAGTCAGAGGCCCCAGAGCGTCCTTTGCGACATCTGCGGGTCCCAGAGTGGGGGAAGGACGTGGTTTGAGACAGACGGGGGCAGTTTAAATGCAAACTGCGTGACTTCGGCTGAGTTATGAAACTTCCCCGAGTCTCAGGAAGCGTGTGTGACAGGATATTTGAAAGAACGTCTATAAAGTGAGTTACGGCCTTTCCCGGTGCTCTCGGCAAGTGCTGGCGGCGGTCGGTCATCAATACCGTGAGCGCGGCGTTTAATCACTCGACGAGAGGTGCGCGGCCCCGGCTATAAAACCCGCTCTGCACCCAGGATTTCTCCCTGCGGTTGATTTAAGCACCTGACCACTTCCCAGAAACACGGGGCACACGCTCTCTCCAGGAAATCTCGGTACCTTCTTGAAATTCGGCCGCAAATTTTCCAGGAAATGAGAGGTTCATGTGAAAGATTAGTTTTGATATATCGGCTATAATATATCCTGTCACCGGGAAAAGAAGCCACGATTTCACAATTATGTGGGAGGGTTGGCGGAAGGTCGCAAAGGCTTCTGAACGCCTGGGCCCACAGTGAGAGCAGAGACAGGGAGGCTCCGTCCGCCTTCTGAAGTGCGGAGACCAAGCTGCGCGGGCGCACATGGACCGTTGCGCACACACGCGAAGAAACTTAGAAATGAATTCCCGTGCAAGCTGTTAGCTTTGCCTGAGCAACGGTGTGTACGCTTCACGCACAAACACAGCCTCAGCCACTTTCACCCCTCCCGGTGCTTGGCCCAGCAGGGTCACCGTGCCTGCCAGACCAAGCCCACTCGGAGGGACTCGCTTTTCCTCCGTTGTGAGGTGACAACTCAGACCACATGGCATCACTACACTCTCCCCCCCGCGCCGTGTCCTGTTTTATTGCTGAGGGTTCCGCGTGTTGGTGGCTGTATAACCAGTGAACGGGGGTCCTGGCCTTACGGGTACCATTCACCCTGTTCCCCCTTCTCCCTTTGCTCAACGACGAAGGTCGTTTTGTGTTCCGTGTGCCCTAGTAGGTGTCCCCAGGAGGAACAGAGCCACGAGGAGGTATGCAGATTAAATGCCGCTGATCTGCGTGTGAGGGCGTAAATGTAAATGTAAATTTAAACGTACAATTAAATGTAAATAGCCGTGTGGGGCTCGTCGCTACTGTATCTGGGCATTGCAGGAGGTGGGGGACACAGGAGCGGTAGAAGACAAGATTTGTGCAACGGCAGTCTCAGCGGGAAGTGTCATTGAGGTGACGTCCCTGAAGGTGAAAAAAGAAGATTTAATGCTCTGTATTGAGGAGGCACCCGGCACCCTCAAGGGCATGGGAGTGCAGGGCCCACGCTGAGACCCCGAGAGACGGAGACCCTGCATCACTAACCATTCTGTGCTTTTAAACTGGGCCATCTCATTATTCGTGTAAAAAACCGATACATAAGTTAATTAACATTATAAGCTTTAAAAGGACCCACTTGGCAATTATTCTCATAATACTGAATAGTGTTTATCCCTGAGCGAAATCTTCCTTCTACAGAAACAATAACAGAGAAATAATAACTTTCAAGGTAAATCAAAGTCTGTTGCAGAAAACCAGCTCCCCCAGGAAAGCTGCGTTTCTTTGTAAAAAAAGATTTTATTTATTTTTAGAGAGGGGAAGAGAGAGAAAGAGAGAAACATCAATGTGTGGTTGCCTCTCACACACCACCCACTGGGGACCTGGCCTGCAACCCAGGCATGTGCCCTGACTGGGAACCAAACCGGTGACCCTTTGGTTTGCAGGCTGGTGCTCACCCGACTGAGCCACGCCAGCCAGGGAGGGCCCTTCGCGGTTCTGAGCCCGGAACGCCTGGGTCGGTCTTGGCAAGCACTGGTTGCTCCCTGGCTCCGGTGCATTGTCTGGCCTCCTTCAGTACACTCTGCTGTTGCATCCCTGGGCTCTGAGCTCAGCACCCCGATCCAGGGCTGCCTCTGCGATTCCCCGAGCCCGTGTCCTCGTCCCGAAGGTAGACACAACAGGCCCTGAGCCTGGCACGCGAGTGTGGTATGACAAATGGAGTGGGCGCTTACACTTCCTCGCCATGGTGCTGGGACAGGCTCCTCTGCAGGCAACTGCCTCTCTCCCCCACATCACGGGGAGCGTGGGCAGCGCGGGCAGCGCCTCATCTGTCTCATCACCTGCCCTCCCACCCGAGACCTCGCCACACACCGAGCAGCACCCTGTTCTCCAGAGGCACCCCAGCGTCCATGGACTTGAAGTCAAACACTACAGCATTATGGGACAAAAGCTTTCTCAGAGCAGAGTAAAACAAGGAAGCTCTCTGGGAGCCAAACTGGGATGTCTCCGACAGCCAGCCGGGTAGACCCGCGAGGCTGCGGCCTCCCCAGGAAAGGCCTGAGGGCTGGAGGGCAGGTGGCCGAGCCAGGGGGTGTGCAAGGGTCCTGCCCAAAGGCAGAGTCACTGCCCTTCACTGAAGTGCCATTCTCTTTCAGTGACTGGGGCCCTAGGTAAAGTGGCAGGCGGGCTTCTGAGCGGCCTAAACGCACGCTGGGAGGGACTGAAATTGGAGCAATTTGCTTTGATTTGGAAAGAAGAATGGATGAGAAATGCATGTGCTGCAGAAAATTACGTATTTTATTTGAAGGTAAGATTGTACGTCTCTGATCAAGGCTCAAAATCTGAATTAGGACAAATTGTACCATAATTATTTTCTTACAAGAGAACAAAGGCGTTTACAGCGCCTAATATGCGCCTTTGAAGCTTCCAGGGTGAAGACGCTCGTGGTCCAGTGCCGCCCGGCTTTGCTGGCCCGCCTCCCCAGGGCCCCGAGTTCACGTTCACAGGCAGACACGGGCCTTCGGCGCTCCAAGCGCTGGTGAGCCTTTTGTTTCGCCAGCACTTTTGCTGCATTTTGGTTCTGGCCCTCCTGACTTTCAAGTCTTCAATTACCCCCAAATTAGCTTCCTGGTGATAATTATTTGCTTGGGTCTAAGAGCTCTGCATTATTGTGTGAGCATGTGAGGCTTTGCGTGCACGCCAGTTGCATGTGTGTGCATGTGAGTGCACACGTGTGCATGTGTGTGTGTACATGCATGTGTGGGTGTGTCGGGGTGAAGGGAAAAAGTGACCAAAGGAAAACCGAGTTGGGGTTGCTTGTTTTGTACTTTGATATTCGAGATTTTCTTTTGGCCATTTTGATTTTTATTCTCAGGAAAACGAATCAATGTTTACACGTAGGGGAAACTAGTAGAAAATTTTCCCTCCACATCTGTAGAAAATATTCCTCTTTTCTCATCTTTCCTTCGAGCTCTTTCCAGAATGTGATGTCCAGCTGACCTCTGTGCACTGTGCGTGAGAACCACCGTCTGCACACCCAGCTAGCACTCAGTCCCGCACAGCCCCCACCCAGGGGCGTGGAGGCGGGGCTGCGGACCCTGTCCTGTCACGTGACCTGGTCATAGGCGGACAGTGACCTCTCACTCTCGAGAGACGCGCGCCAGCCCGTCCTGCCCCAGGGCCTGCCCTCCGCCCTCCGCTCTGGTGGAGAGTTCCCCTCCACGCTCCTTCTCCCAGGAGCTTTGCTCTTTCCCATCAGCCAGTCCCTAGGGAGCAGAAGCCCAGCCGGCTTTCGTCTCCTTCCTCTCTGTCCTCAAGTCTGAGCGTGGGGCCGACTGGCCGTGGGCCCCAGGTGAGGCTGCAGTGCAGCCCTGAGCCTGGGCGTTGTCCGGGCGGACAGCTGTCGCTACCCAGGAACTGTGGTTAGGGCTGACGCTCACCCCATGCTCTGTGCAAAGCCACCGTGCCAGTCGTCCATTAGCTCCCCATGGCCACGCAGGGGCCAGGCAGGCTGATGACGCAGAGGGGGCCGGCGGGCCGCAGTGGCTGGTGGCCAGGCGCAGGGGCTCGAACAGTACGCTGCGCTGACAGCGTCACTCTAAAAGGAGGCTGGCCGTGCCTGTCACACAGCAGAAGGCAGAGGATCCAGCGCCAAAGAGTTTATGACAGGGAGAAAACTTTCACCACGTTCCCTGGGCTCCCCTGTTCTGCAGCTGTGTTACTGTCGCTTGTCAGAGCTTTTCGATGCCGGGACTCCGAAGTAGTCCAGCACGACCCCGAGCGTGCCAGTCGGTCCTGGTGACAGTCGGTCCTGGTCGCGAAGCGCGTGGTGGCCTAAACACACTGTCAGCCGGAAACCCAGAGATGTGCCCGGTCAAAGTTACGCCAATTGGAGTCACGTGATGCGGTAAGACTGACCTGTCAAGAACAGGACGCTGTTTGGATTTCTCTTCCTCACACACACACTCCTCTTCCGACACGCTGTTCTGCGTCTGTGCCTGTGTGCTTCCCTCGGAGAGCACTTAGGTAGGACAGAGGCAGAAATCTCTGCTGTCACATCCACTCACTTGACAATTATTTGTTATCCACACACTAAGTGCTAAGGGTTAAAAAACAGTCCCTGAGGTTTTCTCACTTGTTGTCTCCAAGAGGAACCTCACCCCCCACATACCCTGAGCTGCGTCCATACCACTCACTCACTCCATGCACTTTGCACACGCTGTTCCAACCTTCCTGATGCCCTTCCGTGTACTCTCTGTTAGCGAAGGCCCTGTCTTCCGTGAGGCCAGTTTCTGCGTGGCATCTGCTGTGAAATCTTCCTAATTTCCCAAGATACCCTCCCTGCGCTTGAGCAGCGCTGTCTTCGGTGGAAGGTGAAAGATGATAAAGACGTGGGAGGCTTCATGGAGGCTCAGGACTGGTGTGTTGGGGGATTCTTTGCTGGTGGCTCCTTGGGAAGATTGGGGTTTGAGACTAAAACTCTGTGTGAAATATGACAGTTAAATACCGAACATTTTATGTAGGTTGAGCTAGGTGGGGTATGTAAAATTTTAATCTGCACGTGTGTGTAATACTTGTCATTTTCTCAATGCTGTTTGCACGGCACGGGCGGGCTCCGCGAGAGCTGACAGGCAGCGCAGCCGCTGCCAGCCGACCACGGAACTCACGCAGGCCCGGACTCAGGCTCAGGCGCGGGGCTCGCCGCTGCTGTCTTCCCGGGGGTGGCGCTGTTTGGTTGGTGTTTCCTGTTTGATCGCCAGATCAGATAATGGGTGAACTAGCACTCGGCTCATCTGAGAAGGAAGCCACCTCTCATGAAGGGTCCAAGGGTGGCAGACTCTGGGGGTCTACACTCTGGGGGTTGGCAGACGATCAGAAAGGCCGTTGGCTGGAAGCGGGTTCTTTGCCGGGGTGAGTCTGGGCTACGGGGCGGGCGAGGTTCACTCCCAGGAGGACTGGCTGTGTGCTGTGCATCCGGAGCTCATTAAAGTGTTGTGATAGTCTATGTTACGAGGTTATTCATCTTAAATAAGTTTATGAAGAGAATCCCGACTGGAAACACTACAGAAAATGTTGGTTCACTTTTCAGTCCCCGGCTTCTAATTACAAATAATCAGAAAGCTGTTAAGGGCCAATTGTGAACAAATTTCATCTATCAGTGTTTTTCCTGTTCTACTTCCACGTCTCCTGTGAAGCTCTTAAAAGACGTTTAAAATCCAGTTGAGAAAACCTGAGCAGACCTCTGGGGTGGGGACAGACCCCTGCAGGAGGGGCCGGGAGGCGTCCTGGGCCAAAGCCAGAGCAAGCCCCCTGCAGCCAAGGAGAAAGGACTCCTGGAAGCCCCCGCCCCCAGAGGGCACACAGCTCCGGCCTAAGACAGAGCTGTGGCACTAAGACAAAGAAGAGCCCCTGCGGGCCCTCTCCCCGGTGACAGGCCACTACAGCTGCCCGTGGGAATCGGGAGCACACGCAGAGACCTCTGAGGGCGGGCGTCAGGGAGAGCGCAACACTGAGGGTGGAGCGGACGTCCAGTGAGGAAAACCTCTGGCAGAGCTGCTCCTCCCTGAGCACAAGGGAACCGTGGGGGAGCCCGCGGTGGCCGAGCGTGACCACAGCTGCTCCAGTGCCAACGCCAGTGCCCCTGATGCCACCACGCTCTGACACCATGCTCAGGCCTAGACAGAGACAAGGCTGGCCGATGTCCAGGCACAAAGACCAATCTCTCAATCCGCCCCACAGGGCACGAGGCATCTGTCTACAACGGCCATGACGACCCACCAAAAAGCAAGAGATGACGCTGGCTACCGAAGGACAAAGCCATCCGGGGACCGCGGTGGACGCGTCCCTCCTTGATTCCAGAGCCACGGGCAGCCTCGGTGTGAGCTTCAACAAGCGCTAGGCGTCTGCTGCCAATCAAACAGTTTCAAGACACAACGGAAACATATTTACATATTTGTCATTTGTAATAGAATCATGTTCGAACGAGCTTCCTAATATTATTTATAATTTGTGACCGATTATTCAACCAGAAGCCTCATGTTACGAACCATACCTGCATTTTATCTCAGCCGACATACCATGTCGCATTAAATTCAGTTGCAGGATGAAAACAAATGGTTCATACCCTTCTCACTCAGCTCGCCTGTACTCGAGAGATTGTAGCCATGGCAACGGCTAAGTGAATGCCACCTTGAGGACCAGGGGCCCCGGGTGTTCACATGAGGAAGGCTGATACTGAGCGAGGTGTATTTGTTCTCCACTTACAGATGCAGAAAAGTACAAAAACACAGGGGTCCCCACCTATTTGTTGGCAGCGCCCTTCTCTGAAAGCCTGTGTGACATCAAAAGACGGAGGGGCAGAAGCCAACAGCAACTGCTTCACAGCAGTGACAGCAAATGTCACCAAGTCCGTTTTCCATGGCCAAGACGTGTCATTTAGTAACAAAACATCCTCTTGTGCCTAAGTCATAACCTGCGTACTTGTATTAGGTCATCTGGATTGTCTTTCAATCAATGGAAAATGAGAAGCAGCAGAGAGAAGCAGCCTGGTTTTAACTACACCTCGATAGTGACTTCGTGTTATCATGCACAGCAAGAGAAAATCACTACCAAAACATTGAATCCGGTTTAGGCTGGACTTACATCTCCCTGCTCCCGTCTCTTGTTTGCAGCCCGTTGGAACTTACGGAAAGGTTGAAGCAAATCAAAGACTGCTATCGGTGATGAGCAGGAAAGCCAGCCTTTATCCAAACATGCCAACCACAGAGCCCAAAGAATATTGGCGCGTTATGGTGGGCGCTGGGCCACATGACGGAGGAGTGGAATTCCAGTGAAAGCCACGGACTCCTCTCCAAGTGGGTCGCGTGGCGCTGAGGCACCAAACCGGCCTGCTCCTCCGGGACAGAACAGCAGATCCCGGAGTTTCTGGCCTCTCGGCCAGGTCTCCCGAGTAGATGTCTGTGTCACTAACTCGGCTTCGTTCACGATCTCTCGATTTTTTGGCATTTGATCTTACCGGTTAGTGTTGCAGATTAAAAGACCAGGCGCTCACCCTCATCTGCCTGCTTGCCCGTCCTCCCAACCCCCACCCCCAGGTCACAGCCCCGAGTGTCTGTGTCAGGACGCGGGGCTGGCACTGCAGGGGCAGGACCAATGCTCTTCGAGGCCCTGCCATGCGGTGACCGCGGTCCGCGGTCCACGGGCCGCACGGCTTTTGAAAGAACCTACCCTGGTGCGAATGCCCTACTTGTCTGCTTGCTGAGCTCTCCATGCACTTAGTGCAAACGCCGACTCTCCCCGCAGTCGCCCTCTACGAGCAGTCAGAGCGGGTGTCTGATTAACTTTTTCTTTTTAAAGGAAATCACCCAAATTCCTTCAGACTTTTTAAAAACTCTCCTCTATTGCTTCCTCGCATTTTAGCTTTCCTCATTTCTGGAGCTCTGACTAAAACCAGTATGGCTCCGGAAGAGTGACCTCCCCTTTCTGTCGTTAGTGGTAGACAGAAGTCTGTGCTGGTGTGGGGGATGCCAAGTTTCTCGAGGACGTTACTTGGTTAAGTCTATTTTCATGAATTGTACCAGGTACCAAGGGCCCGACAAAGGGCCTGCCAGCCTAGACACACTTTTCATTCTCGTAAGCTCTCTCTCCGTGCCTTTGACGATTGACCTGAATTATTTCAGTGGTGCTCCCTCTGCTCTGTCTCCCTCCTTCTTTCCTTCTGGGACTTTGCCACTGGGATGTCAAGCCCCTTGGCTTCATCCCCTTGTTTTTGCGCCCTTCGCTCCTGCTTGTCCTCTCGTTCAGGGCAGTTTTTAAATTTTACCTTTTAACTTTTCTGTTGAGTTTAAACTTTCTTTTATTATGGCTTCAATTTCCTCAGTGTTCTTGCACTTTCACAGGGGGGCTAAATCCGTCATCACACAGCATCCTCTTCAGCTTCAAACTTCTCTATTTGTGGTCTTTTTTCTGGAACTTGTCTTTGTGAATGTATGCCTTAAAGTAACGCCTTTATTCTCGTGGAAATGGGGTTTCAGAAGAAGGAGGGCTAACTATGTGTTTTTGAACTATTATCTTTTACCTGCAATTCTCTCAAGTAAAACTAATTTTAAAGAAGTTACTATTTTTAAAAAATATATTTCTTAAAAAATGACTTATTCCTTTTAACAATAAGAAATGGCATATTTAACAAACAGGAATAGCTAAAACTTTAGCTTGGGAAAATTGTTCCCAAATTAATAGAAAAAAATATGTACTTGGGTTACAATCTCAACAGTTTTGCCTTGAAAGGACTTGCAGTAAGGAAAACGACTTATGAGTAAATATCTCGTACTCACGAGCGCAACGGACAAAGCATCTGCTGGAATATTTGATGCCCAAGAAAGCAAGTGTCTGTCCGTTTTCACCATTCACCACACACTTGCACTGAAAGAAGCTTCTTTCATAAAAATGGAAATTAAACTTTGTGTGTCACTGGAAGAGAGGGCCAGTGATCTGTCTCAGAAATAAGCGTCTAAACATAACCAGGTACAAATATTTTGACACACTTCTAAAAATTAGTGTTAAAGTTTGCCCTTTGAAGAAATCTGTAGGCTTGTTAATAAACTATTGGACTGAACATCCCACCCATGTGCGTGGGACGGTCGCCATGGTAGGTTCCTGTGTTCTACACGATCGTGTTCTAAAGAACTACTGCGTTCTGCTCGTACTGTAGCGACAGCTCCCACAGCGATGGGTTAGTGGGACCTCCAGCCCGCACTATTCTGTGGGATCTCAGGCGGATTCGCTGCGAGGTAAGAGCAGTTTGCGGATTTATGTTCTACTTCAGGCCCTGTCGGCGCTAAATGCCCTCTGTGCCTGTCTCCCGGCGGGTCCCACCCTCAGGGAGAAAGAGAGAAAGAACAGGAGTAAGTAAGCTACTGACAAATATTTCTACCTAATACCTAGAAGCTTCATTAACACACATATATGTCTACTAATGTCAGTCTGTTTCTTGGAGAAGTTAGTTTTCATTTTGTAATCAAAGTGGGTTATCTAATAATGTACTTTAATCTTAAGAACAAAGTATGAGTGTACTTATTAATTCTTGGTATACACACTATCAGAGCCCATGAAACCCACTTGTACATCTGAGTTTATTTTATGGGTATTCGAACTCTCTGTAGGAATTGATATGTCATAGCTTATAGTTTTTCTTAAGAATCTCCCAAAATGCAAAAAAAATATTTGCTATTAAAAAATGGAAATAAAATAGATTCTGTCTTGCAATTACTATTCATTTGGTCCTTTTATAAATGAGAGATAAATTGTGAAATCTTAGTGTTCTTAATTTTCCTATAGCTTAAGTATTTTGCCATTTTATCTTCTTAAGAATTATGTCATTCTTCCCCATCAATTATTCTCAACTATGTCACAAAGACAAAGATATTAACACCGTGGAAGATGGCGGACTAATCCGGAAGGATGATTCAGAACCGAAATAAAACTCCACTTCAGCATTATCTTTTAGTTTTCTTATTTTGTTGTCCAAGACATTGCATCATATTTCAAAGAGCTATAACATATTTCTAGAGACATCCACATTAAAATTTTTCAGTTAACATTGACTATAATTGAGAATTCAGAATTTCCCCCTCTTGCCGGTAAAAGCAGAGAGGGAAGTTTGCAAAGGCGGGTGCTCCACAGTTACGAGATGAAGCAAGAGCTGAACACAGAGAGGCGTCCACAGCCATCTGGACGCTGTGAAGACGGTGGAGCGGGTCGCCCCCTGACCCTCAGAAGGAACGTCCTAGGCGTTCGCTCCAGCCAACCATCCAAGGGTCAACAACACACCTCTAACACTCATAGGGAACACCGTGTCCCCCAGCTCGGCATGCCCCGGGAAAAGCTCGGCACAAAATGGCTAGTGCCAAGGACGTGTGGCGTCATCTCCTTTTACAAAAAGAACGTGTGACAGACTTGTCCCATTTTTATGGC
Organism: Desmodus rotundus; assembly: GCF_022682495.2. Classification (NCBI taxonomy): domain Eukaryota; kingdom Metazoa; phylum Chordata; class Mammalia; order Chiroptera; family Phyllostomidae; genus Desmodus; species Desmodus rotundus. The sequence continues at coordinate 165,445,489 of NC_071391.1, read as the reverse complement.
ATCTGTGCACCGAAATTTCTTGATATGGTAGGAACGTAAGTTGGCAAATGCTAAGGACAGGTGACTGGAGGAAAGAGACAAGCAGGAAAATATTGGGTGAAGTGTTGAAATTAATCTTTACCAATTTAAAATAAAAGCATTTTTGGCTGTTCTGAAGCCAATAATCTTCATCTTCTTGGGATCATCTTCATCTTCTGTTCTCAGCTATGCAAATAACTTTTTACTGCTGCAATTTGACAAAACACGTGCAAGAAGAAGACATGGTAACAATGTCCAGACATCTGATTTATTATTTACAGGACTGATTTGTTCCACGTTCGGGCGTGGCGGCTGGTAAGAGGTTATTTTCATTCCAAAGGTGCCACCCGTGTGGGGTAGGTAGAATACGTATATGCACCATTTGAAAGGGCAGCAGGAGGAGCCAATGAGAGTTAGAAACAAGGAACAACAGATTATTATTCATTTACCGATGTTTCGCTCATTAATGTTGTATAAATAGAAAACATAACCCCCTATCACGTACTTTAAGTAAGTGCAGGGTGTCTGAATCAAAAAGGCTTAGTAGCACAAAGTCAGAGGACTGATGTCATCTGGCGGTCTGAGGCGACCGTGTGTCCTCATTGGTGAGGCTGACTCTGTGAGGCTGGCAGGACCCTGCTTTCTCCACGCCCTAGAGCCCAGCCGTGGCTGTGTGACTTGCACAGGCAAATGAACTGTGGGTTAACGGTGCCCTCGTCTCGGCAGATTTAAGAATCAGGGTCTCTCAGCTTCCAATGGAAGGCTGGAAGCTTTAGGATGGAGCCTTCTCTGTCTTCTCCTGAGATGCTGGGGCGGGACTCTACAAACTCGACGTCACTGTTCCCGTTTGCCCCCTCCTGGGTGCTGCCATCGTGGGACATTAGAGAGAGGGAGGGGAGGGCACAAGAAGAGGTTTGCTCTTCCTGTTCGCTTGTTCTTCCTGCCAACATTGTCCCCACAGAAGTTCCTCACTCTTGTTCCAGTGGCAGCTGGTTCCAGTTTCCTGACGTGTCCCACTCGCAGAAGCTCCTGGAGGGTGCCCGCTCCTCCAAAGTCGGACTCTTGGCTCCGCAGGTGGCCCTCCAAGTGTCCAGGCCCTGTTGCCCTCCAATGCATGCTCTTGTCCCTGGACCCTGAGGGCCCAGGCTGCTTCCTGCACTTCCCCTCTCAAAGGTACAATGTGACCGCTCTCCTTCTGCCTTCATAGCCCAGCTCTCCCATATTCTGACCTGGACGATAACTGAGTCAGGGCCAGGACCTGCCTGAGGCTCAGGCTCCTCCCCTCCTGCCCCCTCGCCCCTTTGCAAGTAGGTGCTGATCCACCCTTCGGGTCCCAGGAGGGTCACAACATCCCAAAGGCGTGGCAGTTGGAGGTTGGCTGCTGGGCACTGATGTCCAAGGCGGGGAGGTGGGGATGGAGCAAGGCCACCACCGCGATGTCCACATCCTTTCAAGCAAGACTGTGTGTGACCTGCATTCCCTTGTAGCTCCTTTTCTCTGGTTTCAGGTCTTCATAGCGCTTACTGTCATTGTTTACCATTTGTGTAATAGATACGATTGATCGGCTTATCGGTTTACCTAGTGATTATTTTTAAGACTCATTAACTCATTTCCCAATGTGAAATATAATTTCCTTGTCACAGTTTTCCCCAAGCATGGCTCAGTTAACATGAAAAGAATAAGAAGCCTGTTTTTTTAGTAATAGTGACATTTTCAAGCATTTTTGAGTCAATTAATAAAATGTTACTTACACTCAATAGGTATGTTTTCACAATGGAGTGTACATGTTGGGAGCGGAGAGGAGGAGTCTTCATTGAGTCCAAGCTCCCCGTCGGTATGAACGCCTGATGTCGCTGTGCACGCCCAACACCTGTCACAATCAAAGCAACGAGTCACTCGGTACCACGGTCCACGTCCCAGCCTGAGACCCACAGGAGACGCGACCACCTGGGTGGCTCTGAGGCCAGCCTGAGCGCCCCCTGAGAGCGGGCAGCAAAGCGGGGGCCCAGGACAGTCGCGTTTGCTCCAAGACCTCGTTCCGGCCATTTCGACGTTAGTCCCGCCGACCTGCGTCAGCCAGGAAGGCGGGCTCCCTGTCAAAGGTGACCATGACACGCTGCTCAAAAATGTGTTCCTTTTAACTTTATTTGTGATCACACAGCTCCAAAAAATGATGGTGTCAGGGAATATGTTGCTTTCAAGTGAAACAACAACCCTAAGGAAATAGACCAAGATATTAAAAACTGGTGATTTCTCCTTATGTTTCTCTATATTTTATGTTTGTATAGAGCTAGTATGTTCTATCTATATGATAACATAGTCTGGAGAACCATCAAAGACTTTCAAAATCTGCTGTCAAGGAAAGAACACAGTGACATTTGTCACAGAGCCACAGTGTTCTGGGCCACCAGCGAAGAGCCGGCACCGCAGCGTCAGGCGTGAGCCGGGTCCGAGCCGGGCGCTCACGGTGCGTCCACAGGCAGGTTTCCCGAACCTCTTCAAAGCCCAGCTGTCGGTCCTGCGGCAATAGAGCCGTTTCTACATTGAACGAGATCATCTGCGGACACGATTGGCCTATTACGAAATACGAAGTGTACGCTCCGTGGACGATTAGCTGGTACTGCTACACAGCACCTGCCAGCTGGTCTCCTCTCTGATTACGGGAATTACATACGCGGAGGGAGACCTTACCGTGCCCAGCTGTGCGGGACCGAACACGTGGAGTCACAAGTGACAGGCCCGTGACAAGCATCCACTTGGGACCCCACCCAGTTGCTAACGGGCCCTGAAAGGGTTGGATCTACCTGTGAGCGGAGGTGTGTGGAACTGGGAGAATTAGTGTGATTGGGAACAAGGCTTTCGTTGTTCGCAGCTCTGCACAGGAAAACAGAGTCCATTCTGGAGCAGAGCGTAAACTCCCGGAAACACACACGCGTGCCTCTCCTCGCCGCCACCGCCGCCATGTGCTCATTCTGTGTGTGCAGGGCGTTAAGCACAGACAGAGCCACTGGCCACCTGAACCAGCAAATGTTCTCATCCAGTCTTCCTTTACAATGCAGCAAAATAAATAAATGAAGGAAGGAGTGCACACTTATGTTAATTAAGGGATTACCAGACGTTTAGGGAGGGGTGGAATGAGGCGTATGGGGCAACTAGAGCTGAATGTCAAAGGCGTAATCTGGCTGGTGAGTGTATCACTGTTTACTGTACACGTCTTTTTTCCATAATTCAATGCTGGTAAAAAAAAAAAAAGTAAAGCCAAAAGAAAGCTCAGGAAGTACACTCACTGCGTCGAGGATGGAGTTGGGGGCCTGAAGGCAGCCTTCCCAGGATGAGGGGTGCAGCTGTGTAGGCCGGGCAGCCAGCCACGTGCTCTGTCTCTCAGTGGCGGGGGCAGGGGTGGGGGCGGGGGGCTCGGTGACCAGCCCGCTGACTGTTCCTGCAGAAACATGTCCCTGTCCAGCTGAAAGATACATGAAATGGGACAGGCCCGGTTTTAACTCAAGACTCAACACCATCCTTTAGGGCTTTTGTCTTCCCTGCCACCCACTGAACTTATAGTTACCGTTCAGTTGACCTGAGGCAGAACATGGTTTCTGCCTCGGAAGTTGTGGTATGTCAAGGCAGAATCCAGTCTGGCCCTCGCTGCCAGGACCTGGCACTGCCACCTGGAGAGACCGTCTTCCGTGCACCTGTCTCTAGAGAGGTTCTTGGAGGAAGTGTGGGAATTGGCTCGAACCCTTCTCAGGCAAAGGTGGACCGGCAGCCATGCAGAAATCTTGCCTTTCTGAACATCTCCCCCTACACACACGTGCATGGGCACACGCATACATGCACACGTGTGCACACTGGCCCACGGTGGTCTGACTTGGGCCCGTCCTCCCTCTGGCTGAGCACCACAGCGGGTTGAAGAGGCAGTGACCACGCCTTCCAGCTGGGACGCCCCAGCAGGCGGAGATTCTGGTCTGAGCAGCTGGAGCGGTGCCCACGCTAAGCAGGGATTCCACCTGCACTCCGCCCTCCCCAGACCCCTCCCTGCTGTGGCTCATCCCGTCTCTGTCGACTGCTTTCTGGAGGACAAGCAACATGTGACCACTCCTACCACCTTCCTGCTCCCTGCCTTAAGCCCTAAACGAACAGACCTGAGTGAGAAACCTAGTCCGTCTCCCCCAATAATACTCAGGTAACTTCTGCTAAAAGAAAAAAAACCCATAAATAATAATTGCTCAAAAGAAAGCAATTTAACAAATTGCTTTAACAAATGAATTGATTACATCCCTCCCATTTTCCTTTTTATTATCGAATTTTGATTTCTGCAATCTGCCTCATTTTTCTCCTGGGCATTATAATTGGAGAGTAGAATTTAAAAATAGGGTCTCCAGTAGATTAAGGAAGTTGCAGTGGTGTTTATGGGGGACAGCTGGTACATTTCTGATTTGAGAGGGTTTTTTTATCCTGGCATCTGAACTTTGCTTCGGTAATGCTACAAATTAGCAGCTATTCACTCCTTAATGAACAAGGGTTCATGGGAATCTCAACGATGAATAGGCAATCAGGGTTTCTTTGGGCTTAATGGGTTATTTACCAGGCTTCCACTTCAGTTTTGAACTCCTCGCTTCTTTGCACACTGCCCCGTCTAATTTTGCAGCCCTCTAATTACAGATGTACATGTTTACCGTAGAGACATGGCCTTCGTGCCTGTGTCTGCCCCAGATTGCTTTATGAAAGTCACGGCCAAAGCTCACTCTGCCTGAAGTGGAGATTCGACGTTCAGTTCGACGAGGACGGGGGAGTGGGTGATGGGGAGCAACCCCTCGCGATGGTTTTGGAAGGAAGCCTGGTGCACGGCTACCATGAAAAATGGCGGAGCAGAGGCACTTGCAAAGTTAGACGTTTGAGGACTTGTCCTCACTGGTTTAAAGTCTTCAAGAACCATCTCCAGCTGTGGGGAAGATGGTCTCTCTCTCTTTTTTCTGTTTACATGTTCACATATGTTTTGGAGCCGCCAAATTGTGAGGCTTATAGAGACCCGAGTCTACTGGCCCGCATGGGGTTTTAGAAGCTTGAGAGTAGACAAGTGACCTAAACCCACTTGGGACTAGGGCAAGTGTGAGGGTTCTCTCACTTCTGAGCCCCAGTCTTCACCCACCTTCGTTCCTTTCGGCTGGGCTCCTGAGAAGGAAACGTGTAGCCGGAGCCCGTGTGCTGTCCCTGGGGAGCAACCCAGCGGCTAGTTACCTGCGTGACGGTCTCCCCGTGGCATCTCAGCAGGCCAGCTCGCCTCTCTGGGTGCTGTTGTTTCCTCTTCAGAGTGAATGAAGGCGTGGGGAAAGCTCACCTACCTTTTAGCGACATTAAAGGTTTAACCTTAAATCGTTTCTCTCCAGGCTAGCCTGAAGTCACCTATTTGGTGGCGTGATCCCCCCATTTACGGGTCTCTGTGCATTTATGCATTTATACATGGTCTGAGAGGTGGCATTTGGAAGCCATCCATCATTCTCACAGCTTCCTGCTGAGTGATGGAGCCAGGGTGTATTCACCTGCAAAGTTGGCAGAGTCCCTGAGTGCCCCCGGAGTCCTGGGCTGTCTTGGGAAGCCTCTGAGCGGCCTGCGGGACCCTTGGTGCTCCAGAGTGAAATGCCTGCCGAACGCTCTCACTCATGTGGAAGGCTGGGCTGTGGAATTCCCCCAGAATTCTCCCGAGGCAAAGGTCACGGGTGTCGCTTCCTCTGGCTGCAGGCTGTAGTTTCCTGGGTGACACCAGGCATCCAAAGCCTTCTATTCTTGCAGGACCAAAGCGTGGCAGTCACTTCAGCTGCTGCCTGCGGGTCTACACGTGTGCCGTAAGACACCAAACCATGTCAGGCTGGTTGCCCCTTGGCCGACACCATCCTGTCCTCCTCTTCCTCCACTAAACGCTCCCTTCGGGTTTGCGAAGTTATGGACATGTCCACAGCCACTTGGGAAGGGAAGTGGTCTCCTCTTTCTCCCTCCCTGCAGACCCATCATGCCCCCGCTGCCCCCCTTGCAGGGCACCGAGGCGCTGAGCATAGGAAAGCTTACACCTGGGCACCTGGGCTCCTCTCCTGGGCTCCAAGTGAGGGGATGGGGTTCACTGTCTCCTGATGGAGCTGGGGGTGCAGGAGCCCTGCTCCGTCCACAGTCACGCTGTCCATCACTGGCACCCCGAGTGTCTCTGCACTCTGGAGTGGCAGAGGCCCACTGCCTCCACTCACCTTCCCACCTCTGTCCCTGTCCCTGCTGTGGTCACAGCAGGGTCATTGTCTCCTGCTCTTCTGCTGCAGAGGAAAGTGTGACTGATGAACAGAACCCTCGTTTGAATAAGATGGGGAGGGCGTGCAGGTGTGCGCCCTCCCCCCACCCCTCATCAGGGGCACTTTCCGTCTGCAACAGGTGGGTGTTTGTTCACTCAGCTATGCCCTGCAGCAGGAGGGAGAAGGATCTTCTCCGCCCGGCAACTGCTCAGCCAGTGAGAAGCCACGATACTCTAGCCTCCCAGTGTCCTCCAATGGACTCTCCGTTTACAGCAGCCCCCCTGCACCCCCCTTCCCTCTATAAAACAGGGTCCCTCTCCTTCCTTTTCTGGAGTTGCATACGGCTCCCTGTTAGACCCCACATCTCAAATTGCAGTTCTTTGTCATTCCCAAATAAACCCGTTTTGCTGGAGAAATAGCTGGTTGTCTCCCTGTTTAAGGTCCACAAAAGGTAATGCCCACCCTCACCCTCTGCAGTGGGCTATGTGACCCCATTCCACTTCAGCTGGTACTCCTGAAACGCGAGGCCCAGCATCTCCCTTCACAATCAAAAGGAAAGATCTTTGACAGCCCCTGCAATTCCTCTAAACGCTGTGGCACGCTTGTGACTCAGACCGCAGAGAGGAGCGCCCCTGCCCCTGCCCCCTTGCCCTGCGCCCCCTCTTCCCCTGCACACCCACTCCTGCGCTAGGAGTGCCCGTGTCGTCCTTCCTGGGAGCATCGAAATCCTACCTATCCACTAGCGCTGTCTCGGCCTCCAGACCCTGCCCTGCCCCATGCTGGGTGGGGCTCAGCTGTTCCACTGGCGTCTCTCGGGCAGGAATCAGCTGAGTGTTGCTCAGGTGCGCCCTGGACGGGGAGAAGACTTGTGGTGGGCCCAGCAGTTTCTGCAGCATTCCTTACAAATCACTGATGACGTTGGGGCCAGTTTTTTTCATGACTCTTCTGGGGTGGGTGGTGAGGGGCTCAGTAGGGACCTCTTGTACCTCCAGCCCCGGTACCTACACGGTGTGGTACCTACATGGTGCCCACCGGTGCGGGCAAAGCGCCTGCGCCTGAGGGGCTGAGGGACAATCTGGCCTTAGTCACTCAGCCTTTGTGATGTAACCAGTCACCCTCAGGGCGCCCACTGGCCTGGCAGCCCCGTCAGGTTGTGGGAAGGGAGGAGACAGTGACCCCAGCCCGACCTCCCAGGCAGGCTGGCCGGGAGGCCTGGGGGCTTCTGAGGCTGGAGACCAGCCTCCCCTTGCTTGCATTAGTCGATTCGGCAAGTATTACTCCCGGGCCTGTCTGGAAAGAAAGAACGCGCCACCATTCTGTGAGTGGGAACGTTGATCGGGTGCAGTGACTGATAATCAGGTGGCACCCCACCTGCACCCCAACGGGGGGGTCATTAACATGCTGGAAATGCCACAGCTGATATCCGCCCCACCCCAAGGCCACAGCTCCGCAGCTTCATGAATAATCCATGCGGCACCTAGAAGCATGAAATTTTCATGGCGGCCATGGTGGTGAATCTGTGAGCATGGGGGCAAGCGTGCCAGACAGGCCCGGTGTCAGAGGGGCATGAAGAGGGAGTGCCACACAGCGGGGGTCTGCGTGCAGCACAGTGGGCCGCATCCCAAAGGCCGGCGGCCAGGCGACAGGAGCCCTTCAGCCTCTGTGTTAAAAATAAGAAGCTGAACTTGGCATGGTTTTCTAAGAGCATCTCTGGACCGGGCTCCCCATCGACAGGAGCAGAGCCCGTCCCAGGTGCCCCTGCCAACCCGCCAAGGCAGCAGCTGTGCCACCTGCTCTGCTCGGCATCCTTCCCCCGCAGGCAACCCTGACTTTGGGCCACTGCACCCCCCTAAGGGGCTTGGGCAGGAACTCCAGACCCTGCCGGCGGCCGAGTTCCTTCCTTTATGCTTCCTGGTTTCCCTTCTCTGTCCCTCCTGTTCCTTCTTTATAAAACCGGGAGCAATGGTGCTCCCGGAAGCTGTGAGAATTCAACTGGTGTGCGCAGAGCTCCTGACGGGCACATTCTGGAGTGTTAGGCCTCCTTGATCTCCCCCCCCCCCCCCCGCTGCCTCCCAAGTCAGTCCCCCTCGCCAAGTAAGCTCACCTGTTGCCCCTCCACGAGGAAATTAATTTCTTCGTCAGAGTTTTATTCCAGACTCACACTGTTTACTGAGCCATCAGGGATGAAAGGCGCTCGGGTGATTTAAAATTAGAAGGCGGTTGTTTCCGAGAGTTCGCACAGGAGCCTCTCAGAACTCGGAGGCCGTGGATCACGTTGTCATTCAGGAGTTTGAGCTTTCATCTTCAGGTGTTGATGCTGGCCTCTCTAATTTTCTCCACTGTGCCCATGTTCTTCCTTGGGGGTAATGATTTGGGTTGTTTTTTCCTTCTTTGTTGATTTTTCTCCTTTGATGCATTTTGGTATCTCAGAGGTTTGCGTCCTTTGTTTAACACAACTCACTCAGCAGAGAGGAGGCCCCTCATTTCCGCAGGCACAGCTGACCTGCCCTGGGGACTGTCCCCCACGATGACCCTGTAACAGCCACGGTGCTGACTCAGGAATATTAACCTGAGGCGCAGAATTATTTATGACACATTCATTTCATGGGAAACACCGTTTAAGTGCCAAACACAACTCTGAAAAGAGAACCCCCGTGTGTTGGGGGGGGACAGGCATTCTGGCCGGGAGGTGGCCACAGCAGCAGGCTTGGGTCCTTGCTGTCTACTGCACTTTCCCCGCCTGTCCTCGGCCACCTCCTCCCAGACGCAGGGACGACCGTCGTCTTGTAAGTGCTCTCTGGGTGGCTCTGCACCTCACCTCTCCAGGTCAGCCGCGTAGACAGGTCCCCCCAAAGCAGGCCTGGCCCTGGGCAGCTGCTCCCGCCCCGAAAGCTCAGCTCCCAGGCCGCCCACATGTATCTACCGCCCTGTCACCCAGGCCTCTCCTTCGCCTCTAGTCCTCCGTGTCTGACCAAATTTCTCCTGCTTCCCTCTCACGAGCTTCCTCCCACAATCAGGGCCCATTCCCTCTCTCAGGGGTCCCTATAATGGCCCCCAAGCTGCATACTCATCATGCTCTTTCCCCAGCCTCGCCAAATCTGTTCTCTATTCTGCTGACAAACTTATTTCTAAAAAGCAAACTTCGTCCTACCTCCTCACATTGAAATTCTTGCAAAGGATCGTCACGCAAGCCCTTCCTGACCTGGCTCCGCTCACCTGGTCCCCCCTCCAGCCTCTGAGCACGCCGCCTGGGCCGAGGTCCCTCCCTGCCCAGAAGCACCTGTGTCTGGAGAACTTCCACTCGAGACCAGCCCCAGGAATCAGCCCTCCCCGCTTCCTCCTGCCGGCTGCTGCACGGGGCCCTGAGGTGCCCAGCCTGCTTTCCTGTCACGGCCCCGAGTGGTTTTTTAATTTAAATTTACTTGACGGCTCACTCCAACCCGAACCGCTTCAGGGAAGTGACTGTCCCCTGTTTGCCCCTCGTCCCTGTGAGAGCCGTCACCGAGGGAGGCATCCCGCAAACGTTCGGGTGAATGAGTCAAGGGACACATGTACGTGCAGGGCACTCCTTGTTTTGTTTTATATTTTACATACTTTGTCGCATTTAGTCCTCCCAACAACTTCGCAAGAACGACTTCTCCCAGTTTTACGTGTGGGACCACGGAGGCTAGAGCTGTTAGGTAAGTTCGCTGTGTCGCCCGCTGGTATTTGAAGCATTTAAACTGGGATCAAATAAAAAAAAAATTCCATTATGCAAGCTGCAAATTAAACTTTGTTGGGAAAGAAGGAATATAACAGTTTCAAATTAATGTCATTAGTCAAATTAACGAGTGATAACAAGAAGGTCATTTGGGTTGAAGTTATTGAGATCTGGGGTCCCCAACCGCGGGGATGTGGACGGGTACCAGTCCACGCCCGTCAGGAACCGGGCCATGCGGCAGGAGGTGCACTTGAAGGTAAGGCACTTGTGTCACCCCAAACCATCCCTTGCCCCCATCCGTGGAAAAACTGTCTTCCATGGAAACGGCCCCTGGGGCTCACATGGTTGGGGACCGCTGAGTGAGACAGTGCTTTCTGATGTGTTGCACTGTGCTCCGTTAGGGGGACACTGGGCAGGCACCACACACCGGGCTCACAAGCATGGTAGTCCCCAGCATGTGCCACGGGTAGTTAAGACAGTCTCAGAGCCGCCTCTTCACGGAAGCAGCAGTGAAAGTTCTTGACCCAGGAGGGCCCATGGAGCGCCCCCATGGTGGGCGCCTGACCCAAAGGCAATCCCTTTGTTGGTTGGTTCCCAAATCGCAGGGTGGACGGCACAAAGGGCTCCGCTGGCATGGCCATTGGACAGCGGCCGAACCGGCCACTCTTCTTGTTTTGGAGTTGTCAGTGAGCAGGGTGTGGGGTCAGCCACGAAGGACAGGACACGGGGAGAGAGGTGAGCCCCCAGGGTCTCAGGGACCTATCCCCTCACAACGGGTTAATGCCTCCACACCGTGGTGCTCGCACAGGCTCTATGGCTTGGGAACTGGGGGCCTGCCTTTCTCAGGGTTCTGACTTAGTCTCTTGTGACACTGAATTCAGGGTGTGGCCACGGTGGCAGGGTTTGAAGGCTCAACGGAGGCTGGCACAGGCATTGGCAAGAGGGTGCAGTCCTATGACTGCCAGCCGGTGCTGACAGCTGGCAGAGCTCCAGGCCTGCATCCTGGGGCTTCTCTCCGGGACGTTCCGAGCACCCTCAGCATACGGCGACTGGCTTCCCCAGAGAGTGATCTAGAGAGCAAGGCAGAAGCCACCACTTTCTTTGTGATCTCCCTGGGAAGTCGTGCCCCATCACACCCACAGTGTCCCTATGGCTACACAGGTGGGCCTGCCTACTCAGGGCAAGGCGGGCACAGTCAGGGGCATGAACCCCAAAGAGCTGACAATCATCTGGCGCCGTCTTGGAGGCGGGCTCCCGCTCCAGGAAAGAAGCTGGGAATGAGGTCAGCCAGTCCTGCATGGCCTCCGACCTGAGAGCCTCTGACTGACGTGGACACGTGGACGCAACGACACACAGGGCACTTCCCACTTGAAGCGCCGCTGCGCTGGAGTTGGCCTAAGAGAGTTCATGGTCCCCGTGTCGGGCGCACCCAACAAGCACACAGCGGACAGACAGACAGGTGTCAGCAGAGAGGGACAACGGGAGCGGGACAAATGACTAGCATTGGTTTGGGCTTATTTACAGTACTGCTTGCTGTCTCACCTTCGTTAACTGTGAGCTTCTGAAAGCAAGGGCAACATCCTCCTGTTAATTTTTGTAATTTGGACACAATATAAGGAGCTGACACTTTTATACGTTAATCATTTAGATCCTCTCAGGCAACATCAACAGCTGCTTTGAGAGACAGTCCAGTGTTCCGGGAAGTCTGAATCTGCTTTCCCGGGAAGCTGAAGCCTGGGAAGTGGAGTAAAGGAAGGCACTACCCTGAAGAAAGAACTCCAGACTCTAAAGAAAGTCTGACTGGGTCTTTGGCGGGTTCTTGCCGCGGCTGAGACTTTGGGCTGTTGTTGTGGAAAAAACATGGACCGCGGGAACTTAAATATAGATATAATCAATGTTCCAGAGATGGAGGTCTGCTAGAAGTCGAATCAAAGGAATTTCAAAGAAACTGATTGATGCGCCTGAATTAAATATTTATGTTAAAACTTTTGAAGAAGAAAGAAACCAAATACACACTAACTTAAGATGAAACAACCAACACACTTGACCACTTGAAAAGTCTCCAAACTGAGAAAGCTGCATTGGAGTCAGCAAATAAAACCAGGGAAGTAGAAGCAGCCCCATCCACCGGGGATGTCAAACCATCTCGGAAATGCAGCAAGACTGCACATGAATTTTCACCAAATATCTGATTTAAAGAGAACCGGCCCTGTAAAGACAAAGGAGGCATTTTCCAAAGCACATGAAATAGTGGTGCATGCAGAGAGATGAAGATCCATAAAACACAAGCCAGACCTTACTCAGAAATACTTGAAAGTGGCTATTTCCAAAGGCAGCTTACTTCCCGCGAGAGAAAAATGAGTGAAAATGGGCTTAGAGCTACGTAGACTTGGGAGTTATTTCAGTTACCTTAAGACACCTAACAAAAAAAAAAAAAGAAAGGAAGAAATGCATCCAATAAGACAGTATTAAGGAAGAATGAAAAAGTTTCAAATAGCATCCACATACTTGATATTACAACAGGCGTATATGTGGCAGAAGCCCAGAGATGGTTGGGGAACCGTCAGGTTGACCAGATGCCCGGGAAGAAGGGGCCTCCGGTGTGGTGCTCTGGATGCAGTGCTCTGTTCCCATGTGGTCTGGGCACCACCCATCCACAACCCACATCAGGTCGCAGCAGCTCCCCCCGGAGGGCCGAGGAGAGCTTGTCTGGTGCACCTGCCAGGGGCTCAGCGGGGCCCCTCATTCCTTTCCCCCTCCCACCCGAACACAGAAGGTGCTGCTGACCAGAGGCCACTTCAGCCTACTTCTGGGGTCCCAGACTCAATGGCAGCCTCCCAGATCTAACATACCTCCCTGTCTCCTGCCCCAGCGGTCGGCTCACAGCCTGGCCCCGACGCCGGCACTCGCCTTCAGTACAGCCTGTTCCCACTTTGCTCTTCTCCCAAGAGAGGGTCTCCATTTGTTCTGAGTTCATTTTTCCCAGGGGGAAGACAGGGAAGCACTAGAACCATTAATCATTCTCTACAAGTCCCACGGTCTATTGAAAAGCATGTGCGATTCAAGCTCTAGTTACACTAGAAAACAACTAGTATATCTAGTTATGTTATGCTCGTAACTACTTTACCTAGTTAGTTGTGTTATCCTTGGAGGACACTTCACAGTCTTGTATAGACCATAATAGGGCCAGAGACAAGAAATCCCGGCAGCCTAGGCCTCCGTGAGTGCAGGTAAAATCACCCTGCAGGTGAAGCACTGGCGACCTGCTCACGTTCGTGCTGCTGGAGCACACTGTGGTCTCACCGTCATCGTCTGACCCAGCATCCTCCACCTTGACGGGACGTGGCAATCTCTGCCGGCGTCTGCTGACCTCACAGGCAATGATGGGCGCATGCGTACAGGCTTCTCTCCTAAGTCCCGTCACGGAGGTAACCGTGGGTGCACGCAGAAGGAGAGCCGTTCTCTCTGATGGACTCTCCGCAGCTCGCACAGCTGACACAGTTGATAAAACACCACGTTCCGAGTAACCCAGGGGCAGGCCTGGTTGCGGGATTACTGAGTGCGGCTGCAGGACTGCAGAGTCACCGGCAAAATGAGCACCCAGGCGCCACCCAGCTGATCCCGCCGTCAAGCCGCGGTGGAGACGAAAGCACACTCTATCATTACACAATTTGTCGTAGATAAACCCCCAATTACGCTCCCCTGTATTTTCTGCTCAGTTTACTTTCCATACGTTCTCCCCGCCCCTTTCACTATCGCTCCTGTGTCTCCCGAGCGCCGTGGGCATGCGAGGACTCTCCCTCTTCTCGGGCACAGTTTCCGTCCTGTCCTGCCTCCGTGCTCTGACCCGTTACAGATGCAGAAAAACCACGGCCCTGCGTGGGGTGGTTTCGGGTGTCCCTCGGCAGTGTGCTGAAGGGGACAGTCATCCACGGAAGGCACGGTATAGACAGCAGAGGAAGAGGCAGCAGGGCGGAAGGGCACGGAGCACGGCTTCTGGCCCCCCGTGGGGCCCACTCGTGGCAGTGCGGTGCTGGGCCAGCGGCGCCTCTCTCTCCAGAAGAGTTAAAGTCGGACCAGTGCACAGCATGTGCTTCCACGACGTCCTTGCTTCCTTCCCTGCATGGGTGGAGAGAAGTCATGTTTCACGTAGGTTTTTAATACTGGACAAGTACCATTATTAAGTCATTTTGGGTTGTATTTCATCTTTCCAAGAGAAAATATATGTTGCTGTAACGTTAATATAGTTTATGTCAAAGGCAAAGCATTTATCCCCTTTCTCTCTCCTGTTTTCATTGGTGCTAAGAGCGCAGGGGGGACCTGGCGGCCTAGGTCTGGTGTCAGGTGCTGTTTTTGTGGCCAAGTGTCACCCGGGGCCTCAGCAGGCGCTGCAGTGCTTCTTACGTGCAATTCACAAGGGCTTTCATGAGCTGAATTTTCTCTATAATCACCTTCTAATTTAAGTGAGATGCCTACGCTGACCAGCCAATGTAAGTCTTTTTAGTAGTTAAGGGGCTTCGCAAAGGCATCATTCCCAGCTCAGGGGCCAACAGGAAACAAGAAACCAGGGGTCTCGCTGAGAACTCAAAAGAGTGTTTCCACATCGCTGCCTATCAGTCTCCACGAGGCAGCAGACACCAGACCAGAGCTCCCGGGCAATCCGAAGCCACGCCAGCTCCTCCCGCACGGTAGACCATTGACACAGGAAATAGCCGTGATTCTGCTTTGCCTGGCTTTTGTCTGTTTGCTTGCTGGAAGTCCAGAAAAGCCCTGCTGAGCCGGCTGCAGTTTTTAAGGTTTGAACATCGGAGAACGAGCGAGTGTCTTACGAAACCCAGAAGCCACATCTGGTCCAGAAAGGACCGTGGCCACTCTTCTGTGCCCGGTTCCCATTGCCTTCTCTCCGAGGCACAGGCCCCCACGGGACCTTGGAGACCCTGCTCTTCTCATTTCTCAGTCGTGGGAAACGAGCTCAGAGGGCCACGGGTCTCGCCCAGAGCCATGCAGGTTCCCACCAGTGTCAGGACTAACCCTGGGCCCCAGGACGTTTCCTTCAGAGGCCTCTCCTCTCAGCCTCGGCTCCCTCTCATCGGCCTCCTTCTGGACCTGTGTCATCCACTCACCGGTGTTCGTCCTTCCGAGAAGCCAGACTTGCAGAGTTTGGGCAGAAAGTGACACATGGAGTCACGGTGCACGGCTTTGAGCCAGTCCTCTGCTGGCGGCTCCTGGGGGCCCCCGGGGACCATGGCCCTGGGGCTTCCCATCACCTCTTCTGGGTCTACTCGGACCATTAGAATCGGGGACTGCGGGGCACGGGAGTACCCCCAAGACATCCCATCTGGGGTTTGGTGCTGGTGACATGGGCACCTTGTGATTTTCAGTGATTTCAGACACACATGTGCAAAATGACCACAAGCACACACAGCTCACACAGACACACTCACAACTCAGAGTGCACACACATACAGAGCACTCACACGCAGCTCACATGTGCATGCACACATGGGCTCACCCACATACCAAGTGCACACACAGCTCACATAATGCATACACACATGTACACACCTTCCTCACACACACACAAGCAGCTCACGCATGCACACATTGTCACTCACCCGTACAGCTCACACATGCATGAACACACACACTCACCCACAAAACTCACATGTGTGCACACAACTACACAGCTCACATATACAAACAGCACCCACATGCACAAAAACACCCACACAGCTTACATGCACACAGCTCCCACATGCACACATACCCACACAATCCACACAAGCACACACAACCACACAATTCACACATGCACACACAACTCCCACATGCACACACAGCTCACACATGTTCACACACCCACACAGCTCACACATGCTCACACGCAGCTCACACATGCACACACAGCTTGCACATGCACACACGCACACACTGCTTCCAAGCTGTGCCATCTCTTCTGCGAGCAGCTCTGAGCCATGGATCTGAGGAAACAAAAATCAGGTGGGAGCTGTCGTGTCTGAAATCCACCTGAGAGACACCGTTTCCCTGAGATTTTGAAAGTGTCGGGCAGCTCAGACGTGAAACCACGCACAGGTATTACACAACCAGTCTGACATTTAGTGTCTGTCAGCCTCGGGAAGAAGGATCAGAAAAGGAGGGAACAGGCTTTGCCCCTAGGATTTCTCCAGGGGGCAAGGCAGAGGCCCTGCTGCAGGGAGGGCTGGCCGTGAGGGGCGCCCTGGGCCTGGTCCTCTCCCTGAGGGTCTCCTTTCCCTCTGGCCTGCCTCCTGCGCCCGCGCACCTGACCCCTTGACCCAGGGCTAGAAAGGCACCTGGGAACAAAGGCTGTCCCACACCATCCGCCACAGCGTGGTGATGTTTCATTAGCATTTCTTTTCTCTGGGAGGCTGACTGGCAGCTCAGTCAGGATAGTGGCGAAGCTGATTTTCATTATTTTTTTCAACCTGCGTAGCTCCTCTCCCTGCCTCTTCCTGCTGTCAATCAGCCAGAACGGCTCCCTCATTATTACCAGAAGCGCTCAGCAGTCTCTAATTACTCTAAAGAATTTCTTATCTTTTCTTCCTAAAGCTGAGATTTCAGAGAGACGGGAGAGAACCATAATTAACTGTGCAGCTGGTAGCCGTCTGCAGAGCCAAGGGTGGCGGCCCCTCCTGCCAGCTCGGCTGCGTGGGCGCCCCGGGTGCCTTCATGCTGGGGCGTCTTCAAAGCAGGGAGAGCGAGGTGTGTGACTCTGAGGATTTCGGGGTTGCTCCTCAGCGTCCATTTTAATAGCGAGATGACTGAAGAGCAGACACATGGGAGCCTGGGCACATGAATGCCTCAGCACATGGCCCCCACAGGCCTGGGTCCCCGGAGGCAGGAGTCCCAGGGTGCGGCAGCCAGGCTGTGTGAGCCTTCACTGTGGCTCTCCATCTGTCACCTGTGCGTGCAGCCCTGAGACGTGGCTGGGGTGTCTTTTGCCAGGAGAAACCAGGGAACGTGGCTTCCCCAAGGGATGGCTGTCCCCTCCACGTGAAAGGAGAGGAGAGCCACCATTGCAGCTGAGCACGGAAGAAGGCATGATCTCACCAGCCTGGAGGCACGTAGCCTTGTCATTGGATAGAAAAAGCTTCCTTCTGGGACGGCATTAGCTTCCTGGTCTTGTGACTTACGGAGGGAACCAAGCACAACCTGAGGGTCTTCCAGATCGTCAGTCTTTTCTGTATTTCCCCAGACTTGAACCTGGCTGTCTCTTTGCATTTTATCACGTTACCAAGTCTCAAACATTATTTCTTGGAAAAAAGGAAATAGAAACGAAGATGGAACACAGCACGTATCAAACAGATATATGTCTCACGGCCAGAATACTGTTGGGTGCACGTCCATCTGGACAGCTGGGGTCTGTGACCACGGAAGAGCCCAGGGCTCTGCCCCTCAGCCCCGGTGCGCTTGAGACCCCAGCGGTCCCCCCAGCGACCCTCGTACAGGATGGACAGGGGCCTTGCCTCTGAGGTGGGGACAGCCTCAGCTAACGGGCCGGGATTATGCAGCCCCCGGAAGGTGTCACCTGGCTCCCCTGGAGATAGCAGCGGAGCGTGGCACGCCATTTTTGTGACAGGTGTGCCCAGGCTGTGCGGTGGGAAAGCACCTACCTGGGAGTAGCCAAAGCCCCTGCGTGTCCTTCAAATCTTGATTACCATGGCTGCACGGCGCAGTCTGAAAGGGCCAGCGGCCACCCCTGTGCTTGGACTGCCTACCGATCAGGTGGACTGGGGGGACTGGGGAGCCTGCAGACCTGGGCTTCTGGGAGGCCAGGGGCAAGAGGGCCACTTCAGAGTTGTGTCAGGTGACCCAGGGGTCTCAGGCTCCGGAGCCCTTCCAGGACTCATGTAGGGGCTGATCAGCGTCCGAGCTGCTGAGCCAGCGGGGAAATCACAAGCTCGGAGAGGGATGTGCAGCATGTCTGGCTGGACACGGACGAGGCCTGGGGCCCTGGGGAAGGCCTGACCACCCAACTCTCCGCTCTTCCATTCGCCCGAGGACCAGGGTCTCGCGGCCGGCAGGCCTCACAGGGCTCACAGGGAGGACCCATGTGCGCACAATGGGCTGAGCGAAGGCAGCAGGGTGAACATCAGGATTTGTTCTGCAATGCGGCGCTGGGCACACGGTGTCAGCGCCGCCTTGGGTTGGAATCCGCCCCTGGGTGGAGACAAGCTCACTCTCAACAAGACCCCCGGGATCTTAGCATTAAACATTAAATAGATGTTATCATGAGAACGGTAAGAGGGTTAGCGGTCCCCTGCCGGCCGCCACAGTGGGTTCCAAAGGCACCACATACGAACGTGCCGTCCGCACTGAGAGAGGGGTCTCTGTCATTCCTACGGTGATGGAGCCAGCCCATGGCAGCCCACCTCGGTGCCTCAGAAGTCTACGTCCCACATGTGGCTTTCCACTCTGCACCGCACCTGGCTCAGGTCCCACGCTGCCGACTCCGAATATTTTCTTGCCCTCCTGGAAGCTCGAAGATTGTGTCATGAGACAGGAGACTTGGAGGCTACCCCGGCGCTTCCTTGGGAAACCTCTTCACACCTAAGAATGTGTGGCTGCCCATCCCTGGGAATTTAATGCCATCGGAAACTCAACAAGGCTCTTCCAGCGCTGCAGTCGAATGCGTTCATGGTGTCGAACAGGAATGTCAACACAATGAAAAGGAGACTGGGGTGTTTTCTGTTTTATCTATCGCAGGTCACCTTTCATTGCATATTATTTTTCTATTAATTATTTAATGTGTACTGTGTACACCATTTCTAAATATTGGGTATCTGGAGCAAGATTTATTTCAGAGGAAATGTAATCCTAAAACCGAATAACAAAATAATAGGAAAAACATGCTCTGATTTGTAAAAGTTTAACTTAGGCTCTGCCGAGAGACTACCTTAGTTTTAGTGAGGGTTATAATGTTATTTCTGTGGACAAGGAAGGTCTTCAAGATAAAAGGCTGCAGGTGTCATTTTTTCTTTCACTGTTAATTTGCTAAAGGCCTTTTGTTTTATTGTGCGAGAAGACGACACTCTTCCCATTAGATTCTCTGTCACCAGTTTGTCATGTCTCCCAACCATTCACTGGGGGAGGTTTAGAACCACTGGCCACAGGGCCGGTGATGATTGAGAATGAGGTTAGAGCCAGAAGACAACTTCCAGGGATAGAACACGTGGGATGCAAGCGTCCCTCACGTCTAGGATGACGCTTGAGAACGTGGCTGTTGCCGAGGGAACCAGCCGAAATTCCTCTCTCTCTTACCTGGAGCTGGGCCTGCATTCCAAGGTGGCAAAAACCACTGTCAACACCGGGAACCTTGGCCAACAAGACTTGCCCGAACCAGCAGATTGGCTCGGGGGAAGCTTAGATGTTAAGGAAGAGGTCAAATTCGAGTCAGCTCCGTTCCACGCAGCATGCGCGCCTTCTCGCCTCGGGGGACACAACAAGGCAGAGACAGAAACACCGAGATGCCATGCTTCCTCCCCTCTGATTTCCAACTCAGGGGGGACTAAAATGCGTGTCTCTGCCCCCTTGGACACAGGAGGACCAGCGACTGGGTCTTGAAGTGCGTGGTTACCTCACCAGCTCCTGGGAAGCAGGAGGCCTTGGCTTCTGACCCTGCGCCTGACTCTGACAGTCTGCCCTTGAACCACGGTCAGCCAGTGTTGGTCCCCTGCATGCGAAAGGCACTAGAGCAACGGAATTTAGAGCAGGGAGCACTTACTTAGGTGGGCAGGATTTGGAGACCGTGTTCTGCGGTCAGCGGTCCTTGAGCTGTGCTTTACCCACTGGACTCGTGTGAGGTGCCTCCTGGCTGAGCTGCGCTGGGGTGGGGCATCAACGCGCCTGTAAAAAACCTCACGGGTTTCTGACAGGACAGTGCACGAGTCACTAAAATTTGTGTTGCCTCTTCTCTCTCCCAAGAAACAGTTTTCAAAACCTCAGTGCACCTCATCTAGGAGAAATCACTGCTCATATGGCACGGTCAGCCAGGCTATGAAGGTTGCCTGCCTGGAGCCCAGCGCAGCCAGCTCCCCTCCGATGTGGGGCCCCACGCTCTCAGTGGTGCCTGCCCAGGGGGGCGGGAGGCTGGTGTAGGTGGGGCCTTTGTTTGCTCCGGGGCAGCTGGGCTCTGGGATCTAACAGAGAAGAAAGACGTCAACAGTTTGTGAGGCACAGCACCTGGGGTAGGAATCCAGCTGCCCACACTTAAAGTCTCAACAGGAATTAAGCGCATGAAACAAATAGAATAACACAAATTTCAACTGGTTTAAACTCTTTTCAACATGGAGGAGCACACTGCTGAACCCTCTCCAGCTTGGAAAGACGGAGGAAAAAGCGTAGGGAGAAGTTGGAGATGTGTCTCCAGAGCTATGGAGTCCATGGATGAAAATAATTCTACAGATCAGTGTTTCTTAAATATGGGTTACAGGCCCCCATTGGGATCCTGGGTTTTGGGGTCCTTCCCACCAGAACTGCAGGCTCACTCCAAAAGGTTCAACAGACCTGGGGTGAGGCCCCCAAAACTGCCTCGTTAACAAGCACTGGTGTTTTGTCCACTGACTCCCTCTCACAGGGTGGAGCTCTGTGCAACCCGACGCCGGTGGGGAAGCACCGCCACAGAGCAGGAGGTGGGCCTTGGAAGACTCACCGCGTGAAACCGAGCACGGCCAGGGCGTCTCTATTGAACTGAGAGTTTCCCCAAAGACTCGTCACTGTTCCCCTTGGCAAGGAGTGGCTCCCACGGAACCGACGTCCTGGATTTCGTGCTTCGTCGGCACCCGGGTCGGGGGCCGCGTGACTGGAGCACACTTCTCATCACGGGAGCAGATGCGCGTGAGTGTGGGGTTTAGTGCGTGTCGGGCTCTGGGAAACAGCTGCTTCCGGGCATCAGAGGCTTGCCTGCCCTTTCTTCAAGGCAACACTGCTCATTTGTAAACAAACACGGAACAAAACCACAGATGAAGGGGTGATTTTTATCTTTACAATGAAGAAATCTGTAAAGGGCTGGAGAGTGACTCTGTTAGGCTTTGAGGCCAGAGAGTCTACACACAACCTCTTACTCGCAGCTTGACAGCCGTCACAGGCAACACCTGCACTGCCGAGGGCGGCTCTGTCCCAATAAAACTTTATATACAGAAACAGGCAGAGGGCCAGCTCGACCCCTAGGCTGGCGTTGGACGGTGCGTGGATATATCTGGAGCGCCTATGGCTGTCAGTCATTCTTCTCGGGACTTCTTCAGACACCTGCTTCTGTGTCTGATGTGTGGCTCCTGCGGCCCAGCCCGCCCCCTGTTGTTGGCCCAGTTCATTGCTCTTTATTTGCTCTTTCAACATTGGTTTTCCCGAGTCTCAGTACCAGGTGCTTTCAGCCCTTGGCATGACTGCTCCCTCCCCCAGAACTTCAGCGGCAGCCTGCAGTCAGAGGACCCCTGCCTGCAAATCTCCAACTCGACCTTCCCCCAGGGATCCAGATGAAGACACGCCCTACCTTCTTGGCATCTCCAATCCAGATTCGAAAAGACACCAGATGTTCACCCTGGGTTTCTGTCGCCTTCTCTGTCTTCTCGTCCTGTTTCCTATGACAAATGGCACCCAGTGGGAGGCAGCGCCAAGGGCTCACCCCGACCTCCCTGCCACGTCCCGTCAGGTCCCATGTCCTGCACACTTTTCCTCCTAAATAGCCATCAAATCAAAACACTTCTCTTCTGGGTTAAAAAAAAGAAAGGAAAAAACTCTTGAAGATATTGTTATCGTTCTATTATAAGCGTACACCTGCTCCTTCACAAACAGTGGAGAACATGTGGAGTAAAACAGAAGTGGCCTCAGGACCCCCTACGAGCACTTCGGCCCCAGAGTCGCCCCCAAGTGTACGATACGACAGGTTTTCTCAGGACAGCGGACTGAAAAGTGGGTGTGCCTTCCCAAACAGTTCTGTGTTAACTGTCTCAGCAGCCGATTCAGCGGGTGCTCCGAGGTTTACTACATGGGCCTGCAAGTACCTCAACTGAGTGCAGAGGTCCCCACGGGCACGAGGGTGTGGCACGAGGGTGTCCCAGGGACCGTGGGGTCCTGTGGGCCCGATGGCCTTTTCAGAGTAATTTGAGCTGTGACTTGGACGGATGAGCAATTTTAACTGGTTTGCATTTCGGTCTTGGGATTTAGGCCCCATAAACCAAATGGGACGCTGTGCTGAATTGTGAGGTGCAAAGATGTCCAAGGTCTTCTCAGAGCGTGGTCTGCACAACTATGGCCCCGGTCCAGCCTGGCTGGGATACGGGCTTCGCGGCACCTGCCGTAGCCTCACGCAAAAGCCTCCCGCAGCTGCCTCAGCTTTTCTCCATCCTTAGGATGACTTTCTAAATGACTATGCTTCCCCTTACCCCTCTGTGGCTTCCCCCCGCCCGTGGGATGGAGCCCCAACATCTCAGCCCTCGACAGGGTTGCAGAACACTGCCCTGGCCCCACCTGCCCATCCAGGCCCTTCACCACCCGGACCTCTGGGCCTCATGCAGACCCAGGGCCTGCGAGGCTCACACCTCCACGCTGCCTGCTGTTTCCTCAGCC
Source organism: Desmodus rotundus (assembly GCF_022682495.2). Lineage (NCBI taxonomy): Eukaryota > Metazoa > Chordata > Mammalia > Chiroptera > Phyllostomidae > Desmodus > Desmodus rotundus. Next base: position 165,422,890 of record NC_071391.1, on the reverse strand, counting down.
TCAACCTCCATCCTGGTCTCATTTACCTGAGATCTGGCAACTCATTCTTGTAAAACTCTACACAGTTCCTGATTTTTGGATGTTGTCTAATGAGCAAACTGAACCAACAAGGAAAGTGGGGACAGACTCATAGAGGGAGAGCAGGAGGACAGCAGTGGGGGCGGGATGGGGTGGAGGGACAGAGCTAAAAGGGAAAAGGACTCATGGACATGGACAACGGTGTGGTGATTGCCGGGGGCGGGGGAATGAGGGGACCAAATGGTAATGGAAAAAATACAATAAAGATAAAACTAAATAAAAAATAAATACACATGGGGGATGTTTATAAGTATAGGCTGCAAAAGAGGGTGACATTTTCGGAAGCCTTTTCTTTCCCTTTTATTATACATGCTCTCTGCAGGGAGTGTGCGTTAGTGCCAGGTGATTTTGAAGCTCAGTGTGGGAGTTTGAGCTCCTCTGGGTTCCCCCAGCCCCCCGTCCGATGCTGGGTGCCTTCCCTCCACTCTTCACAACCGCGGCCCTCTCAGCTCACACTCGCTCCGCCACTCTGGTCACGCTGCGGCGATCTGTCCATACGTCCACCTTGCTGGCCAGAACACGGCCCCTGTTAGAGATCAGTGCCCACCCGTCTCCTGGGCCAGAGCCCCCGCCCCCAGCCCAGCACCCGACACAGAGCCCCATGAACAGTAAATGAAATAACCAACATATATGACTAAAACCTACTGAGACACAGGGCGGCTTAGGCAATAGGGGCCTTCTTGCCATCACCTGGCTGGGTGGGCCCGGGGCAGCCCCCCCGATGAGACATCATTTCCATCCCCTTCCCCAGCACAAACATGCTGGCACTCTCAGCGTGGAAGCTGTCTAGGAAAATCTAAGTAATAGCGGGGTGTGGATAGACTTTATGAATATTCATGAGCCAAGGGTCTCAGCAGCCAAGCTAAGCACAGAATTACAGCAATTATTGGAATGATTTACACGCACAAAAGCCAGCCCTGAGCAAAATTGTCAGGAGGCTGGAAGTCGGCTGTCCGTCCTGCCTGGCTCCCTTCCAGAGCCTCTGCAGGTGCTCGGCGCTCTGCCCGCCAGGAGGCTCCCGGACCACCCCCTGCAAGCAGCCTGCCCCCCACCCTCACACCTAGTGAGTGATAGGTTGCACGGGACAGGGGCTTTCCCTCCAAACTCAGCGGGCTCCACTCACCCAGAGCTTAGGTTGTTAACTAGGCGGCTGGCAAGTGAATCTGATTCCAGCTCACGTTGAGAGAAATTGTCTTGCTCTGCTAGGTCAACACCTGTTGTGGTGTTTAGCCTGATTTCAAGTCCTTTTGTTGTAAGCTGCCTTAAGTCAGGTCCAGGTACGGGAGGCTAAAGATAGATTCAGTAAATAATTAAATAGGTGTTGAAGGGTGGTAAGAGACGGAAGAGGCACTTCAGTATCACAAAACCTTTCTGCAGGGAGACACTAGACAAACCAGTTAGTTCCTGCCTCCCCGCGGAGTTTCTCGTGAGGCTGGACACTGACTGGGGACTGAACTATTCTGTGACTTAAATCAGAGGCGTAGGATGGGTGAGCATCGTTTCCGGAGTGTCTGAATCTTGACTGCGAATCGCTAAAAAGCAGACAGAGCGTCCCGTTAATCACTTCCTCACTTCACGTGTACAGACTCCGTGTAACAACACAGCCGCAATGGCTTTACGATTTTCTGTTCTGGGGGACGCGGCTCAGACAATGCTATTCCTGTCCCACCCCTGAAGACAAGATTTACTCACTGAAACGTGGTTATAAAGACACTGATAGTAATGCAGGGAATTATTTATTGTACGCTTTTAAATCAACAAGCTGAAAAAGAATATGTATTACCGAGGACGCCAAGTGTTGTGAGACGTCACGGAACACAGGGCCCCACGGGAAGTGCTCCAGCTGTTCGGCGTCTCTCGCCCGTGGTCTTCCCTGTGGGGGGTTATTTACCACGGTCTGCTGTTCGCACACACTGTCCCAGGACGTGTTCAAGCCTTAGATAAACGGTGTTTAGGACTCACCACCGATTCCAAATTCGGAGCAAAGAGAAAGCCACCCTCACATTGGCCACACCTGTCCGCGTGCCTTTCCCCTCCCCACCCGTCCTTCCTCCCCGCAAAGACAAAACGTCGCCAGGAAGGGACAAGTCAACTCGACCTGTGGACCGCAGTCTGCACACTCCGGGCCGGCGGGCAGCTTGGAGCGAGGCAGGCCCCGCCCACCCACCCGTGGGGCATCTCCGGCAGGAAGGGCAAAAACAGACAGCGGATGGATGGTCTTTGAAATCAGACAGTGATTGGGGGGCGGAGGTTGGAGCTTGTGCCGCGTCATTGGATTTAAATCTGAATTTTCAGTACATTTCACTTTGATTGCATTTTATGAACAACATCAGTCCACACAGATTGGAAATAAAACATAAATAAGTGGCAGAGCCCTGCTGGCCACACAGCCCTGGGCCCAGACAGGGCTCTGCAGAGAGAACCCGGGCCCAGGGGGGGTAGGGGTCTGGGGCACGCGGCCCTCTCAGGGCTGCCTAGCAGGGGGGATGGGTTCTGAATGGGGGTTCCGGCGTGTGCAGTCAAGTCCATCCAGGGAAAAAACCGGGATCTGTCTTCCCTGGCTCTTCTGACCACGTCTGTCTGAAACGCTCTTTGCCCTTGTGAGTGAGGTGAGCCCGCAGATGTGCAGGCCGATCGGGTTACCGGCGCCCCCAGCACACCCTCCTCCCCTGGAAAAGTGACACCGGATGCAGTCGGGGGCGGGAAACCCGGGAACAGTTCATGTCCCTGTCCCAGGGCTCCGGCAGGCAGTGTAGGTGCTCCCTGAGTGTTTGTTACAAGAATCTCCTATTTGCAGAAAAACAAGAAAAGCCAGCTCGCTCCGGGCAGCTGCCCATGTTTGCTCGCACTGCGGAAGGGCTCGGCCAGAACAGGAGGAAGAGTGTGCTGCCAGGTTAAACTGGAAAAGTGTGTCCAATTCGGTCTTGATGGAGGGCAGTGAGAATTTATTCCATCTGATAGAAGTCTCCTCCACCCTGACGGGGCATAATGTCCCCACGTTGTTCGAGAATTAGATGTGGAATCGAGTCCTCGGCTTCTTCCAGAGTTTGGAAGCATCCTGCTTCTAATTTTTATTACCTGTTTTCATCAACCAAGAAGAATCGCCACGCTCTCTGCACGTCTCAGTCACACTGTCCCTTTACGGAAACAGTGACTTGTGTGCCCCCCAGCCACCGCCTGGCAAAGGGGACATACTTCAGATCACACACCCGAGTTGGGCATCCGTGTCTCCGACCCCCCGAAATACAAAGAGAAGCGAGCTAACAAAGGGCGCCTTATAGCTGGCCTGTCCCTTTCACCAGAGGATGAAGTTAATGAGCTCAAGGTCAAGGGATCAATCACCATATGAGCCACTTAAACCGGGCTGGCTCAGAGCTCCGTCCGCCGGCAAAACTGCACCCTGTCACAGCCATCTTGTAAATGTCAGCCCCGGCCCTGAGTGGAACCAGAGCAGAACAGGAGGCCGGTTGCAAAGAGCTTCTAGAATAGACCCCACAGAATAACCGCGAAATCAGCAGCAGCATCGTCATACTTTGTCCCAGCTGGTAGGACCTTCGTGTGGCTTCTCTTTATTCCTTTTCTCAGCGTGGTCGCCGTGTCAGCCACTAAGGAGGGGGGTCAGGTGTCATTCAGTTTTAGAGATGAAGAAACTGAGACAGAGGAATGTGGCCCAAGGGGTAGGCGTGAGACCCAGGACTCCAGCCACGTGCCGATACATTCTACCCCAAAATTCATGGGTTAGCCATCAGAAAAAGGTGGCATTTCCTCTGTGCGCGAAAGATAAACCTTTCTCTTTGGTGCAGTCTTGTGAAAAGGCAGGTGCATGTTGTCACAGGAGGTAAGTGGGGGCCCTGTGCTACAGGCACAGGGGGGTGGCAGTCACAGCCGTTACCCGGGCACAGAGAGGGGAGAGCACCCGGGCCTCCCCCGCGGCACCCCAGGGCCCGAGATGGGAGCCTGGAGAAGCTGCTCTTGCCCGTCTGTCCCTGAGCAGCAGAGCCGTGTGTCTAGTGGTCCAACAGGACGAGCAGGCCAGGCCGCCTGGACAGAGACCCACAGCAGCGGTACACTGTTACAGGCTGGCTTCTCTGGACGCCAATGCCGAGTTTGGAACACAGGTGTCATTAGGCAGCCACACCTGGGAGAAGTAGGGCTGGAGCAGACTTGTCCCAGGCCGAGGACAAGTGACCCTACAGGGCCCACCACAGTTCCAGTCAGACACACAGGGGGCTCTGGACCAGGGCCCCATTGTTCGGAAATGCCTGGACCTGCACAGCTGACTGCATTTGACCTCTGACTGTGGGTGTCCTGGTGGAGACAGGACCAGGGAGGAGGCTCCCTCAGCAGAGGCCAAGCCCAAGGCTGTGGAGGGCCGGGCCCCTGCAGACCACCCTCACCGCAGGCAGGCGCAGTGAGACCGGCCTGAGTCGTCCTGCCTTTGGGTCTGATGGGATCCACAGTGGATGCCGTCAGTGGGTGGGGCTCAGCGTGTGCCGGGTGTCTGCAGTATTCACACTCGTATAGGATGGCGCACAGATTTTAAAGTAAATCCATTCACAGCGAAAGAAAATCTGCATGTAGAAATCCAGAAAAAAATCTAACACTCAGGTTTGGTGGCCCCAGACCAAAGGCAGGAAAGCAAAGCCTGGCACCGAGCACAGGCACTGTGGCAGCCAGACAGGGTCCCCGTGAGTGCACAGGGCTGTCCTCAACTCGAAGACACAGGAGGTTTATGGAAAGAAGCCTCACTCCCAATAGAGTCCTAGCTGAGACCGGCCCGAAGATGAAGCTCTTCAACCTTGTGAAGGAGGGAAGTCCCAGGGGACGGAATCTGGAAACCACCAGCCCAAATGGAGTCGGCTATTTTCCAAGGACCGATGTGGAAGACCCGTTACCAGTCCCTCTTTACAGGCCCGAAACCTCACAAGCATGACGCTCCCCTGTCCTGTCGAGGAGTCAACAACTGAGGATTTGTCCCCTAAACTCAGGTCCGGTGGGCGTGTCCTGGGAGGAGGTTTCCTTAGGTGGCAACAAGCAGAATGTGCGTGACTTAGGCTCCTGGGAGACAGGGCTGCCTGTTCATTACCACGCTCCCTCGTGCCCAGTGTATCGGAACAGAGTAGAGTCACCGTGGATGACAACGTGAAGCCAGCAGACCCCCACCCCCCGCAGTCCCGTGGGACCTTGGCCTGTCGCTTCCGTCCTCGGAGAAACTGCAGACAGGTCAGAAGTCTCCCCCCCTCCCCAGGAACCTCATCCTATGCTGGGAAGGCCTGCGTCCCCCCTCCTCTCTGGTTAGGGACGTGGGGCATCGGGGTGGTGTGCGTTCCGGAAGGACGGCCGAGGTCACCCACTGTGAGAGAAAGCGACGTCAACGGGAGGACAGCTGCCCGAGGCTGCCTGTGTTTTCAAGCTGAGTGACCAAAAGATGAGCCTTTTGACTGTCACTACATCCCAGGAAGTCCCCGAATTTCAACTCTCTGCTTAATTCGCAACAGTTAAATTTCCCCTGAGTCTCTGCAGATGGACCCCCCCGCCCCCGTATCTGTGGTCATCTCAGGGGGCGTAGGGTTCATTACAAGAGAAAGGGGGCCACCGGCGAATCACAGCTCAGCACCAGCCCTTGAGACAGGACTCCACTCCAGTCGCTCGATTTCTCTGTTGGTCGAGAAACCTTCCATTCTTCCTTGTTTTTTTAAAGTGGTATTTTTCCACGGCTCATTCACACTGCTCATACTCACCTAACCCATACGGAAGGCCTTCTGCGTGCCGGGCACCGGGGAGGGTGCCTCACTGTCCCCACGTTGGACTCGCCTCTGGCTCCGAGGGTCCGGATACCTGCTGAGTCACAGCAGCGAGCGTGTGGGTGCGTGCTGGCCCCTGTGCGCACACTCACACAGCAGTGTGCAGCAGTGTGCCCAGCTCCCTCCTCGTGCCATTACGCCCCCCGCATCACACGTGGCTGCCATGGCAGGCAGCGGAGGCATTATTAAGAAAGATAAGAGCTGAGACCTTAACTTCTAACTCAACCCTGGTAGTTTATTTTTTTTTCTCTTGAGTTCTTAGTATTTTATGACCTACTTCATTTGCCCATGAACTCCAAATGGCTTCCAGATGGATCTGGACTTCATCCGACATCGAGGCAACAAAGGCCCTCCTTTTCCCCCGTAACCAGCGGCGACAGTAAAAGCCGAGGGCCCATGCCTTAGAATGTGTGGGCCAATTAGGAGAACGGGACCCAACAGCAGTCTTACACAAAAGAGCATGTTTGGCAATGCGGGCCTTATAAAGGCGTTTTTAAAGGTGCTAATCAATGAAGATTGGACTCCAGATTTAAGGAGGGAATGCCAAACGGCCCCCTCACTTCCAGTGAAAAGTGCTCAGCACAGCTGAACACATCAGCCTCTCCAGTGGAATGAACTAGCCGCCACGTAGCCGGGCTGGCACTGCCCCGTCCAGCTGACGGGGAAGGAAGCTGCCGCTCAGAGTCATCACGTGACTGGCTCAGGAGCCATCCTGGGGACCAGCCACAGAGGCCTCTCTCTGGACCCGGCGTCTGGCACGTGTCACAGCGCCTCCTGCTGCCTCGGCACTGTTTTCCTTCGGAGAGCAGTACTTTCCTTTCGGAGCGAAGGTGGTCTTTTGCCAGTTTGAAGGGCGTGAGCAAGACCCGCTGTCGCCAACCCGTGCCCAGAGCTGAGAGACCACATCCCCACCCATGCTTCTCCACCTGCGGCCAGGTCGGCCCCTTCGCCTCACACTTGTCATTCAGAGTGGGGTGTGGTTCTTACTCTCCCCGTGCGTTGGAACACCTGCTAGGATGTGAGAACAGTGACGCCTTGGTCCCGACCTCTCAGATGGGAGTTTGGTTGGTTCAGAGAGCAGGCCAGGCGTCAGGCTCCTTGGAAGCTCCCAGATGATTCTCCTGTGAAGACTGCTGTGGAAACACAGCTCTCACGGTTTCCGCACAGGCGAGGGTTTGTTCTAGTTTTCTCTGAACTTGGCCACACATGGGAATGGCCTGGACACGGGTTCCCAGGCCCACCCCGGTGCTGAGACTGACCCGTCCATCTGGGTGGATGCGAAGACTCTGATGCAGCCAGTCCACAGTTGGCATCGGGGCACTGGTCGTCTTTGGCTCCTAACATGTTGACAAATTAGACAAATGGGTTATCTCAGACTTTGGGAATGAAATAGCCTCTCTCTTAAAATTGCCAGAACCTCCAAGAAGGTTATTCTGAAATGCTGCAGTTACGCACAGTGTTCTCATCACAGGCTGGCTTCTGCCTTAAGAGGAAAACAGTGTGCTGGGGTTTGAAGGCAGAGCCCGTGGAAAATATAGGGTAGATGAGGTCAGGGGGGACCAGTGTCTTTCAGAAAAGAAACACCAGAGAGCTCACTCCCATTTCCGTGTGTGTCTCTGTGGGGCACACACACGGGGGGCAGGAATCTGAGGATGCAGAGTGGCCATCTCCAAGCCCATGGAAGGGACCTCACCTGGAACCGAATGGTCTAGCGCTTTGGACTTCCCCCGCTCCCCCCCACCCCACCCCCGGAGCCATGGGAAATGCCTTTGCCCCATCCATGGAATCCCGCCACAGCATCCCGCCGTAACCAACACCGGAGGTGAACGGGGTCGTGTCTGCTATGGCGACTCAGACGGGGTTTTCAGCATTCCCGCCGATTAGAATTATGTGAGAGCGGACCCCTTGGTGGTCTTGCTTTAGAATATTCCTGATTTGGGAAGGCGTCTGCTGCTACTCACTCATCGTATTTTAGTGCATTCGCTCATCACCTGCCCTTAATGAAAAAGAAATTTAAGTAAGTGAGTGGTAAGAGGGATCGAATTATTCTCCAGAGCTGTGGAGGGTGTTTCATGCCCCCGAGATGGTATCTGAATGCCTGAACATTTGTATACAAATTGAGCAAACATGCAAATCAGTAATCTGAGACGAAAGAGACACAGAAATGATCCTGGAAATTGCATTTAAGAAAAAAAATGACAGTATCATGTTGATAGACACAAAAGAACTCTGATGAAAGCAGCTGTTAAATTGTTAATTTAACATAAAGACGGAGCTGATGACTCAAAATGAGCCAGCGGGGGCGGGGGGCAGACGTTCTGCACCGCGAATAGCGCAGACGGCCGCGGCCGCCCCGCCGGCTCTAATTTGGGGTTGCGCTCTATCCGCACTAGCAGAGCTGTTAATAAATCACACAGGCAAGCAGTGAGGGCTGGGAGCTCTCCAGGTGCCTGGTAATGCCTCAGACACCCTCTCCACATGTTCGGCAGGGGTCATGTGAGTTCACAGACAGGGCTTGGCGATCACTCACGGCGTCGCTCTGGGCACGGCCTCCTGCGCGGCCACGGGAGCAGTTGAAACCGGGGTCAGGGCTCCTCTAGCCAGCCCTCGGGACTTCCCGAGTCCTTTGCAGATGTTAAGTATCTGGGCTGATGGGTCAGTCAGCTCACAGTTCCTTCCCCTGACATTTCCAAACAGGCATGCACACGCATGTACATACACACGCTCTCCACAGAGAGGGAGAGGTTAGCTGTGAGGAGAAGGGGAGAAGAGCTGGTTATTGGAACCGGGCTTGTTGGGTCTCCCTGCTCTGTGGGGATGTTAAAGGGCCATCCTCAGTGTTAGAAGTCAGAAAGGGGAGCTGATGTCCCTGAGTAGGAGGAAGCGCGTGCCCTATGCCCCGGAGTGACCGATCGACTGGGTCCAGGGGAGTGAAGGTGTTGGTGGGGGCCGACCTGGCAGAGCAGCCTGGCCCTTTACGAGACCTGCAAGCAGGCGGTGTGGGGACGTTTACGATTTAAGTCACGAGCTCTGGGGGCTTTTGACACGGAGCCTGATGCATCCCGGTAGCCTAATAGCAAACGTTGAAGGGCAGAGGCGAACAGACCGTCACCCTCCCGTGGTCTGACCATTAGGGTGACGCCCTTCATTCTCACCCGACATCGTGTTGATGGTAAAGCCACTCAGTTTCAATTAGAGGGAACCGACCCCGTCCCCAGCACACTGCGCAGAGGGTTTTGTTTAACCCTTTGTAAATCGCCAGGCAACGGGAGCATCCTTGGTACCCCACAAAAACGTAAGGTGCGTGAGTCAACACTTTGGAGGAGATGTGCTGTAGGCAGGGCTTTCCGCCCGAGAAGGGGACACCACGTGGCGTGAACCCTGGCTCCCCTGCCTTTGAACGGAGACAGTAACTGCCAAACGTTTGGTTTTGAGAAGAAACTCAGGATCTCTCTGGTCTACAGCTCTTCTCAGGGGGTGTGGGTCTCAGCTCAGACCTCCTCTTAGAAATAAGATGCTAAGAGTCACACTCGATTCAGGAAGGGCGGAGCTTGTCACCAGAGGATCCCATGCCTTCCCTGGAGAGGGGAGGGGCTTTGCCCCCAAACATACTCACTCTGTGGGCCTCTGTGAGAGATTCCTACCCAGTGGATCTCACTCAACAAGCCACGTGCCCGGTGCCACGGGGTCTACGGAATGGCGGGTGAAAGGACAACGTATCTGACCCTAAGAGCGTTTCATCAGAAAGAGAGACAAGTGGGGAGAAATTGCCGGGGACCCGGATTCAGAGCAACCTGCTGCTCTCATGTCCCCAAGCCTCAGTGGCCTGGTTTGCACAATGAGGGCGATGCTAGCCTTTGAATAATTAGGCAAGATATGTAAAACCCATATTGCAAAAAGGATTCCCAAGTTATTTGTCATCGTGCCTACGTGCATAATGAAAGTCCCCCACTAGGTGCTTAGTATAGAAATAAAAATCATGGTGACCAAGCTAAGAAAAGCTAGGGTTTCTATTAAAAAAAAATTATTTACATTTCCCACAGGGATGTGATTTTAAAAGTGGCCAAATATGTGTGGCGAGTAGTGTTAGCACTAGTGAAAATGGTGTTAGTGCAGTGATGGGTTCTGTTGATTTTAACTAAACGAATAGCCTCAAGGATAGTATCCAACTTTGGTTTCTGCTTACTAACGTATATTTAACACATACGTACAAGAGCATATTCAGAGGAGAGCGGCCAGGATAATTAAATTTGAATCAAGAGGTGAAGAAGCTGCTGGTGAAGACAAGGGTATAGACAAGTATTCAGAAGCATGACCTGGTTACCTTCAAATGTTTGGGGGGCTGCGTGGGTACCGTGACTGGCTTACGTGGCACGTGGCCTGGAATTGGGGGAAGGAGAACAGAAGATCTCCAAGTAGGATGAGCGCCTGATATTTGGAAAGGGCCAAGGAAACACAGGCACCTTGCAAGATACAGCACCTGTCCGTTGTCATTCTACCCAGCAAAGATTTGTGGGTTGCATTTTCTACCCTGGCACCGAGTTAGCTACTCTAGGGTTCAAGAAACCTGAGAAAGTGTTTCTGTTCTTAGGAAATGCAGAGCCTTGCAGCCCAAACAGGAAATACAGCCCTGCAGAGCAGGCTACACGATATAAGGGAAGGGGAGACGGGGCTGCAGGAGGGGGAGAAACTCTTCCTTGTATGTTCATTGAAATGGTGTGTTTCTCTCCCTCTTCCCCATAAAAACGTCTCTGAAGTTTAGGTGACAAAGAAAAATGTTTTATTTGGGATAGAAAGAGAGAAACGCTGGAGGCAGATGTAAGAATAAGACTCCACAATTAACAAGAACAGAAGGAGAAGTATTTTCGATTCTACATTGTTCACTATGCATTTTGAAAGGATGCCTTTGCAAAGATGTAATTAGGGGTAATGAGGTGCAAAATTTCATGTACAGAAATGATCTTGTTAAGGGAAGTCTGCACAGACAGTGCCGCTTAAAAAAAGAATTTGAACTCTCTGTTAACTCCATACCAGATAATCCCCGACTTTTCTTTATATCCAACTCCAGTGGAGTTTTAAGAAAATCGGGAATTTAGCAAATCTTCTATATAACTCCCCCTTCGATCACAATTATGTGATGTCTTTTTGAAGTTTAACGTGGCCAAATCTTGTCAATCCCAATCTTAAGTAATCACAGCCTCGAATAATCCAAAGCGTTTTGTTCAACACTCACTGATTAGCCACACCCTCACCCACATCTTCAAGTTCAAGAACTCGGACAAAGCACGTGCTCATCACAGAGTCTTTCCCTCAAGGCCACTGTGGAGGGAGTCGGCCTCAGTCAGTCCTCAGTAAGTACCAGAGTTCAGCACCATCAACCCCCCTCCCCACACGGGGGGCAGGCCGGCAAGGCCTTAGGCACGAACCTTCCATGACTTCATTTTCGAAACATGTTTCTCAGCTCTGATCTCTTGTGCCTCTGCCCCATGTAGCTAAGGGTCTTTTCCACGACACATGACGTGCTCTGTTTCCTTCTCACACACGTGTGCAGAAACCCAAAAACGACTGTGTGGCACTCGGGGAATGGAAGTTCTTCAGCTCTAGGCTGTATTCACAACCTCTAACTTCCCTAAGGGGCACAGCCCTGTGGGGTCTTCTCATCCTGACTTTTTCTACTTAGTAGACTTCTTGCAAAAAAGGGAGCCTCCAGTGATCAATATTGCCTTTCAGTGTAGAATTTAAAAAATCATTATTTGGGGGGATTGTGGGCTGAGACTCACCATGGTTCTTAAACGTGGCTACCCATCAGAATTATCAAGGTGATTCCAGTATATAGCTAAATTTGAGGAGCACTGATTTAGAGGAAGGAAGACAGATATAAGCTAAAAAAAAAAAAAAAAGACCTCTAAATGGAGGTCATTCCCTCAGGTGAAGACTGAGGTATTTTTATCCAAGGAACGGTCACCTCTCCCCCACCCCCGAGGGCGCCACCTTTAAACCGAGCCAGGGAGGCGTGTTCCCGGTAAAGGTGAATCAGCGTTTCCGAAAGGGACTATCAAGAACACAACCCCCTGGTAGAAGGTGACAACTGGGGAGATTGAAGGGTGAGGGCCGCGCCCTCGGTCTACTTCAACAGACCCAGGTTAACCTGGGCACAGAGGCTTCCCAAAGGCCAAAAGTGGGGAAAAATCCTGCTTTCTGGAGGACAAATAAAATAAGATAAAATGTAACAGAATGAACAAAAAGTTTAAAAATAAAATAGAATTAAATTAAATCAGATCCCCACCCCTGTCCCCAGGCCCAGAATTCCAGGGTGGGGCCGTTCCTGCTCCCCCCCATGAGGTGGCAGATGGGCTTTGCACGCTGTCCTCCCCCGGGTCCGAGGAAGGACCATCCCTGTCCTCGGAGGCCGGACGAAGTTCACAGGAATTCAGGAGCCCCTCAGCAAACCGTGGAGTTGGCGAACCAAACAGGGAGGCAGAGGTCTTCCAACCCAGAAGGACTGGGGTGTGGAGGGCCAGCTCTGAGCTCTGCACGCGGGACTTTGGATGCTGGAGAAGCCGATTCCCATGGAAGGGCGGGACAGGGGTGCTCCAAGGCCAGGGCAAAGGCTCTGGCAGGACAGGGGTGCACTGAAGGAGATGAAGCCCTGACCACTTAGTTCTCGGTGTACTTTGAGACACAGGAATAATACTATATTAAGTAGATCTAAGTTTTCTACTCCTCTAAGGTCCCTGGAAGAAGAGATGGAGCCCTAACTGCTCACCAAGGCCACCTAACCCAACCACCGGCGTTCAGCTAGCATCTGTGCCTGAAGGAACACTGCCAAAGCAGAGGGGTGACGAAGACCATCCTAAGTCGGCCTGGGATGTGACAATCTAGACGTTTTGACTGAAGAACGCTCTGTGTTCAAATCCGTGCTTTGTCGCTTCCCTGGACTTCCCACAAGTTCCCTGATGGCTCTCACATTGTTCATTTAGCTTTAGCGTAAAGGCCAGCATGGGAAACAGTGTCGTAGGTCCCGGTCATGCCCAGATCGGAAAAACAGGAAGTAAAATACAGAGCAGGCAGTGAGTGCGCAAACTCCCCATCTGTGAAAGTCACCCCATGGTGCTGAACCATCAACTTCCACTCGGAGGACAGAGCCATCCAAAGCGTTCTGTGACCCGAAAGTAAACACCCGGACTGTGGGCCTCGTGGGCGGCAACCCGCGCCGTGGTCGTCGGGCGCTCTCGCGGGCCAGTGCGCCCCTGTGCGGCCCCTCTAGGAGCCCCGGGCGTGGGCCTCACACGCACTTTGGAGCAAGGGTCCGTGGGCTCCATGGGGTCCGGACGTTCGGTGAAGAATGACGGTGTCCCCGCAACCCACAAGGAGTTACCCGAGTTCTCTGCGACACAAAGGCTCCTTTTATCACAAAACTGCAGGGAGATGACTGGACCTGTCACAAGTAGAAACATCGAGCGTCTGCCACGAATAAAATACACCTTTGACAGTCTCCATCTAATGTTGTATTACTTTCAAGAATTGAGAGGCTCCTGCCTGATTTATCAAATACCCAGGTAAGTGATCACTAATAATCTCGCATTGTTATTTATTAACATTCGTGCCCACCACCATCCTACTACGTAAATAATGTAACAGGTTGTCCCACTACACATTTAATACTTCGGGTATTTGTGACGAGTCACTGATCACATATGACCTGATGCTCAGTGAGGAAGGAAGACGAATGAAGGGTTCCGCCCAGGGAGTGTTTGGTGGACGGCGTGGCGGTGGGTGTCCGGTGACACGTCCAGGGACTGTCAATGCTGGACTGGGTTTCTCCAGGAGTGTGTCCCTTCCAGGAGTCCTCACCAGTTAACCAGTTCTGGGAATACACAGGGGACTGCAAGACACAGTATGGACTTGGGTCATTGGTGCTGTATTTTGCCATTTGTTTGTTCATTCATTGGTTCATTCATTCATTCCAAGGAAACCTGACTTTTTCAGGCTAAGCACAGAGAACGTAATGATAACAAAACCGGACGGAGTCACTAGAAAATGCTACACAAACTGAGTGTGCGACAGTAATGAGGAAGCAGGGCTGGAGTTAAGAAACAACTTCAGAAAACCCGTACGTCGTAGAGTAAGACACATTTGCATCTAAACAGCGGTTCTTCCGTTTGGTAGTTGTGTGACTTTAGACAAGTTCCGTTTCCTCGCCGACTCCTGAGTTGCTCATTTGAAAAATGGGCATTTGTTACCTACATAATTGGATGGTTACTAGTAACGCGGGGAAAGTGTTGGGCAGGTGGCATGTCCTTGTGACAACGTCACAACCTCGTTAAGAGACACACATAGATATTTTAAAACAGCTCTGAAGCAATGAGGAAACGGAAAGTACTGAATTGCCGTTAATATAAAGAATGTGTGAACTTGGACTTCTAGCATCTCCCTCCCAGCAGTATTTTACTAAAACTGAATCTACCATAGATAATGGTCAAATGACATGTAGGCCAACAGGGAGCTTTAGGGTGCAAAATATTTAAAAGAAAGTGTCAGCAACGCATGCAACAAGCGCGCTGAGCCTGGGACACGAGGTCCGTCCTCCATCTCAAGGCTGACCGACACGTCGGGGCTGAGCGAGGAGGCGGTACAGAGGTCCGCACCTGGAGGAGGCAAGAGCGTGAAGACTCGCTGCAGCAGGAGGCGGTAGCTGTGGTACCTCGAGAACGACCACTGCCGGGGCCGGCTCAGGGACAACCGAGACGCACAGCGGCACAGCACAGACAGCCCGGGCCAGCCTGCCCTCGTCAGTCTCTCCTGGCCCCAGACACAACCGTAATCACCGTTAAAAGGGGTCATCCTAAGGTCAGGTCCTAGAAACCCCATGGCCCCCGGACACAGGAGGAGGCGATCTTTGACCAGAAATGGTGGTACCCCCGTCCCCCGATGATTTATCCAGTAGACGGAAGGCCCCCGCTTCCTAGAAGTGCCGATGAGAATTCCGAGTCTTGGTCAGCGTTCGCTGGGTGTGCTAGTGTCCAATGTGGACCGTGCAACGGCCACTGAAAATCTCTCCATGGTCTGCGCTGTGACCCCTTGTGGGGGGGTCTAAAACTCATGATTACAGAAATAGTTAAAGAAAGCTTATTCGTGGTTAAAAATAAATTAGAAAATGTGTAAAGTTACCCCTAAGACAGCTCTCATTCCTGACGTCGTCAGGGGCTTCTGGAGTCGGGGACAAAGGGCTGGGGCGTTCGCCAGCGCTGCGGGGAAGGCAGGCCTTCCAGCACAGTCCTAACCTGGGCAAGTCGTGCCAATGAAAGTGTCCCCGCAGATGTAATTGGGTGGCTGGGGAGATGAAGGGCACCGTGGGACCTGGGCTGTTTTTCACAGTTATGTGGCCTGTGTAAAGTATCGTCCCCATGTAGCCACTGAGGGGGACGAGCCAGGCTCGGCTACCAGGAGTGGGGAAGATCTTCTGTTCACGCCTTTGGAAATGATGCTTAAAATACTTCCGATAAAACACTGGCAAGGATCTTCACTGTCCAGGTCACTGAGGCAGGTCACAGGAATAGAGACTAGAGCGACTAAAACAGACAGTCACCCCACAGTTGCAAGTGCGGACGAGGGTGTGCGGTGTCTGGAACTCACACACGTTGCTAGGTGACATGTCTTCCCTCCAGGGGGGACACTGTTCGGCTCTTTCTTATCAAGTTCAACATAAACTTACACCGTGGCCTAGCAATCCCCCCCATGGGCGTTGGACCAGCTGAAATTAGAAGCGATTTTTACAGAAAAACTCGCCCAGGAATAGCGGTTTTATGCACGATTCCCAACATTTTGGACACAGCTCCAATCTACCCTCACTGAGGAATTAAAAAACAGGCCAGGAAACATCCGTATGATAAATTACCTTTCGGGGATCAAAGGTCACCAACTGCCGATACATCCGCAGACAAGGACGAGTTGCTTGCATTCTCTGTGAACTCCTGGGTTCTTTAGAAATGACACCAGAAAAGATTCAAAGGTATCTCGAGATGTTTGTACATTTGTTTTGAAAGTCTGACCACACAGATAAATTTTATTAAAATTTAAAGGAGTGGAAAGAACAGGCCTTTCTGTTTCAGAGTTCTATTTTCATCTATTTTTAATTGCTGAAATGACTCAAATCATTGTGCTTTCTTTCAAAGGCTTTCCCTCCCCACGTGATGGTAAAATGGGGTCAACATTGTAACTACTCGACTGTTGCGAGCCCTGACGTGCGTTACCTACTCAGCATTCCCATTGATAAAATTAGCCAGCTGATGCGTCCTATAGGAGAGAAGCAGAGTCTATGCAAGCGTGAGTGTCATTACTTCGTGATTTTCAAGCGGAGGTTAATTAGTTAAATAATAAATTCGATTACAAATTATTCATCCATTTTTTTTCTCCTGTTACCGAGATGGTGCAGAACTACCTACATTTAAAGCCAGAACTATACATGTTATCACGTGTACATGTGTACATGTGGGAATTCTTCTTTAAACTGTTTGACTCTGTAAGATATGTGCAATATGCCCCGTTATTTCCTTCACTCAAATTACCTTGCATTTAAACTTTATTTTATGTACAAACATCACTATGTTTCCTTAACCTTTACCTATCAGAATTGTATAATTCCTTTGAAATTCGGCTCAATTTCTATCTTCCCATGTTTCTTCTTTCATTTAACTACCGGCAATAAAAAAGTTAGCAATCAGCATCACAGAAGGCAAGAATTAGGTTAACAGAAATCTTGGAGATCTAGGACGACGCCAGCAATTTTTTTTTAATAGATGTAGAAACAGGGACCCGTGAGGAGGCTCAAGCCATGAGCGTTGGCTTCGATGTGCGCAGCCTTGCTGCTGCCCCAGGAAACAAGGGGAACTCAGCGACTTCGTTAGCTGTCTGATCAGTTGAGTATCTCTGGGCCAAAGTCTGCGTTGGACCAGCGGCTCCATTTACTTCTCTTTCCGGGAGGAAGGTGGGAACGCGGCGGGGACGAAGCCCGTGGTTGGAGCGAGCTCCTGCAGTCCGGGTGGGTTGAAAGTCGTTCAGTCCAGGTCTGAACTCTCCCTCCACAGTCAGTAACTGGGACTGCGGCTGCTCGTGTGAGACCCATTCACACTTAGCTTTCAGAAAAGTGCCTTCTAAACATTACTGAAAATAAAATATAAACTATATTAAAGAAAAATGAAGAAATAACCCCGATGTGCCCATCTCCCCACCAGGCTAGCGGGACTTCTAATCACCTGCATTTCCAGCGTAATGGGATTTCTCTATTTATCTTTTTATTGTCACTTCCCAGCATGCCACAAAAGGTGATGTTTTTCTCAACTTTACATTTTGGGGTATGCATGTATTATTTCATTGTATTAAACTGTATAATGCACACAAACGTTCCTATAATGTCGGGCTAAAATTTATTTCTAACTTTCTCTTGCCATCGTAATTAGCGCTACAGTGAACATTTCCTACAAGAAACAGGTTATTGCAAAGATATTATTTGTTAACAAGTAATCAGGAAAAAAAGGAAAAAGAACATTATCCTAAAGGCTCAGAGGAAGTTCACAGATATAAAAATAATCTGATGCAGGAAGCAATCTCCGTTTTAAAAGAACACGTAATTGCCAATGAGAGGCAAAACCTGAGCTCTCCTTTGAAACTGATTTCGAAGCCTTCAGGACAGGAAGACCAAGGCAGAAATACCGCGAGATAAGGCGATGAGTCAGCAAGCCAAGTGAGAATGAAAAGCTTCGCTGCGCTGGGTAGAGCGGCGTTGGGGACAATTGAACCATTGACGTCCAGGACACGCCGAGTGCCCTCCCTTCAGATGTGAAGAAAAAAGGCAGAATTCGGAAGGTGCCAAGAGGTGGTACCCAAGATCTGGACACTGAGATTGGACAGCTAATCCGACAATGGGAGTTCTTGGGTTAAAAGCTGGCACACAGGGACAGGGCTGGAGAGTCAAAGGCATCATTAACAGCTTGCGTCAGGAAATAAAACTGAAGTGCCCCCCCACCCCCAGGGGACAGAAAAGGTTCATTGCTTTCTGAGAGGTGAAGTAAAACCAAACCCACTTTATCAGACACCCCCCGCCCCCCCCCCCCCCCCCGCCCAAACGCCTTAGACCTTACGGAGCACCCAGGCCCGCCACTGTCCTGGGCCACACGGGGGTAGGCAGTTCGGTGCGACTCAGCGCCAGCCTGAGCTACCTCGAGCAGGCCCTTCTGCCCCAGCCTCCTCTGAGCCCTCCCAAGTGCGCAGGGCCTGAATGTGAGGGGTGGCGACAGTCCCCAGGGCAACTTCCACCAGTGGGGGACCAGAGACCATGGTGACAACTTCTCTCCATGATCCCCATGCCCCCAATACCAAAAATCCTCCATAACGAGTCCTTTACAGAAAGAGAGAATGGTCTCTTCGGTGTTTGTCCAACTTGGGAATTTTACACAGATGGGATCCAGTGCGACACTGGCCAGCCGGACCCCAGCCCCAGAGCCACCAGCTAGCATCTTAGACCCGGAACTGGCCTGACTCTGCTCTTTGATCTGAAGTCATCTTTCCCTGGTAAGGCGGGGGCTTGAATAGCAGCCAGGGTTTGATTGTCTTGGCTCTGGGCTAGAAGGCAGGTAACTTTATCCGCAGGACTAAATTCCCCAGGCCGTTCTTTTGTGCACTCGAAGAGGCAAGAAGGCTTACTGAAATTGTAGAAAACTGAGAGGTGGTAGATAGTGTGAGCAGGAAAGAGTGTAAAAGAAGATCAGGTGGCTTTCTCCGTCCCTGTCCCAGGCTCTGTTCCCAAACCAAGACGCTGTTTTCACGGAACCATGTATCACACCAGCCTCTCTGAGTTCTCTGAACATGTCCAGGAACGGTGAGAGCTGTTTCACCGAGCACCGCGGGACTACAGTTAGGGTTTGTAACTGTGTGAGCTGAGAACCCCTCCCACGAACACACGCCACAGAAACAACGGTCTTAGATATCAAAACAGATTTCCTTGGCATCATTGTCTCCAGCCTCAGAGACTGTTGAATTTGGCATAATTCTGAAAATCAAAGGGATTGGTGTATTTCCGAAGTTAAGCGATTGGAAAATATTTCCGATTCACCAGCACAGTCCCTTGTTCCCAGGTGGTGAAAAGACCCCAGAAGCCCTGGCTGCTTCTGCTGAATGTGGGGGCTTGTGACGGTGCTGCCAGGCCCAGCTCCCACCCTCACCCGCGTTCCAGCCCAGTGCAGTAAGAGGTGACATGAGCGAAGAGCCGCAGCAGCGACCCCACGGCCCCCTGCTGACCAGAGCCCTCGTGCGAGCTTTGGCCAGCTCTGCTCAGCCCTGGCCCTTCTCCCCGCCTGCCCTTTGGGTTCCCCCTAAGTCACATGCTTGTTATTTTTATGTTTCTTACGGCAGGCACTGAAACTGCCTACCTCTGCATCCACCCTCACTCGAGAACTGCTGTCCATGAAACGGGCTCTTCTTGGTCTTGCCCACCCGGATCCCCCTCGGCCAGAGCCCCAGCCCTTTCCCCAAGGCACCCTGGCCTCGGTCCTGCGCCAGCTCGCTCCCACTGCCCCCAGCTCCACATGTTCTCCCTGAGACAGCTGTGCGGCGCCCACCGAGCCCAGAGGGACCTGCCAGAGCCCCGCTTCTGCTCTGCTGGTGCGGGTCGTCAAAGCTGTGGGTCAGAACGGTGACACCTGCGTGCTCAGGAATGGCGCTTCTCCTTTGCTTGTCTGTTTCCGTCTCTCTCTCCGCCCGCACTGATGGCAGGCGGAGCTCTGGGTATCACATCCCTGCTGGGCTTTTTCTTTTTTTTCGGTAAAGGTAGAATTTGAATCAACACAACAACATTCAGACAGAACTTTCTCCTTCCACGACCACCCTCACCAGCAGTCAGCACTCCGCCTGTGTGGGGAGAGGGTCCCCGCTGGCTCAGCCGCTGCTTCCAGGCTGTCTCTCCTTTTGGGGGCTGACCTTTTCTCTTTTCAATGGAGTTGATTCTTTAAGTCTGTCCCTGGTCAGGAGGCCTGACCTCTGCCGTTTGGGGGCATTCCCATGTGCCTCTTACCTGGGGGTACGACCAGGGCTCCCCCAGCTGTGTCCCCTTACACTTCCTGCCTGGACCCACTGGGCCGCCTTTGTTTGGGGCCCACAGGTCCATCTGATTAAAGTGCACTTGGCTCTCCCAGCCTCTGCGTGGCCAGATGTCCTCACATCAGGCCCCTCACGCATGTTGGAGGTGCTCTAGCTTTTCCGTTTCTTCCGTGGCTGTCTTTGCGTGTCCGAGTCCTGGGGGTGTCATGGCTGCAGAGCCTCCTTCCACAAAGTCTTTCCCACTAGCAGACCCTGTCATGGACACTTGGTCCCTCTCCTCTTCATCCAGAGAGAAACCATAAGTGGCTCCTCGGAACATGTCTCTAGGCTCGAAGGGTAATTTGGGGTCTCAATTTTACGTGACAACCTGTCTCTCTCCTTGAGATTCTTTCTCCAGCTCCACAAGGACCTCCCAGGGTCTTCTCAGGCCTTCCGGTCTCCTCCCGTCTCTCTCCCTGCTGTTGTCTGCTCCCCCACGGTGGGAGGTCTTCCGGCTTTGGCCCTCTGTGTTCCCATAAACGATTCGTCCTCTCACCCACAGCCTGCCCTGCCCATGGCTTCGCCTTCTGCCAGCTTCCCGCTGCCTCCCAGCTCCACCTCCCTGAGCCGAGCCCTCGTTTGTGAGAGCAAGCGGCCCATATCCACTTGGGTGTGCCACAGGCCTCGCCTCCACCTCCAGGTCCACTGGCTCTTTTGCTCAGGCATTCAAATCATGTCTTTGTGAGCTGAACCTTGCAGGTGTCACCGACCCCCCAGTCCTGGGCCGGTTTGGCTCGTCGGAAGTAGGTCAATGTCACTGGAGGCAGAAGAGTAGAGGTCACTCCCGATGAAAGGGGAAGCATCAGCGAGGAGTCAGAGGTAGGAAGGGCAGGCGTTCCTGGGGCACAGGAAACCCAAGTAGGAGGCAGTGAGTGGACGTTTTTCTCTCCATGGATGCATGTGTGTGACGATGAAGGGCGAGCTCCGTGAGTGGTGAGAATCCACGGCAGTTGGAGGGACACACAGAGAGAGCATCTGTCACTGGGCCACGCTGTTTGATTTGCGCCTGCGTGAAAAAGGATGTTGCAAATACTTCCATCAGACTGAAAATATAATCTGATAATGACATTAAGAACAGTCTTCCCCAATCCGTGGCTTGTGCGATGTTTTATTAATTACGACGAGGTCAAATTTATTATTTTTTTTTCTTCTATGGCCCATGCTTTAGTATAACACTAAGAGATCTTTGCTGAACCCAACATCTTGAAGACTCTCTCTCCCGTTTTCCCCCCAACCTTCTACTGTTTTAGCTCTTTCATATAATCACACGATGATTTTGAGTGAATTTCCCGGTAGCTGTTCTGTCTGCAGGCAGGAGGTGCTCATTGGCTATGGACCCAGCAGCTTAGCAAGCGGAGAACTTCATTCATCCGCCCCCATGAAGGTATGTGTGGGCAAAGGACCCCCCCCCCCCCCCCGCCACCACGGGCGCACACATTTCATCCCTGCAGGTAGGAAGGCTACCACCACCAGCAGATACCCCTTCCTGCCTCCCACCCGTGTTTCGGCAGTTCTTCCTGAGAGGCAGAGCCGCTGTGAAATAACACGGGCTCATTTGCCCCCACATTCCTGCATGTGCAGCACATAGCCCAATGCTTTGCTAGTGAGTGTCTGGGTCCCTGTGCAACCCACGCTGAGACCTCACCCAGGTGCGGAGCCTCCAAGGAAGTAGTTGCGTTAGATGAGGTCGTAAGGGCAGGGGTCTGGTCAGATAGGATTAGTGTCCTTGTGAGCAGTGACACCTGGGATCACTCCGTCTTTCTGCCTGGGCCCAGAGAGGCGGTCACATGAGCACACAGGAAAAGGCGGCTGCCTACAAGCCCTGAGAAGAGTCCTCAGAGGGCACCCTCCCTTGTCAGCACCTTGACCTTGAGCTTCCAGCTCCCAGAAATGTGAGAGATAAGTTTCTGCTGTTTCATTTCAGGCTGTGGCGGCATCTGCAGCAGGTTAATACAAGGGTTGAGTCAAGAAATCGAACGGTCCAAGATCTGATCTCTGTACTCGTTTCAGATCTAAAAATGTCCTCACAGTCAGCATCCAAATATAAAAGCGTATCGTGCACAAGAAGCAAATCATTCATATTGACTTTGCATGTAATTTTAATTATTTTCATGGCATTTTAGTGTTACAAATTTGGCTCCTGGAGTTATAATTTTTTAGTATCTTTTGCCGTGAAGTAGTACCAGTATTTAGGAAACCAAAAATAGAACTTACTTTTGATTGATGAAATGAAACATTTAGAATACCTTACTTAAAAAGTAAGAGATGAGCCCTGGCTGGTGTGCCTCAGTGGACTGAGTGCTGGCCTTCAAACCAAAGAGTTGCTGGTTCGACTCCCAGTCAGGGCACAAGCCGGGGTTTCAGGCCAGGTCCCCAGTAGGGGGTGTGAGACAGGCAACCACACATTGATGTTTCTCTCCTTCTTTTTCCCCCTCCCTTCCATTCTGTCTAAAGATAAATAAATAAATAAAACTTTTTTAAAAAAGTAGGAGAAATGGCTGTTTGATACATTCAATAAACTTTAAATAACTACACATGTGGGGGATACAAAGGAAGGAAAATTACTTCAATTTCAAGTTCAAGTTTGAGCTGCTGGGAGGACGATGCCCTCACCAGCAGAGTGCAGGGGCTGTGGAATGTGTTGCGTGTGGGTGTTGGAGAGGAGCGGGGCATTTAGGAGGGAAAGGTGTGTTCAGCGGAAATTGCCGGTAAACAGGCGGGGCAGTGGTCTGGAAGCCCACCCCAAACTGTTAAGGGCAGAGCTGGAGTTGCCAATAGCAGATCTTATATTGGTTGTTGCAGAGGACGAAGCAGCAGAGGACTGGGGGGAGCGCTGGCCCCTGGAGAGAGCAGGAGCACAACTCCAAGGAGGAAATCATCCACGACAACCGAGACAATTGCTGACAGGAGGCGCAGAGCCCGCAGTGAGAGCCAGCGGCAGGAAGAACTTAGAAAAGGCCCTGGACTCGGCAGGCTGTCCGCTCTCAGTGCCTGGAGGGTGCAGGTGCTAGGGGCCTGTGGGTCTCCAAACAACTATTGATGCAAAATGCCACGCCGACCCCTGGGCCGTCGGTCAGGTGTCCCTGATGGTGGCGGGGGTGGGGGGGTGACAGTCACATCGCAGAGAATTCAGGAGGAAACCACTGCAGTGTCTCCGTGGGCTCTGGTTTGGAGACATTTGCTGAGACTTTTCAAGTTGACTAGCAGGAGGCAAGAAGGCAAAGGTTTCTCTTGGGTTAGAGAATATACAATTTTTAAGTTTTGCAGAAAGAAATTAAATACTGAAGTTAAATACATTAAATCCTGAAGAAGAGAGAAATGCACGGGTAGAATTCTCAACACAGGTTCTGATACAAAGTAAAATAAAAAAATATGCATCTCTATACACCTGGAACATTTATAATTTGAAGGTCATAATTTTCCTTTGAAAAATCTCTCTTTTTCGTAGGATTTCAGGAT
The DNA here is from genome assembly GCF_022682495.2 of Desmodus rotundus. Taxonomy (NCBI): domain Eukaryota; kingdom Metazoa; phylum Chordata; class Mammalia; order Chiroptera; family Phyllostomidae; genus Desmodus; species Desmodus rotundus. The sequence continues at coordinate 165,399,416 of NC_071391.1, read as the reverse complement.
GCTTCGATTTCCGTGTTCTCCATCCCAGCCGTTGCTGACGCCACGGACGAGGACGTAAGTTACTGAATCTCTCTGAAGCATCGTGGAGAAAAACTGTAATGGCGCAGCTATACTTGGAACTGAAACGCGACGGCTATTTTTGGATCCGCTTTCTAGTTAATAATCAGCACAAACCCCCAATCATGGGGACACAAGGCACAGCTCCTGTTTTCTGCGTGATCGGAAATTCTGCAGGGCGCAGCGTCTGGGAGGCCTGTGCGTACCTGAGTGCCGGATGGACCCCGTCTGAACGGACAGGGGAGGCCGTGGACGTGCTGGACGAGGACCACTTGATTGGATTTCTGCGTCTCCTTAATTCGATCGTGCTTTTCTGTCCGCGGCCATGAGACACTAGTGTACTGTGTGTGTGGCCACAGTGTCGGGGCCTCAGAGATCCGTGTGGCCTTTGCTCTTAGAGAGACTGGAAGCCCTTCCTGGGAACAGGTGCCCCTGGAAGCCAGCTGCCTTTCAAGCCACAACACCAGGCACTGTTCTCAGGCCACGCAGGTAACAGCCCTCGCTTTTCCTCTCTTATTGGCACTTCAGCAACACAAAGCGCTTCTCCTGGGCCAGATGACCTGGAAATGAATGAAACTCGATGCCTATTGTAAACTCGGAGATGCTCTGACCTGGGCGGCAGGACAGCTTCATGTTGGGGGGACAAGAACAGAATCGTGGTAAATTGAGAGGGCGGGCCACTGCGAATGAGGGTCTCGCTGCAGAAACTAGCCAATTACTGCATGAGAGGGGACACTTCAGTGAAACAAAGGGAAAACCGCAGTGGTGGAGTCACCCGGATCTCGAGAGTAAATTGTTACAGTCAGCCTCTCTGCAGGTACAAGGGACACAGCCCGCTTCAGTCCCTACCAAGCGAGACCATGCATGTCACACCAAGCCCCCCTACCCCTGGTTTCACCCCGTCCACATCTAGCTTGCCACTTCTTCCCAGTTGTACTCCTGGCTCCACTCCCGGTCTTGAACCCTGAGTTAGCCAGTCATCTTGACTCTTGGTTGTTCGCTCATTTTCTTCCAGTTTTCCTGAGATACAGCCGACAGGCACGGCTGTGAGTTTAAAATGGGCAGCAGGACTCCACATACGAACATTGTGGAGTGATCACTCCGAGAACCTGAGTCGATGCCCATCACCTCAAATAGTCGCGAAGGCATCTTTCCCTCCCAATGAGAACATTCAGAGGCTCCGTGCTTGGGGACTTGCAGAGAGCAGCTCAGCAGTGTCAGATCCAGTCCCCAGGCTGCCCGCTCCTTCCCCAGGGCTAGTTTGTCTTGCAGCTGGGAGTCCATACTTCTGACCCTCCTCACCCCGCCTCCTCACCCCTAGCGCTAGCAATACCGACCTGTTCTCTGTTTCTACGAATTTGATTGATTAGATTCCACGGGGCAGTGTGACCACACTGGCATCTGTCTGTCTGTTGGACTTACTTCCCTGCCGCGACTCCTCCAGAAGCATTCTCATCCTCAGCGTGCCTTCCTGGTTTGCGGCTTTGCCCCCGCTCTGGCCCAGCATCCTTTACTCTCCAGGCCCAGCTCTTTCTTCCGCAGTCTCCTCCGTAAAGAGCACTGTGGAATCTTCCAAACAGATCCACCATTGCCCAGAACCTGGGGGCCCTGGTTCTGGCGCCCAGTCTTCCCGAAGGGACTCGGGGAATTCGGAACCGTTCTTGACTCACTAACAACATGTGGCACTGCCTCTCTCTCCAGCTGGAACCTGCCTTTCTGCTCACGGAAACCGCAGGTCCCAGCTCAGTCTCTTTAGCCATTTGGCGCTGGGAACACACCGCCCGGACAGCATCCGGAAGGGACGCCCTCGGCAGGCCCCACAGGTCCTGCATGGCATCCAAGAGAGGCGCACTGCGGGGGCTTCTGTGTGGACAGGGACACTCATCAGTTGTGAAACAGCCTCCGGGATGAAGGTGTCTACTAGGTCCCACTTTGGGGACGCAGCAGCCACAGGTTCGACGACTTTAAGGCTAGGAGACACCAGAGGGTTTCTGGAATGGCAGCGGAGACCACAGAGCCCAGGAGCTCTGTCAGGCATTCCGTTCAGCCATCAAAGGAAACACTCTTCCTGGTTGTCATGACAACACTGTGGCTGTTCCCACGTGAAGTCTGCTTCTTTCTTTGAGGTGCGAGTGTTTACTCTGCGTCTGCTGGGAGCCTGTAATGTTTTACTGGAATACACGCTGGGCGCTTTGTCTGCGGCGATAGCGTATGAGCCCTGCGAAGGCAGAGCACACTGTTCGGGTCCTGCTGTCACGGCAGCCAGGGCCTCGTCACAGCTCTTCCGAACGTGTCACTTCCTCTTTTTAGAGCATTTAAGGAGACCCTGTTCAAAGCCCAAGGGGTCAAAAACAGTCAGCCTTGGTCCCCGTCCTTGCAGGACATGGACGCAGCTCCGGGCAGGTCAGCTCCCGCAGTCCAGAGAGGATCCCAGCCACGTGGTCGCTACTGGAGCTACCCGGACACGGCCGCCTGCTGTGCTCCTCGTCCTCACGCTGCTGCCCAGGAGTAGATTCCAGTTCCTGCTCCAGGGCTGCTCCATGCAGCTAAACCTGCTTGGTGCAGCTAAACCTGCCTGGACTCACAGGTGCCTGCCCGTTTGCCCCTCTGACTGTCTTCTCACTGCCCTCCTCCAGCGTCACACTCCTACAGACCGCTCATCCAGGAAAACAAACAGACTTGATTCAAAGGCAAACAGCAATCAAAGAGGATCTTGCCCTGACTCCCAATTGCTGAAACTACACTGAAAACTAGTAAAACAATATAGGCACAACCACCATAAACGCAAAGCAATGCAAATGTTTCCACGTAGCAAACAAAGACGCCATAGCTCTTAACTCACACGACTGGATGAAGTATTGAAACCGGAAAGTTGGAGCTGGAGTCGAGCTCGCTATGGGGTCTTCACCTGGATCAGTGGGGTTTCAGGCGCTTCTTTCTTCCCTGTCGCGATGGGCGGGTTCGTCCCACAGAACGTCGTGTGGATGGGACCACACCATACGTACGCACTGTTACGCTGGCCTCCTCTGTTCGGTGTGATGGTTTGGGGACTTGCTGACGTTGTCACACGGGCTATGACAGGTGTGTTTTCATTGCTGAGCGGCATCCCGTTTCATGGATGATCCCCTTGCTCCCATCAGGTTACATACCGATGGGCATCGAGACGCTTCCAGCTCTGGGCTATGTGAATGCGTCTGGCACGCATAAGCATGCTGCGTGCGCATGGTTTCACTTCCAACGGGCGATGGCGGGTGGGTCCCGCAGTGTCGGGTCTGTCCTTTATAACGTGGCACGGACACCGTCGACATCATTATATTGCTTTGATAAGATGCTGAAAGGCACAGGAGGTTGTGGCCTGCCATGGGTCTCCAGGACAAAGGCACTTATCCCCCCAGTTGCTGGGGACACTGGCAACTCTGGCCCAGCAGGTGAGCCCCTGCTCAGGAATGGCCCCCACCCTGGGGCATGGTGTCTCCAGGTGGTAGCCGCCCCACTGGAGTCGGCTGTGTCCGGTGACTCGGCCCGTGGCGCCTGCAAAAACAAAGCAAACAAAAAACCCCACGGGCCCCCAGGGACCGATAAACCGCGGGGGCACAGGGAGGACCTCCTGCTGAGGAAACACGGACACTAAAATCGGACGCCCGTAGTGGTCGCCTAGCTCTCAGGCCTTTTCCGTGACTAGATAGATACCTGTCCCCTGGCTCATCCCTGCAGTGACACAGGGACGGGCAATGCAGACTCACGCGGTCTCCTGCTCAGGGGCTCCAGGTGGCAGAAGGCCTGAGCACAGGCCCGAGGGCTGGGCGCAGCTCTCAGGCCGGTCCCCGCCAGGGGTCTCTTCTGTCCCCCAGTGTGGCAGGCCATGAGCACAGTTAGGGGGCGGGGAAGACCCTCATCCCAGAGTTACTCATTGTCTTCTCTTTACAGCTGCCCTGGGATATAATTCACATGCCACAAAGCACATCCATGGAATGTGTACAGTCCAGTAGCTTTTGGTAGAGTCACCGCGTCATGCATCGGTCCCCACAGTGCAATGTTAGGGCATTCTCCCCCTCAAAGAGAAGCCCCCTCATTATCGGTCACTCCTTTTCCCTGCTCCCACCACCAGCCCGCCAGCCCACCGGCAAGTACACTTTGCCTCTGTGGGTTTGCCACCCGGTCCACACCTGAAGAGTAACACAGTCCGGGGTCTCTGAGATCGACATCTTTCTTTAGCATAACCTTTTCAAGGTTAGCCGTCCGTGCCTATTCTTAGCCAGTAGCCTAATCATAGGAGAGACTGCATTTCTCTCATAATTGCTGACCTACTTTGTGCTTCGTACTTTGCTCTACTTTTTAAAGAGTTTTTGTTGCCTTTGCCTCTTTGGAAAAAGAATATAGGAGCAAGGTTATGGCAAATGACCTATCCTGGCTTGTGTGACTCCAATGAGTCTGCCGGTGCCGTGGATGTTGCCAGATGGCGGAGGGGAGAAAGAGAAATTAAAATCTCTTTTCAGTCATGTTTCATAGACCGGAGACTCTCTGTTCTCTCTATGTACTGGTTCGCCAGCGCTTCTACTTCCTCTTTTCCTTTTTATAGGTTATTACAAAATACAGAGTTACTTTGTCCATCATGAAAAGGATTTCCTTCCATTTCATTTGCCTCCTAATGTTTCCTAAGACATGTTATACGTAGAGGCAGCAGAAGAATCGAGCGTGTGGGTAAAACAAGTTCTGGTGCCCCTCACGTGCCGGCCATTTCCCACGTGGCTTTGACGTCACCCCTTTCTCCTCCAAACCCACCCTCCCAATAAAGTCGCTCATTCAAAGAGACCGAAATTCTTTGCTTCCTTGTTACTCTGAGCCCAAGTGACCCGTAGCTTGTCAACCAGCGTAGCTGGTCATAGCTGTCAACCAGCGTGAGTGCAGGGGTGGAGGGACGCAGGGAGGAGGGAAGGCAGGGTGCGGGCAGCGCCATCGCGCCAGTGAGCAATGGGGACTGGCGACCTCTCGCAGCGGCATCCGCATCAGGGCGAACACGTCTCACCTCATCGTTTTAGCTGTGTTTATGGAGATGCTCTTAAGTGAGTTATTTTCTCTTTTTTCTAGGGAAGTGTGAAGCAAGTTAAATACTAAATATGCAGCAAGCTGGTAAAGTACATGCTTGCAAACCACACAAAGTCGTATTTTCATAGCTGGTTCATCCAGGGCCTCCAACACTCCCCAGCTCCCCAGGCGCTCCGAGACATCTCTGTTCCCCAAAGGGGCCGTCGGTGCCAACTCAAAGCCCCCGGTTTGCTTGCTCACTGCTCCTGCAGGAAATTCAGAGGGCTGCAGGGGCTCACCACGAACACCCAGACTGAGGTGGGACTGGTCTCCGTGCCAAACTGCTGTGAGCTGCACTAGGCCAGCGCTATGCTCCCACACCTGGTGCTGGCGGTGTGATTGCTTCTGCGTGAAAGTATCCAAAACCTTTTTTTGACCACACACACACACACACACACACACACACACCACCAACATTATTCCTATTGTAGCCATAACCCGAATGGCCGACTAGAATGACTAGATGCAGAACTGTTCCCGTCATGTCAGGGGCATCCCCTCGCCTTCATACCTGTGGCACTTACTGAGAAGCTGGTGGCCGACAATAAACACATTAGGACCTGTAACAGATGTAAGGGGACCGTCCGTCCCGCTCTGCTGGGGGCCCGTCTGTGGGCGAGAACGTGAGTGTCCCTTCCACCTCCGTTTCCACGCGTCACCTTTATCGCTTGGAAGTTGTGTCAGCGGTTAGTGCCCTGATGCCTGAGGATGCTGGAGACCTAAGAAGGGAAAAGTGTTTTCGATGATACATGACAATGATACTGTTTCCAGACATAACTGGCTCTAAAAATTAATCTTATTTCTATCATTATAATTTACAATTATAGGGGTTTTCTGACTCATTTGACTCAAATACTTCAAAAACTCAATAAATATTGTTAAAAGAAAAAAAGGGCTGAAAAACATGTATAACTTGCCCCTATTCATTAAAAAAAAAAATAAAGTGGTGGAAGGTAACCTTTTTACAAAGCTTAAACTAAATATAACTAAAAATATTGTTTAGAGTTCTATATGGCAGAGCCATTAAAAAGGAAAACAGGGTGAATCAATATAAAATTTAAGATAGCTGTTACTTCCGGTGGGGAGACAGAAGTGCGGGCTGGTGTCCTGGCTGGTTGTGGCTCAGTGGGCTGGGCGATGTGCCACAAACCGAAAAGTCCAAGGTTCGATTCCCGTTCAGGGCACATGCCTGGGTTGTGGGCCAGGTCCCCAGTTGGGGGCGTGGGAGAGGCATCAGTGTTTCTCTCTCACATCGATGTTTCTCTCCCTCTCTTTCTGCCCTTGTTCCCCTGGCTCTAAAAATAAATTAACAAAATCTTTTTAAAAATGTGGGCTGGAGGAGGGGCATAAAGATAGTTGCAGCAGTATTTTTTACAGAGACAGACATGCCCTCACACACACACACGTTCATCCACATAAAGTGTTTTTGGAAGACACGTAAATAATCCACAATGGCGATCGCTGCAAAGGAGGGAGATGTGGAGGGTCGATTAGGAGACTTGGTACTCAGTGTAAATGCTTTGTGTTTTTCCATATTTATACGTAAATATATGTGTTTTCAAGTAGTAATAAAAAGAATATTAACCCATTAATCAAAGAAATTAAGAAACACCAAATATGTTTATAGAGTAACTTACAAGAAATAGAAAGCCATGCTAGAGGCCCTGAGATCATAGACCTGATAATGACGGTGATGGAGAAATTAAAAAATAAAAAATACTGGGAAGTTGCTCTGTCCCAGACATCTGCCGAAGCACTTAGTACAGATTATCTTTTTAAAGGCACCAGAGCCTTATTAGGTAAATGCATTGTTCCTCCCTTTTACAGATTGGAGACCGGTGTTCATGCACCCGTACAATTTGGGAAATGCAAAGGCAGAGATGCCGAGCTTACCTGCCTGCGTCTCTGGGCAGCGACACTGGCACATGGGCGCTCTGACTGCGCTGTGTCTTCTCCCACCTGGAGGAAGGGCTGGGACCGCTCCTTTCACATGGAGCCCGGGGCTCTTCTCCAGCATGAACTCATGAGAACAGAACAAAGTGGCAGAAAAGGCACCACAAGACTGGCAGCTTTATCAGAGTCGACTCCGTACACTCCCGGTGGGCAGTGATCTCCACAGCTTGCCTTGCCGGGGACCCACCCAGGAGAGGCGGGGGTCTGATTCACAAGGACACACGAGGTAGGGGGCGGGGCTCTCTGAGGCTAGTGTGGGGTGAAGAGCGAAGGTGCCGGTGTTGTGAGCACAGCGGTAAACTGCTGGAGAAATTCGTCAGCACCATCTTCGCCCTCTCAGAATGCATTTAGTGGGCAGAGAGCTCCATAAAACTGACCCGACTCCCAAAAGCATCCAAGATGTCTTTAAGAAACAGAAAGCTCTGGAAGCTATCCTGTTACTTTCAGCCTTACGTCTGCATAGTTTTTTAGCTTCATTTTGTCGAGGATACTCAAGACAGGAATGGAAAGCCAGGAGGGGGAAAGAAGGAAAGGAAGCAAGACGGTGAGTTGAGTGGGGAGGGCTGGCTGTGAGCCCTGCATCGCCTGCTCCTGCCAGCCCCGCCCCCTGCCAGCTGGTGGCATCATTTGTGGGGAAGGCTACCAGGTAACCCGTGTGGCAGGGCACATCCCAGGCCAGATGGAAGGAGAGGGAAGGGAGAGAAGGGAGTCGTGCATGGCTGGCATCGCAGCCCCGTCCCATTTGGCGTGGAGCAGACATCGACGGCTGGGAGGCCTGCGAGTGTGGGGAGCCCCACACACGGCTCAGCAGCCATCCGTCTCCCGACCGCCATCTGGTCAACCATCCGACAAATCTGCTCTCTGTTCCCTCAGAACTAAGATTCGGGGAGTGAGGGTTTCTCAGAGAGCGGCTTTTCACGTGGCTGGCATCCTGGTTTCCTTCACGGCCACAGAAGAGACGGTGAACACCTGTGCCTCCTCGATGTTTAAGAAACCCGTATGGCAGCCGTTGACCGCGGCACTGACTTTGTCACGTAAACAGCTAGTTTTGAGCAGCACATACAGTCTGATCACCGCTCTGCCTGCCTCCCGGAGCTGATGGAGTCTATTGAATGGGAGCTCCGGTGCCAGGGTGGCTGCCTAGAAACGGGTCCTCGGCACGGCGGGCTTGGACGTCACTCCCGGTTTCGTGTCTCCGCGCTGACGGCGCTGATCTGCATGTGCAAACGCTTGTGACGAAGCACTCATGGGGGCGATTGTCAGCTGCTCTGGAAGAGGCTTCGATGAGGGCTGCGGAGACGGCGTGACAAGAGGTCTGAACTAATGACCCAGGCATGCATCCAGGGTGGGGAAGTACCCCCACAGGGCATCGTGACAACACTCCACACTGCAGGCAATTCTGAAGGGCCGTTCCGTGAAGCTGTTGGGTTACATCGCTTCCCAGCACTGCTCTAAGGCACTTTCCTCCCCTCCAACCCTGGGCCTGTACTTCTCAGGGGAGCGAGGGAGGGACGGGGGTGTGGCCTGGACTGTCCTGCACCTGGGCTCACCTATGGGCTTTGGTCTCATCTGCGTGTTTTTGAATTTGTGTATGTTTCTATCCTGTTTTGGAAAAAAATCCAGAGACTTAGAGGCTGAGATCATTGCTTTTGGGATAACATGCCTCCGGCACTTCATTCTCAAATATCTCAGTGATTTTATACCTGTTGGGACTCCTGATTGAATACAGGCCTATCAGTGACACAGAGAAGAAACTTAGAAAATCTAGGAGCTGTGGTCCCAGGTTCAAGTTCACTGTGAGAAAGGACAAGAGGTTGGTTATAACCAGCAGTTTGGTTACATGGTCACAGGTGGTCTCCTGCCTTGGGTAGACTGAGCCTGGATCCTTGCTAAGGACAGCATGTGGGGCTGGAAGAAAATCAGCTGAATTCCAGTTCCTTAGAGCACTAATAAATGTGGCAAGATTTTTTTTGTCCCCAAAAATGTCATACTAAGTCTCTGATTCATAATTTTGCTGATCACAATTCTTTGATCAAATAGCTGTGGCTCAGTCATTCACTGTGGTCTTTGCACCCAAAGACCCCGCAACAATCTAGGGACGTAGTCTTTGCCTTGTTTTTGACATTTTTTTAATCCTAACCTGAGGATTTGTTTATTGATTTTAGAGAGAGAGGAAGGGAGGGAGAGAGATACATCGATATGAGAAACATCAATCGCTTCCCAAGCATGCCCTGACTGGGGATGGAACCCGCAACACTTGGGTGCAGGAGACGATGCTCCAGCCACGTGAGCATCTGGCCAGGGCCCTTCTTTGCCTTGTTTTGATAGTTTAATGTTCAGAACAGGTGGTGTCTCTGGATTTTTCCCTCCCGTCTTTCTCTTCTATCCCTTTAATGTCCTTCCTTTCTTCCTTTTGCTCGTCCTACTCTCCCTTCTGTCCCATCCCCTGCAGGGCCCTGTCTTTTATGACGCCATTGCCATCCCCTTCTCCACACCCGTCTCCCACACTCCTGTCTCGCTGGCCCACTCCCTTGCTCCTTCCCTCTCTCCCCCTCTCCCTGCACGTTCAGGGACAGCTGCTCTTTCGTAGCTGTCTGACACCACGTTCCCGGAGGCCCTGCCCTCCCAGTGATTGGGGGCCACTTGTTCCTCTCCATCCATCTGCATTTCCTCTGATCTATTCAAGATGCTTCAAAATCCTGAGCCTCTCTGTAGCTGCCTCCCCAGGAAAGTCTGTGCAGAAGGCAACTGAGAAGAGAAACAGACCCTGGCAGAAGAAGAGCCTTGTGCTAGCCCAGCTTCCTTTCCCCCGATGCCTCTTCCTCCCATTTTCCCTCCTTCTCTATTTCCTGACACGCTGTGGGATTTTAAGTAGAACACATGTTCTAAATCATTTGGATGGAGGCTGCGCTGGGAAGCAGGAAATATGTCTCCTGCATCTTGGCTAAATGGTGTGGTGTTTTACCAGTAAAGCACCATCTATGAGAAAACAAATAAGTTGTGATTTCCGAGGGCACCTTTTGTTCAGATCCCCCAGGGGCAGGTGGTTCAAGAACAGCAAACTTCTTCGTCTTTGGTGAGGCCCTTCACCTTTGTCCAAATTTCTGTTTAATCGGACAGCTAGCAGATGGAGTGAAAGTTGAAAAGTTCGGGCTGCTGACGGCCGTAACGGTACAGAATCTGCTCTGGGGAGAGACAGCTAGAACTACGCCACACGACCCCGATTGCCTGGACCCAATCCAGCCAGCGCTGCCCCCCAGCATGTTCCTGGGTACAATTACAGGACTTTCATCAACAGAACGGCACGCACGTAGAGATCCGTTACCTCCTTAATCATAGGGTGCACTTCCACGGGGCCAGAGGTCGGCGGGAGACGCCTCCTCGGCTCTGCAGGAAGGGGTCATGAGCCCTGAAAACGGTGTAGGTGTTTTGAGTTTTCTACATGCTGCTCGGTCCTAGAGTTTAAAAAGCTTCACATTCATATATTAATGTATGTCATCTAATCCCACGTAAGTATAATGCCTAGTAATTAGTACATAGACTTTTGAAGACTTTGGGTTAATTCAGACGAAAGCAACCCCTCTCTCCTCAAAGCAATTAAAGCCAACTTTTGGTTATCCTACCTCATAAGCTGACATGTGAGGAAAATGTATTTTTTTGCAGGCAACCTGAGAATTTGTGGATTTTTCAGTTGGTTAAAAATGTTAGCGGCAACACTCATTTAATGTTAACAATTGCCATGATATTATAGTACATGCAAACATCAAATGAGAATGTTAAATCTAGAGGAAATATTGACAGCAAAAACTTACTTCAAAGTCAAGACTTTTTATGTAGTCACCGTGCAGCACTAACAGGAGGCTGAGCACGCACGCCGTCGGAGCAGGATACGAGGAATTCCTTAGCATTTTAATGTACTTTTACAACCCTGAGCTTGCATATACTCTTGAAAACACAGCAGTACAAATATGTAGGAGAGATTTACGTCAACTCACAAAAACCCTTGGTTCAAGAATGCATTCCAGCCACTGCTGCACTAACGCCCTGCCCCGCTCTGTACCCCGCGAGGCGTCCCGGAGGGGCACTCACCCCTGCAGGAGCACCCCCGCTGCGCCTCACTGCAGCTTGCTCAGAGGACACAAGCAGGAGCCGAGCACCGAGCCCTGCACAGGCAGGCCTCCCCCACAGCAGGATCTGGCGGCTCCCGCGACGCAGGACAGGCGACCCCATCAGGCGGGTGCAGCAGCCGCCCTGGTGTAAAAGCTGTTGGACTGACCTCTCAGGCCCAGAAAGAAGTCAGTGCCTTTTTCAATTCCGAATTTCATGGGCACAGGGACAGACCAGTTCCAGGAGCCTCGGCATGCAGGAGAGCCCAAAATCCAGTGTCTATAGGGTATTTGGAACTTGTTGGTTTTTCCTTCCAGTTCGGATACAAGGTTCAATCAGCAGCCCTTTTTATCCTAAGGAAGGTTGCTTAGTAACATAAGTGACAACTGCACCTTTGCCAGGTTACCAGGGGAACTGAGCCTGATGGCGTGATTGAAGGCCATGCTGAAACCGCAGAGCAGATGCAGAGCCTCTGGGTAGAGGGCCAGGCTGAGTGCCCCTCGCCTGTCCCGGGACCTGGCCCGCTAGCGACAGATGGGGGCTGGCTCTGGGACTCTGGGCTCCTTACCCTGAGCCCTCGCGACTGTGCGTTGTCCACATGAAATATCAGTGTAACCAGTCACTACCCAAACAACACCCACATCAAAGCACAGCTACGTGACCGTGACCACATTTTTCCAGCTTTCCGGTGAGCGCATGTGAGCAGGCGGGACCCAAGGTTCTGGCCGCTTCAAGTGAGATTCTGCTTCTCAACGCCCTCTGACTGCTTGGAGCTGCCGCGAGCGCACAGAGAATTAGATCTGAACTTACTCAATTTCTTACGTTAAGACATTCAGAGTATTAGCATGTCTTCACCAGCCTGTACTGTGCTAAATACACATATTTTAAAGTGACTTTTAATCCATTAATAAACAGAGGTTCATTTAGCTGTCACTAAGGACACAACACGAGGCAAGGCAGTTTGTAGAGGAAGGCAGATGGATTCAAAGTACTGTTTATGCAGAGCTTTCAGTTTTGGGTTCAGTCGAAAGATTAATCCATAGAGAGGAGTCAACTGAATAAAAGAGAACATATACAGCAACAGATCCTCTGCTGTGGGAGAGCACCTCAGCCAGGTGCGCTGGGGAAATCGCGCCGGCAACACACTCTGCAGGGGTCTGTTAGAGAGAGAGGGCGAGAGATGGCTCTGAGCAGCGTGCACCGGGAAAGACTCCACGGGGGAATAAGAGCCAAGGAAAGCCTTAAATCGCGGGGTCGACTCCGTCCTGGAGGAAAGCATAGGGTTTCTGTATGTTTTCTAGAGACAAAGAAGAGATGGTACTGCTTTTCCAGCCTCAACACACACGTGGGAGTCAGGGCGAGAGCCTGAAACCCGGACTGTCTTCTTCCTTTACACTCAGCGGTGGAGAATGAATCACCAGTCTCAAGGTAAAGTGGGAAACAGTGGAGGGACACCAGCTGCCCACCGTCCTGACACGCTGTGGGAAGGTGGAACCACACCTGGACAGCCAGCCCACAGTCTCCAGCCCATGGTCCAGTCTCTGTTGACCATGCGTGACTTAGGGGACACCCGCTCTTGTCCTGAGCAGACAAGGCCGCATCGAAGAGCTTCACGCTCCCCACCCCCACCACCGGTCACACGCTCTTCATACACTGGGGTGCAGCGCCCAGGGGAATCACCGGATAAAATCACCGGATAAAAACTCGGGTTCTGTGTCCTGCGTGGCTGGGGTTTCTCATCATGCGGAGAACCAGGAGGGCAGCCACGCTTCCCGGTGTTCTAGGAGAGTTCCCACTGAGCCTGTTCCCCTGCACAATGAATGACGGTGCCTCTTTTCCCTCTTCAAGTTGCCAGAGTTTAAACAATCAGTTTGACGATGCTCTTAATTAGAAGGCTCCAACAAAGATGGAAAGCCCCATATGTCTTCCCTTATTCTGGTATCGTGACAGAGAGATACCGTTTTTATCATTTTCGTGTAATTCTTCTCCATTTAAAAAAGCGTATTAAAGATCCAGACTCTTATTACTTTATGGACGCGTCTTATATTCTCATTTTCTTTTTATGCAAAATACCCTCTTGTTTACGAAGAGATCAGGTGCTTCAGTGGGGTGCGGAAGGTGGTCGACGCAGGCCCAGGAGAGGCCATCGAGGGCGGGGGGCATCTCTTCCCAGCGATGCGCTCGCAGAGACGGAGCTGCCCGCTGTAAATTAGCCGCCGTGGGAGTGCGCGCACCGCGGGAACTGGCAGGCACGGCAGAAGAGCAATTGTGGGTTCTCTTTCTTGGAGGGTCATTTGGTAACCCTTGGCAACATAACACCGGGTGCCCATAACAGGCCACTGAAAACCCATCAGTGATGGATAAACATAAAAAAGAAAAGAGAATTTACCTAGTATTCTACCATCTGAGGATTTCCCTTGTCAATACTTCCATGTCTTCTCTCTTATCTTTTATATGTTAATACATGTGCTTGTCTGTCCAGAAAAAGTCCAGCCATTGTTAGTATAAGGAGAACTGTTTGTGCAACATCGATGTGACCTGGCAGCCAAGGAGAGCGGGCTGGAGTGCGCATGTGTGAATAATGACGACTTCACTGTACTGGTCAGTGGGGGCAGTAGACACCATTGAGTGAGCACGTGTACTGTGTGGCCGTCACATTCAGAATGACTGAGCGGGTAGAGCAACGAGTCTGCATCACATTTTGCCTTAAGCTTGAACATTCCTCTGCGGAAACTATTCAGATGTTCAGAAGGCTGCAGCTGTGGGCACCTGGTGACTGGCAGCTTCATCAGGGCAATGCCCCCGCTCATGCATCACGTCTCATGCAGAGTTTTTGGTGAAACAGCAAATCACCCAGGTGACTCGGCCCCTCTACAGCCCAGAGTTGGTGCCCTGCGACTTCTAGCTTTTCCCAAAACTAAACTAAACTTTGAGCTGATGGCAATTGGGGGAACTGTGTGAGGTCCCAAGGGGCCTGCTTTGAAGGGGGCTGAGGCATCATTGTCCTATGAACAATGTTTCTTGTATCTTGTATCTTCTTCAATAAGTGTCTCTACTTTTCATAGTGCGTGGCCGGACACCTATATCACAACTAATGGTCATTATAATGAAATCATGTATCACAAGATATGTCCATGCAAATAGGGGCCATCTTTTGACAGAGCCCTGATGAGTCTGGATGTTTTTTCTAAGAACGGCTGCTTTCGTGGCACCAGTGCGCGTGGGCCTGTCCGCCTGGGCGACGGTCAGAGAGTCGGTTCAAGGGACCCAGAGCGCAGTACGTCCAGTTTTCTCAAGCCCAAATTAGAATCCCCAGATTTATCGCTCAATTTATGCATGAAACTTGACTCCAGGCAATACATTTTCCCCCAAAATATGGCCATAAAATGAAGACTGGATCTGTTCAAAGCCTCCAGGTTTGGGGGCAGATCCCTCAAAACCACGTTTTGCACACCACGGCGGCAGGCGTCCCGGCCGTGGGGTGCCGGGCGGGAGGCGGGGAGGTGCAGGGTCTGGCCGTGCTGTGAAGGCCTTGCAAGCTGCCTGTGTTCACATGAATATTCATGTGGATGTAAAATGTCGACTATGAGTCATACAAATCGATCACATCACTTTAAAGCTTCGTCTTCTGTACGGATATATTTATGTATAAACAGTTGCACATTTTAAGAGATAAATGTAGCCATGATTTATATATTTAATGCAACTCAAGTTATGTCTGACACATTTTAAGTTAAGTTTGATAAAAACTCAACTGTATTTTCCTGAGCGCTTTTCTCCATAATCCTTAATCCCATGTGCATTTTGAAGGAAATGAATTTCGTATGTTTCTTATTCCATACACTTAACTCGTCAAACAATGTTTTCTAAGGACCCTTTGATATCCAAGAAGCCCTTTGAGTCTTTTTATGAGACTTTCTAAGCTTTTCTCCTCCAAAACAGGAAGTCATGTTTGGCCAGGACCAAAAGAACTTGCATGCCAAACAGTTTAAGTGCCGTGCGAAAAGGCCGCGTCACAGAGCTTGGACGGGCTCTCGAGGGGGCACCACGCGGGCTCCAGCCCAGGAGAAAGGCCGCCCGGGGTTTGATCTGCTCAGAAATGATGAAGGGGGAGCATCGGGGCAACACGGTGGAGCTGCTCAGGAATTTTTAGAGATGGCAGGATCACTTTCAAATGGAAAAACAGTCTCTCTTAATTCCTGGGGTTTAGCTTGCAGAGCTTTCATTTGCGTCCATGTGGGTGCTGATGGAAGGTGATGTCGCTGAGCTGGAGCGGGGTCTGCATGTGGCATCCTCCTTCCATCTGATTGCATTTAGGCAGCTCTCGGCCTTGGCTATTTCTGATTCCTCCTCTTCCCACACGCGGCTTTCAGCTCTCCGTTTTCCCGGTGTAATCACAGCCCCACAGCTGGAGGGGCAGATCCCTCAGGGACTCGTTCTTCAGTCCACGGAGGGTCCCTATAGCTCATTCTGACAGTCTCATCTGTGGCCAGACTTTAAAGTGCCCCATTGGTTTGCTGTTCCGCGAGAATGCAGTGGGGGTGGGACCTGCTTCCAGGGGGCCGTACATGGGCACATCAATTACGGGAAGATAAATTCATTTAGGCATAAACCACGCTGGAAAATAAATTAGATTTTTCATGTTAGGTGTCAAAATAAAGTATATGCTGACGTTTTTGGAGGGCGAGCAACACAGAAATAAACGAACATAAGTCCAGGATAATGCTAAATAATACAACGGGCTTCAGAAGTAAAATGTACGCAATTCTACTATCAAAGTTGTAGAGCAAAGCAAAAGAAAAAGACTGCTGTACTACCAAGCTCATTTGAACTTAGAAGACAGTCTACACGATTCTTACAGTATAACACCTACGTTGAACACTACAGAAAAAAACTAGATTTTACTGTCTGGCCACCAGTGTAAATACTGCCGTGGCTGGCGTGGGCCATCGTCAGGTCTGCTTGTCCTCGGTGTTCCCCCGGTGACGTCGCTGCACCGGCCACTGAAGTCATTATTAATCAGAGGAGCTTCCTTACATTTGGATATTTTCCAAGTGCTGCTCAGTCTGTTATCTCACCTGGCTCGTGGGAAAACCACTACCTCTAGGTAGAATGGGCGTTAGCATTCCTGTGTGACGAGAAGACGGCCAGTTACAAAGACGAGAAGAAACCGCCCCGAGGTCGTAAAGCCAACGGAGGGCTGAAGGAGCAGGTCTAGCGGCCCACCGGGTCTGTGCCGGGACCTTTATAGGTTTCCTTCCCCGGGGGCCGCCAGGCAGGCCCTAGCGACCTGAGATCAGGGCGCCAGCACTCTGGCGGCTCAGATGGCTTGCTCAGGTCCGTGCAGGAGCAGGGGGTGGCACCCCTGCACCCCTGGGACATGGTGTCAGAGCTCATCGCCACATTTTTCTCGCATCTGAGATGAGAGCCCCAGACTCCCAGCCTGGGAGCCCCACCCTGACTCCCTGTCCTCTGTACCCCGGCCTCCTTCTCCGCCAGCCATGGAGGCCCCACCATGAGCTGCTCAAGTTGGTCCAGCTTACGTCTAACCCAACCACGTACCCGAACCGATGGCCCCTGCTCGTGACATCAGTGCAGAGGGAAACCAGATGCGACTCTATACTTGGTGGTGAATCAACACAAAAAACTTCTAAAACAGACGGTCAGCTGAACAGCTCAGAGGAGAATGCAAGTTTCATAAAGTTGTAGGAAAGAAAATAAACCCAGCTGCGGCAGAGAGTAGGCGGGGTCCCAAAGTTCAGTGGCTTTATCTGTGACATGAAAAGAAAGATGCCCAGTGCGCAGTGTGCTGTGATTAGGTTACCCTTCCAATGCCCTTCCAATGCCCCACCACCTCGCTCACAGCAGGCGCCCGGGACAGTGTCAGGCAAACGCTCAGCTCTCCGGCCACCACCGTGTGGGTCCTCCCCGTTTTCCCTCTCTTCCTAAGAACTGCACTGAGACCCAAAGCAATCCTCAGACTCCCTCCGTGAGACCGGCTCCCGTGCCTGCAGAGGCTGCAGGAACTTCCCCGCATCCTGGGGGGAAGAGACTGTGGCAAAGGCGGTTCTTCCCCCGCTTCTCCCGAATGCATGTCCGCCCTGGACAGTAGACAGATGGTCTCATGACAACTGAAAAAATGATTTAAAATAGGAAAAAAAAAATCAGGAAGAGTTTGAGGAGGAAGGAGGCTGCCCCCCACCCCCCTGCCGCTCCCCCACGACTGAAGGGCAGGGACTGTAACAGGCCCACGCAGCACCAGCCACGTGGGTGCTAAAACCCTGGACCACGCACTCCACCCACTTTATCTGTGGGGTCTCCCTC
The DNA here is from genome assembly GCF_022682495.2 of Desmodus rotundus. Lineage (NCBI taxonomy): Eukaryota > Metazoa > Chordata > Mammalia > Chiroptera > Phyllostomidae > Desmodus > Desmodus rotundus. The sequence continues at coordinate 165,381,890 of NC_071391.1, read as the reverse complement.
CTCGAAAAGGCCTATAAAACCGGGGAACCTGGGCAGCTTTCTCCCAGGGCTTCGTAAACCGCCGCAGCTGATCCTGGCAAAAGCGGTTATATGGAAGCTTAGAAACCACGGCTCGACCCGGGCAGCACTTCTTCCTGCCTGTGCACCGCGCCGAAGCAGGGGAGCCGAGAAGGCCCGCACACCCTCGTGCCGCATGGCAGCGCCACACTCGAGGAGAGGAGACCCACAGAATCCCTTCCTTGGCTCTCCTGCTCAGCTCCCATGACGTGGCGGAATCGGGTCAACTGTGAGAGTGAGTCTTTATCCTAAAAGACAGGCCACTCACTTCCCCATCAAACACGCCTCCAACCGTGAGCGAGCTCAGGTCCCCCCGCTGCCCCACACAGTCACTCTGCTTCTCAGGCTGATCCGCTGTGGGCTCTTCGTCTTTGTTTTTTTTTTTTTCTAAACAAAACCGCTACAACCAACACCCTCCCAAAGACACCTGTGCAGTGTGTGCGGCTTCGTGACACTTAAGGCAGACGACACACCACCCTTCAAAAGGAGGCAGGAGAACAAAGGAATCGAGGCGTGTTCTCTGGCTGTTGAAGAGTTAAGTCTTGGTTTAAGATTCTAAAGTGCTGAGGTCTCAGATTCCCGAAGTATCGGCCAGAGCAACAGGAGAGGAACCCTATCCCCTTATCACAGCCACTTGAAAGGTGAGCGAGCTGGGGAAGGCAGATGGCCGTCCTCCTTAATGGGGATTTTCACAGCTTTTTCTGCAGCGGGGCGGGCGGAGGGGGCGGGGTAGGGTTCAGCGAGTCTGGAGGGAGGCGGCGCTGGGTGGGCCTCGTCACTCCATCTGGTACTTTTCAAGGAGTCCAGTGAAAATAAGAGTCCAGTTAAATCAAACAAGCAAACAAACACGCCACATGAAAGAAGCACTCCATCCGTTTTAAGTTGCCAGAGGGGCAAGAGCTGGGTGTGGGGACCACAGTCCCCCTCCCCTGCCACCGCTGCCTTTCTGGAAAAGTGCTTTTTCTCTGGCAAACACAGTTTACATTGGAGACCTGAGATTTTTCTCTCCATTTGGTGAAGTTCGCGATGGTTCCTAAAGGGTGTTATGAGGATTGAGCTGGAAATGTCCCTGGGGGGTCGCCTCTGGGACACAGGCAGGAGGGGAATCGTGCCCAAGAACACACAGCGGGGGCACCAAGGCTACTGAGTTTCACAGCCAAAGGGAAGAAGGGGAAGAGGCTTTCAATTCAGTTTAATTTTTTTTAAATAGATTTTTGAGAGAGAGAGAGAGAAGGAGAGAGAGAGAGAGAGACCGAACGAGAGAAGCATTGATTTGGTGTTCCACTCATTCGGGCCTTCAGCGGCGGTTCCCGTAGGTGCCCTCACTGGGGACTGAACCTGCAGCCGTGGCGTGTCAAAGTGCTTCTCTAACCAGCGGAGCTACGGGACCAGCGCTGAATTCAGTTTGCATCCCAGTCCTGGCCCTCACGGCTCTGCAATCTGGGGGAAATGATCAATTCTCTGAGCTCCAGGTTCCTGGCCCGCAAAGGTGAAAGGTACGTTGGGAGACTGAATGTAATGTCTGCGTCTGCATGTCTGAATGCTGCGTGCTCACTGGGCCCGGGGACTGTCCCCGAGGCTGCAGAGATGACCGCTGAGACATCTCAGGTTGCTCGGTGTGCGTGACTGGAGCCCCAGGTCACTACCGAGACCAGCTCTGCCTTCATTATGGGAGAAGCCACTTGGTGCGGCTGCCGCCTGGTCCCTGTCCTTGTGCGCTCTTCTCCTGGACCTGGGGGGAGCCGGCTTTGCTGGCTGGCCCCTAGTGCAGAGCTAGGCAGAGGGGTGTGACCAGGCAGGTGGAAGCTGGGTTTAGCTCGTGAGCTCCCAAAGTAGAGAAGTCGAGAAGCAGTTAGGTGGACTGTCTCAAGTTTCAGTGATTGTGGCCAAGAGTGGACCCGTGTACCCTGAGTCGAACGGGGGCACAGGCCCCATTGTGAGGGCAGCCCGGGGAGCTATCCCTGCCAGTGAAGACCAGCCTCGGGAGGATTTGGTACCAAGGGGATGGGCCCACCAAGCACTTGGAGAAGCCAGAACAGGGAAGCAAGAGCCAACCTGCGTGAGAGCCACGTGCTCCCTGGGACCCCTCAGGGGTCTGGGGGAGAGGCCACTGACCTTACCCGCAATGGGAAGGAGTGAGAAAGATTTCAGCGTGTCCGGGCTCCGTTCTGTTTACAGCACATGGTTATGGGACATGCATGAGGGTGAAGGGCGATTTCCCTCAGCTTGTTACACTTTGTTTAGTCCAAGTGGGTGAGTCAGGGAGTAATTCATACTCACCATCTGAGGACACTTCACCAGTTTACAAGCACCAGAAAAGCAAGCACGTGGCACGAACCAGCAGGCGCACAAAGGAGAGCGAAGCCGTGCACCGGCCGTCGGGCTTTCCGAAGCTGAGGGCACTGCCCGGTTCAGTGGGACCCTGCCCGTTCCTCACCAAGGAGACTGGGTGAGTTTCCCGGACTCGCTCCATCCCCGTCTCCGCCACCAGCAAATGGAGGTCAATAAGAGCGGTTTTCTCCCAGTGCAACTTAAGGATTAACAACTCTGACGTGCAAATACACGCTAGGTCAGGCGTGCATATGGGAAATACAAACACGCATACAACACGCTGCTTATCACAACACGTTTCACAATCGCTCGGTGTCAAGTGACTCTGCATTTCAGCAGCAGCAGAAACACTGAGCCGCGTCCCGGGTCTCGAGGAACCTCCCGCCTCGGGTCCTTCGTAAGAGCTGTGCGCAAGACCCCGCTGCCCCCACACACTCCTTCTTGCTCTCAAGAATCAGCTGAGGCCTTTCCCCCCTGCACGCAGAAACGAGCGCCCCTGAAGCCCACCCTGCCCGCACTGGCGGAGATACCATCTGCCCCTTGATTTCAGGTCTAAAACCAGAGTCCCGGGTCCAGCGAGGCCACCCCCCCACCCCCACCACATTTACACGCATCATCCACTCCCTGCGTGTCGGAGCCTCAGCCCCCTCCGCACAGTGTGAAAATATAAACGGGCCCCCCTTAGGGTTCCTACTGGGCTAAGGCAGCAAATGGTCATTGATGCCGATGCCCCATCTGTCATAACTTCTGTTCTCAAAACTTTTTTGTCTATTTTCATGTAAGCTGAAAACAAACGAGAAGAAAAGGTCAAGGGCAGGAGCTACTGTCGCCTCCTCCCTTCCACGCACCGAGGAGTTGCTAGGGGAGCGGCACCAACCTGGCGTGACAGAAAGTTCGCTAGATTGCACACGGCTTTCAGAATCTGCCCGGCATCGCTACTCCTATACAATAAATAGAGACCTCAACATCGGAACTCTGCCCGAGCACCCACTTCTTTGACTCCGTGTCTGACCTTTATGGAATCGCGTTTTCTCTGCTCGACTCAGCATGCCCTTGGCTACCCCGGCCAAGTCTATTTCCTACCAACAAGGGCAGTTATTTGAAACGAAGTCTCTTTGAGCACAAACCAACTACATTTCCTTTAAAAAAGGGTTTTATTGACAAACCACAGTCTCCACAGACATCAGCATCCTCATCTGCGCAAGGCCGCCCTGGTTTGTTCTCCGGATTCTGCCCTGAGGAAGATGTGCCCTCAGAGACAGTCTGCGCTCTGAGAGGGGGTGGCGGCGGCCGAGGGGGCAGAGCTCCCTGTCCTCACGGGCTGAAGTACTGTCTGAGATGTGGACGGGGCTTCCAGCCAGCCGGCGTCTCACGCCCTGGACACTCACGGCCAGGCTGGCCTGTGCGCCAGCCACTGGGCTGCTACAAAGCAAAGAACAGTGGGCTGAAGCACTTAGACCGCAGACCTGCACTGTCTCCCGGGTCCATAGGCCAGAAGTTCGAGGTCAAGGTGCTGACACTGTTGGCCCCTGCTGAGGCCGTAAGAGAATCCGTTCCAGACCTCCCCTCCCTCCTCAGCTGGCGAGTGGCCGCCTTCTTCTGTGTCTGCCGTGTGTGTGCGCCTGTCTCCGGATGTCCAGCCGCAGTGGGCCAGGGCTCCTGGTGGTAGCCTCGGTTTAACATTGCCTCCCCGAAGGTCCTCCCTTCACACAAGACTGCGTTCTAAGGGACGGGGTGTGAGGAATTCAACATGTGACTTGTGGGGGGACACAGTTCAACCCCTAATATGTCACAGCAGAATCTCTGAGATGAGAAGGGGTCATCGACATTGGCATTGAAGTGACGAAATCCTAGATCTAGGTTAGAAGGAGTGGGATGGAAGGACCTTGGGGAAAGGGGAAAGTAAAAATGAAACACACCATGGGAAGAAAGAGGAACACGCAGAAAGCTGAACTTGGATGCTGGCAGAATGCAGGGGGGGCTCCTGGGATGCGGCAGAGGGGACTCGCACCCCATGCCCGCGGACGGTCTCACCAGGGACATGAGCACGAGATGGCTTTGTCAGGGGGTCTTGAGGAAGCCTTGTGAATTCCCCCCCTGCATCACATCTCCGGAGCTCTCGAGTGTGTCCCCAGAAGAAATGGGTGTATCTCTTGTCCTCACTCTCCCCTGGAGAGTCCCGGGAGCCCAGGTGTCCACGGGGTCCTGTGGACAAAGGCAGTGGTATATGTCATTTAATGAGCGGGTTTCTCTCCATTTAAAAATAGTATTCTATAGAAGCCACCTGCCTCGAGCCACCTGCTCTCTAACACCAGCCCGCAGAATCAGAGCTGCTGGTAGAGACATAACTCTATTGAAGGGAATGTTTCATGAGCAGACTTCAGGAATCTGGGAGGATAAAAAGAGAATATCAGGTGACAAGACGGGGAAGAAACACCTGAAAAGAAAACCAGGGGTGTGTGTGTGTGTGTGTGTGTGTGTGTGTGCGCACACGCCCATGTGCGAGTATGACATAAAGTGAAGCTTTCTCTCTTTCCTTTAAACTAAGCACCATGTCCACGGAACCTTCACTCTCACGAACAAGGGGACAAGTCAGAACCAGCCCCCCTCCCTTTCCTGGCCGCACACTCAAGTCCTGTCTTAACTGCAGACAGCAGGGTCTTACTCACCCTGGTTGTCAAAGAGCCCAGCAAATTACCTCTTGTGCTAGCTCTTGGTCCTGCTGGAGGAAATAAATGCCTATGTTTATGTGGAAAATATGACCATATAAAATAATTGGGGGTATTTAAATTTTTTTCATGAATATATAATTTCAACAATGAGTACGATAGGTATTGCTTGAGAATTCTTTAGAAAAAAAATGAATAACAGATTTACAAAATAGTTAGAAACCGATCATCGGTGAGTGGCTGTTGCTTTTATTACCACAAAAGTAGAGCGAACGAGGTGAGGGATTCGCTTGTTTTCATTCACTTCGTGGCCATATGCTGTTTCCACTGGAGCAGCGCATGGCTACTGGCCGCTCGGCTCTGCGTCGCGGGGAGACCCGGCTCGTGGGCGGGCGCGGCCCCGTGGGAAGGCATATGGGGCGGTCACTGCTTTTCCCTGAGCAGATGGAGACTAAGCATGTCCTAGAAATAGTGCGTGTTGTCCCCAGGGGGAGGGTTCTGGCTGCTTTGTTCTTACACGACGGGGCTCGCCGAGCCTTCTGCTCAGGTTCGAACTTGTACATTTTGGGGTTCCACTGATTTTTCTTATTTTGAAAAGAGTTTCCCCACTAGAGATCCAGAGACAGAAACACAGTCGTTTCGCAGAGTGGCAAAGTCTGAAGTCCAGGAATGAGCTTCGAGCACCTCCAGGGAAGAGCTGGGGGCTGGGAGCAGCAGGCCCTGGTAGGGAAGGGAAGCAGAGATGCGGAGAAGCTGAACTCAGCTGCCTTAGTCCGTTCTGGCTGTTATCAAAACATACCTTAGCCTCGGTGGGGGCAAATAAACAACAGATCTATTGGGCTGGGATCTGGAGGCTGGACGTCCAAGGTCACAGTGTTGGCAGACTTGGTAGGATCCGGGTGGGGTCCCACTTCTTCACTGATGGCCATTTTCTGGGACCCCCTTCCTCATTTTCTCACGGTGCCCTCGAAGAGCAGAGGGGAGGGGAGCTCTCTGATGTCTCCTTCCGTAAGGGCCCTAATCCCACCGTGGGCTCTACCCTCATGTCCTAGTCACCTCTAGACCCCACCACAGTGGGGGGGGGTGCCAGCACGTGCCCTCCGGGGAGACAGAAGCATTCGGCCTGTCACACCGTCCAAGGCCGTGCAGCTGCTGCTGAGTGAACACTTGGGACTCACGACCCCACTTACACGTGATCCGATGTTTTAAAGAACGAGGTTTACAGCCACTGTGGGGAACAGTATGGAATCTTCTCAAAAAATAAAAAAGGGACCTGCCTTTGACCCAGCGGTTCCGCCTCTGGGAATGTATCTGAAGAAATGCAGATCTGAAAGGATGTACGTGCCCCTCTGCTCACTGCAGGCTGTTCACTGTCACCGAGATTGACGCAGCGAGCGCCCACCCACAGGTGAGTGGACAGCACGGCGGTGGCAGGCTGGCACAGTGGGAGGCTGCAAGTGCAGACGAAAGGAAAAGGCTCACCCTCTGCCACAGCACGGTGGCCCGGAGAGCGCGGCGCCCGGTGGAATGAGCCCATCAGAGACAGGCCGACGGCAGAGCACGGAGGCAAGCGCCCCGCCATCCCCGCTCACCAGGACGTGCCAAGGGCCAGACGTCCACCCCTGACCTCAGTGCTGGGGGCGTGGGCACCATGTCCCAGAGGAATGCAGGAGGAGGATGTCTGCTATCTATGTCTCCAAACGCAGCAAGACGCAGGGCCCAGAGATTCTTCCCAACGAACGTACAAACCGTGAGACCGCGGTGAGGACAGGGAATGTCGCACAGTCTCCCTGCGCTCTGATAAGGCGATGGGCGGGCAGGGGAGAGGGCTCTTCCTGGTGTCAGCCGGTCCTGCGAAGAGCGTGGATGCCGGCGCTGGGGCCTGGGACAGATGGAAGATGGGGCCATTACGAAGCCTCCTCATTACTCCCTGTCAGTGCGGAGCTCCATTAGGAAAATTAATACTTCGACTGTTCCTCTGGAGATGAATTCCAAGAAAATGATCCATGCAGAAGGTTTCAGAACGGCGAATATTTATGGCCCATGCAGTGGTGGTTTTGGAATATTTTGTGTCCAGGAATCCCGGAGTCTCAGTAACCTTGACAACGGGTCCAAGTTCTGATGTGGAAGCCAGCGCTCCCCGTCGCTGCGCCCCTAACAAGCAGGGGCAGAGTGTGTCCACAGAGAATACTTCATAGTCGCTTAACTGCCACCCAAACCTCGTTTATCATTTTAATAAACGTTCCAAGGGAGGAGGGGTTTCCCTGGATCCTCCTTATCCCTGGCATGGATGTGTGATGGGTAATCAAGTATAGCTCAGCGTCAGGACCAAGTTAATCCCTCTTCAGCCCCGAGCGGGTGTTTCCTTTTTATTCACGATCACACTAAAACCACTCAGCCTTTGTTTTCTTCACGACGTGTTTGTGTGGGGGAGAAAATGCTGGCAAACAATAAAAACTGAACCCCAAATTTCAGGCCCAATGCACAGAGCAGACAATGAAAAAACCAAAACGACAAACCTGAAAAATGTCATCTCAGGAGAAAGGGAAGGAAGGTGAAGAGACGGAGTCCTTGTCCCCCAGGAGCAACGTCACTTGATACCACAGCATCGCTGGTGCACTCGAGCTTCTGAAGTTCAAGGTAAAGGGGTTCGGGCTCGTGGCACAGAAGTTTTGTTTCGGTTGTTGGGGGGTTGTTTTTACTTTCCTTTCTCGTTGTTGTTTTTCACAGCGTTAGGGGGTCCTTGAATGTCTTCATGAACTGGTCCTGCATGGAAGCTTCTCTGTGACACCTTGGTAAGTAATTAGTGCTGATTTAGTCATAGAAATCGATGGCCTTCATCACTGTAAGGATCAGAGAGGGGTGGAGGTTAAAGCCACAAAAACTTCTCTTGCAGGCACTTAAAACACTCTACATTCTCCATGGAAAGCAGTGGCTGACAGAGTCCGCAGTGAAGATGCCACGGGTTTGGAGAGGGTTACAGATCCACAGACTCTGGGCTGTTGCTCTCTTCCACCGGGAGAAAGGAGAAGCCTTGGCGTACCGAAGACACATTCCTATCACAGGGACCGTTGAAATCTGGGCTCTGCCACCAACTAAACGACCTTGGGCAGAGCACTCGAGCCGCGCCGCCCGCACCTGAGAGGTGGTACAATGGCTCCCACTCCAAGCTTGTGATGAGGAGGAGAGGAATTTAAAGCACTTACTGGAGTCCCTGTCACCCTGGGGCCCAATGGATTAAGTTACTTGACTTCTCAGCCAGACAACAATGGTCCTGGGCCATCGGTGCAGAAACACTTCCAGGAGGTGGGTCAAGACTGGCGCTTGCTCTGATTTCGTGGGAAAGCACAGAGCACCGACGAGCCGAAAGGGCCTTTCTGGGCTTCCTCACCCGCCACTCACGCTTCCTTCCGGGGGCACGCGGGTGGAAGGCACACACGCGGAGAGTGGCCGAAGGGACAAGCATGGTTCCCCTGGAGACTGAAAGACCAACTGACTTTCTGTCTCCAGTACACTTTCACTGTCTTCTGGGAAAAAACATTTTCCTAGGATGCCACCCTGGCCACGGTCCCATCCGCATTAGAGGGCAGGACGAAGTCCTCCAGCTCCCCACCTGCGTGTCTGAGACGTGAGCATCCTGTTTCCACGGGCCCGCTGGCCAACTGCTCCCTGGCTTGCTGAGCTGTGCTGAGGTGCGGTCTTCCGAAGTGTCACGTTGCCTTCGGGGGAAGCCCATTTGTCATCGGTGTCCTCTTCTGGGACCACGTACCGCTTGAGCCCAGAAGACTATTCCCCACGTCACTGGTGACACTAACTTCATGTCTTCCCTCTTCCCTGGATCTGTGTCCTTCGATGCGTCACTTGAGATGCCTCCTTGGGGTTCCTTCCATGAAGCAGAATTCTGTCCCTGCCCTTGGACGTGGGGCTTTGCGCTGTGTGCTGCTTTGCTGAAAGAACCGGGAGGAAGTGCCCGTACAGTTCCAAGCGGAGCCTGTGTGCAGCCCTGGGAGTCTGCACGGCCCTCTCACACTTCGGCCCGCACCTGGACGAGCTCACCTGGCCTGCTCTGCTCTTCTCAGGGGGCGATTCACTGTGAAACCACGTGGGGACGCCTCTGTGCCCGTCCTGCACCGGCTGCCCTCTGGCCGACCCAACAGAAAATCAAACGTGATTCCCACGAGCCTTTGTAATGGAAGGGATTTTCCTAAATAGCCGAGTCTTCCTGCCTCCTCCCGCTGTCTCTCCCACCTGCCTTCCTCTCACGGTTTGTGTAGCGCACACGTTGAGCAGACACCAGCTGGGGCTGCGTTTGCGGGGTGGAATGAGTTCTGGCAGGGCCCCGTCTCTACATGACATGCCTGTGACGGTGGAACAAGGAGGACAGTTGTCACATCTGCCGTTTTATTCAGCACACAGTGCTTTCCTGAGGTCACAGCAATCGCCCGGTCTCAGCATTTCACCAGAACATGCAATAAGGTAAGTTCAAAGTGAATTCTGAAGGACCAAAAGCTACTGGAACAGAAGAATTCAATTTATAACAAGACTCACTCACCACTTCAAAGTCAATTCCGTCCCCCGTGTGGCCCAGCGGCTGCAGAATGAGTCATTTTCTGCAGACCGCAGCGAGTTCACGGGCTGGACATTCGCAGGGTTGAATGACTAAGATCCGGGTCTGAGACAGCCGCCCCCGGAAGCCCAGCTCGGTTCTCCCCATGGTACGGTGAAGCTCTCAGAACCAAGGTGTTCCTTCATTCTAAGCTTAGGCACTCATACCTGTAGCTCTCTTGCTCACCAAAATTCAACTCTGACACATCCCTCCTCACACCTAAATACCCCGCATGCTAGGTATTCTGCCGCCGATTCCCACGCATCTGTGACTTGTGGCTGAGTGAGTCGCAGCCTCCCTGTCAGATGTCTCAGCAGAGCCTGCGTGGAAGGCCCACCTCCCCATCTGCTCTCCCCCACGCCCAGCACCAAGGCTTTGCTGCCCATCAGGGGAGAAGGAGGAGAGGGACAGAACTCAGACCTGAGCAAAAAACTCTGAACCGCCTGACATTGCTTGACCTTATTCTTATTCAGTGCTGGGCAACCGGGTGAAACGTGTATTGGGATATCGCTGAAGTTCAACTACAGGTAGAGAGGGTGGATCTGGGTGTGCCTGGGCCTCGGAGCTTGAGAACTCTGCGCCCACCAACCGCTCGGCCCCGATGCGGACGCCCTGGCAGCTGTGTTATGAGAGAGGAGCGACAGAGGCAGGGGGAGCTTCCCTTTCTCTGGACACATGAGTGGAAATTCACCAAGTGGGCAAGCGAGCCGGGAAGCCTTCCCACGCAGCACGCGGCCCGGACGGACACAGGGAGGAAGGGGGGGAGCAGATGCTCTGGAAGTAACCAGCAATGGGGAGGGCCACCCGGCGTTTTCTCCTTCCAGTTTCCTGCTACTCCCTCCTCTCCTGCACCCCATGGGGCTTTGGATCCACAGCAGCCCTCACATGTGACTGCTGGCAGCTGTTAAAGGTGGTGAGCGGACGTTCTCCTGGCAAACCAAAGCCTCAAGACTTCAGAGGGACGTCTGACATGCTGTAACAGCAAAATCAATTCTGCTCTTTCCTTGGAAAGACTGAGAGGATTCTCCCTCCCACAGGGGCGAGGAAAGGAGGGAGCGAGAACTTAACATAATGGGGGATTCTCAAGTATTTTGTTCCCATGGCCGCTTTATACCCTTAAAAAGTTCCTGGGCCTCCGTGGAGATTTTGTTATGGGAGTGATATCTATCGAGATTAATCAAAGCCCAAATTAGAACATAATACAGCATTAAAAATGTCAATTTTTAGGTAACTTAAGATAATAATAGAGCCATTACTGGCAAATATAAATGATGTATTTTAATACAAAATAAATATTTTTGAAATAGAAAACATTGGGCAAAGATTGGAGTTGTTTTACGTTCTTACAAATTTCTTTGCTATCTGGCTCTATAGGGGACTGTTGGATTCTTACATATACATCATTGCCTTGCGACAAGTAAAAAGGGACTCCAGGCTCACACTGTGTGTAGAAAGGAGTGTTTCAGTAGCCTTTTTAGCTAATCGTGAATATTCTTCTCTAGAACCTCACTTGCATTTGAAAAATCTTAAGTTTCTTAGAGGTTAGTTGCAATGCAGATTCTGAAACCACATCCCAAAACTTTTGTACTTTGTTACATTAAAATCTATTGGTCTGTTTGGCACTTGCATAGATCTTGGCTCTTGTTTGATTCTGTAACATCACACAACAGTCATTTAAAGAGTCCCGACTTACGCACAGCGTTAGCCTGCATCATTGTAGCACATCAAAGAGCACAGACGTAAACAGCGCCACCAATCTCTCCAGGACAGGCTTCCCGGCGGTTATTGGGAAACCATCCGGCTCATGGAGAACGGGTCGAGCATTACAGGAAACCCCTAATTTTTCCTTTAGAGCTCCGATTTTCACACCTGCAGCAACACCATCATTTGTTTCCCTTAAAACGTCAAGTTCACTCCATTCGTTTTTGAGAAAATGTCTTCCAAATGCTGCAGTTTTAGCCATTCACACATTTTTATCATCAGTTCTTCTCCCAAGTAACAGCTGCATTTCGTGTGAAGGCAGAGAGTTTAGCTTGCGACTCAAGCACTTGTCTGCGTGCTTTGCTCGGATAAGCTGTCCTATCTCTGCATGTAGCAGTGACTCAGGCACACTGTCCATTTGGTCACTTAGCAAGCTGAAAAGACATGTCCACAAGGTCAAGACTCCATAAAAGTAATCATCGTAGCGTTTAAAATCAAGGCCCTTCTCCATCGAACTGCTTTTCGGTGAGCGTGCGACTGGGGAGACGACAGCCTCTGCTAGAGCCGTGTGCACTGCTGGCTGATGGTGCAAACCGACCTGCACAAACCCATTGGTGTGAATTGGCTGCTCCAGTTTTTGCACCATCAGTGCAAATACCAACCTAGTGACCAAGGGAAATAATCACTTAGTGGCACGACGAGGACAGTTTCGCTCTCTCGTGTCCCATGTAGCAGGCTCCCCCGGTGCCCCCAGACCGCACCTTGAGAACCGCTGGCGGGAGGAACAGGAAGATCATGACACTTGGCATGCTGGCCTGTCTCCCCAGTCTCATACGGAGGGCCGTCAACCTTCTTATTTCAAAGCCATTTTCAGATCGCTTAACTGTTTTCAAGCACGTCTTCTCGTTTAATCGGTAAGCTGACGGTTGTCTTTCGCTCTGATTTGTTTCGTCTCTGCTGGATCCCTAAGTATTCCTCTCGTGGGGATGAGTGTCTCGCGTAGGTTGCTCTCTTTCTCACTTCTCCCTTGGCGTCCTTAACAGGAAGTCTCAGGTCTTACTTACGGTTGTCTTCCGAGTTTAGATTTGAATTTCATACTGCAGTTTGGGGCTCCCGTCTATAAGACATATTTTAATTCCTGTTCCCACGTGAGTGCGCAGCGGGGCTGGGTTTCAGCGAACACAGCTCTCCACGCTGCCCCCTTTCTTCCTAAGCAAGCGGCTCATTAACAGCCCAGTAACGGTTATGACTATTCCCAACCTTGACTTAGGGATGGAAAACCCCGCTCACCATCCACTCAACCAGTGAGCAGCCCCCGATACAACTTATTTGGGAGACCCATTGACCTGCTTCTGTTGGATTCCTGGCCACCGTCCACTGGTTCTAGTTTCCACACTCGGGGCCAACCAGCCCCAGTGCTCCCCACCGGGTTACCAGTGGTTTCCATTGTGTCTTCGGTTGGAAAGGTATGTACTATTTTGCGATAATTGTTATATATTTGAAGTCTAAGTAGGGATGTACCTTTCATATGAATTTCTAGGTCATTTTGACTGCAATTTTCATAAGCACTCTATATTTTGTTTTCTTGAATGTCTGTTAAAAAAAACGCTTTAAAATAGGTACTAATCTGTCCCTTTTGCACGTGGCTCAAATGAGCCTAGAACAGGTTATGGAACATTCCTGGAAGTCTAATGCCAGATATTTGGGAGGCCTCTTTGGAAGTCTCGTAGGTCTTAATCAAAAACGCTTGTTTTTTTCAATTTCTATGCTGGGGGAAGACTAAAAATAACCTTTCAAATTAATATGCATTTGACAAATATTTTCTATTTTTTCACTAAACTATGCATTCGAGTAAATCTTTTCAAATAAACATTGCAAAGGATGGTTTTTCCTATCCAGATAAAAACATGCTATTTCAGATCTCGTTTTTTGTGAATCGTTCCCCTCATGATCTGTTCACTTTTACCGGGCACTATGCACAGTGGTCTCTGGACGAGGGAGAAGAAAGGCTGCCTGTGTCTCTGAAACGCCTTCGGAAGAAGACACAGAGTTAAGTCGTTGGGCCTCGCACGGGGAAGGCCAGCTCTACCCGCCGCACAGAAGACCACCGCAAAGTAAAAGCATGAGTCTCGTTGAGTGTCGAGGCCGCAGTCATTCCACAGCACGGGCTACACGTCACGGCCACACCTGTGCCCCTCTCTGCCCTGCAGGTCTGCGGTTCACATGGTCTCGGCATTAAATTCAAGTAAAGATGGTGAGGAATTTTAGAGCAGAATCCAACTCATCCCGTCAGTGAGCCACCTCAGAACTAAATTAAGTCTCTTGTTGAATCAAGATATTCAGATCAAGAGGTGCCAAGAGCCTATGCCTGGTGCCTTAAAAGTCCTCTCAGAGGAGAAGTGGCCAGGGCGCTCGCTGACAGGTAGCTTAGGAGGCAGGGTCACAGGAAAGGGACTCTCAGCACATCGTCCTGGGAGGCAAGAACGCTGAGAACTGGCTTTGAGCAGGAGGAAGCGCGGCCTTAAATCCAGACTCTGTCTGGAGAATCTGTGGACTCAGGGTGAGTTAGTGAAACTTGCTGACCCTCGGTGCCCTTCCCTAGCGAACAGGACAGAGATCAGGGGCGTCTCAGAGGCTGCGAGCCATGGCACGGCCAACGAGACAACAAGACTGGCCCTTGCAGGGACCTGGCTGATGGTCGCTCTGACAGGATGACATTTCCCTCGGGAGGAAGAGAGCTGTTCTCCTGCACATCCTTGTCTCTGGGCGCTTTGTGGACGGGGGGAGACACGTTCACTTATCTGTCGACTAATAATCGCAGAGAAGTGCTATTAGTCATTTTCATGACTCGTCTCTAACATAAATGGAAGTAAAAAAAGTAGCACCATCTCACTTCTATCATTGGAGCAATACGGCTCTTTCGGAGAAAGGGGGAAAGAATCAGTCTCACCGGGAAACACATACACGTGTGCGCAGGGGTGGCCACAGCCTTAGTGACTTCTCAAACAAGCGCCAGTCCAGTGGACAGTCTTGACCACTGAGGGCCATTTCTGTATGTTCTTTAAAGTGACGAATTTTACTCCAGATCACTCTCAAATGCAATCGGTATTCCTTGTGGCGAAGAGGGCCGGGATGTGTTAACCCTGCAGACGTCACCGGGCTGGGGTTGCTGCTTCCCGGTGAGTAAGGAAAGCCGGCAAAGGCACCATCAAATAATAACCAGAAACGCATCCAACTCCAGCCACAGGTTCCAGACCCACCGACGTGGTGCAAGTGGCACGGGCCTGCAGCCCTGTGACCTGAGCCGTGGGCCAGCACACTGATTCCTGCGCAGTCGGAGTCACCAGATCACAGCCACGCTGGGCCTCGTTCTTGGAGAGAGCCCTTCGGGACACAAAACATTTTGCCAAACTTTTCCAGCAGAATGGAAATATTCTGCTGAAATCGGCGCTGTTTTCCTGTCACCATCCCTGCCTGGAATTCCTCTCTAAAGGATTTCAAGCTACTAGGAATCAAGAAAGACAATGACGAAGCATGAGCAAGCCTTTCTCCGATGTGCTGTGACGAGTCCAGTGTTTTAACATCAAAACAAGAGAAATGTGCTTTTGGGAAGAAGGTATTTATAACCTTTCCTTTCCCGGGTATCAAAGTTCAACACTGCAAAATTTTTTGCAAAAAAAAAAAAAAAAAAAGAAAAGAAAAAGGAAATTAATTTGGAGCTTGCGAGAAAAAAAAAAACACAAGCTATTTGGAAAGGAAGAATTTGGCCAGGACACAGATTGTTTGTCCCTGTCCATGTGTTCCTTGGTTTGTAGAGAGCAATGAGCAAAAACGCTTTAAATATCACTGAAATAGCAACACACCACGAGGACAGCCCCCGGTGCCCAAAAGACACCGCCTTCCACACAGGTCCTCACGTCCATCACGTGCCACCAGGAAACGAGTCTCAGCGACAGCAGTCTCGTACGCGCGTCTGCGCTAGTCACAGTGCTTTCTGATTACACATCAGACATTCCCGATGCCAACCCATCTGTCAGCATTTAAATGAGGCATTTCGGGAAGAAAGGCAGACAGCGTAAATGTGACTAATGCCGCCGCATCATGAGCCAGGCTCTGGCAGACACCGGTGTGCCTGCGTGTCCCTGCAGCCCCGTGCTGTTCCTCTGGATGAGGAAGATTAATTCTGCAGTAGCACCTGTCTGGGCGAGATTGCATTTCTTTTTAAGACTATAAACCCAAAATATCTCCTGAGCCTGGCCCACCCCTCCTTTTTCTTCAACACGCAGGGCTCGCATTAAGCAAAACTGCAAAGGCGACAAATTACACTACGGTTTGAAAGCAAGTGACATTGTGTTTGGGAGAGAATTCTGGAGCCGGACATACCTGGGTTTCAATACTGGCTCTATCTCCCACTGAACAGATGGCTTCAGGCAACTCACCGGGGTTCTCAGAGCCTCAGCTTCCTCCTTTTTAAAGTGGAAATAGTCACGTCCCCCCAAAGGTGGGGCGTGTCCCCATTCCTGGACCCCGTTGGTCATTCTGAGATTTAGTTACAACCGCAGCGAAGAGAGGCCTTGTTTCGGCAGCCACCTTATTTGTTTGATCGGTCACGCTGGCTTTCTTCACCACTTCCCACATTTCAGTGTACGTGTTTCACCGCGCTGTCAACTTTTATCACAGCTCCTCCCAATCCACGTGGAGAAGGAAGGATGTACACTAGGCAGAAACAAACGCTCACAGGTCCTTACTGCACGCGATGTACATAGAGTGGATAACGACTCAGCGTTGCGTGTCTTGTCAGTGGGGTGTGTATTTTTCAGGGACCAATTCACCCAAAGGGCTAATGCTCTTATGGGGAAACTCCAGGGAAAATCAGGAAGCCCAACCTCGTACGGGACACAGCGGTGAGGGTGGAGGAGAGGCGTGTGGCTCGCTCCGATGCCCCTGAAGTCAGACCATCTGGGAGAACACTTGCTCCATCCCGGAGTCAGGCCCGCCCTGCCAAAGTGTGATATCGAAGCCACTGAGATTTCATCTGCCCAGTTGAATCAAACCCGAGAGGATCAGTTCGAACCAGATGGACTGGAAAGCGGCACTGATTGCCTAGCCGGCTCTTTGTTTGAATTTAAAGAGCCCTCAACCAGCGGGGAATGATGGCCCCAGTAACCCCAAACCCTGCCCTCCAGCTCCCCTGTCACCCAGTCCTCAGCCACACTGCTGCCTCCCAAGCTGGGTTCTGTACCTGGCCGGGCGGCGAGGCTCAGAGTGCGAGCAGGAGTAGAGAGATGCCTGGGAGGGTGAAAACTGCTTTGGGGGAAATGTGAGGTTTGATGTCGGGCAGCTCGTCACCCTAGTGGAGTCTCAGTGCCAGGACCCAGGAGTGGGAGGTGCGTTTTGGACACCATAGGTACTGTGACCACCTCAGGCGTGACGACACCATGCGTGTTCATGCGTCTCCCTTTGTGTGTGGCGTGGGCTAAGCTGATGGTGGGTTCTCACTGAGCCATCTCCTTTCCTGGGTGGAGGGACCGTGAGGTGGGCCCCCCCTCCGTAGGCCTTGACCCTGCGGTGAGGGTGAACAGAAATAACTTACAGCTACGAAGCGGAGAGGAAAGAAGAGCAGTAACCCCCAAGGCACAGGATGGGAGCCTCCTGTGTCGGAGAGGGAGCCGGCAAGGCCTGCATTGGGGACCAACTGCTGCTGCCATCCCAAATGTGTGTGCTGAAGTCTTAACCCCCTCGGTGGGATGGATTAGGAGGCAGGGCCTTTGGGACGTAGGTGGGGTGAGGGTAGCTCCTGAGGATGGAACTCTCGTGATGGGGGTAGTGCCCTTATAAGGAGAGGAAGTGAGAAAAAGATCTCTCTCAATCTCCCCCACCCATCCCAGCAAGGCACCCCCCCCCCCAACAAAGGCCATGGGAGGACTCAGTGCGGAGGTGGCCATCTACGGGCCAGGAAGTGGACTATCCCAGGAGCCAACCCTGCAGACATCTTGCTCTTGGACTTCTAGCTCCCATGTCTGTGAGCATAACGTCCGTTGTTCCAGCCAGCAGGCTGCGGGGTTTTGTTGTAGCAGCCCAAGCTGGCTCAGGGAGGACCCTAGGCAAAGCGTTAGCAAAAAGAGCGTGGGAGATGGAGGCAGGGGGCTGGACACATGGAGCTGAGTCTTATCTTTACATCGGTCTTATAACGAGAGCTTTTGGTAAGCTGTTTAATTCTAAATCTCTAGGTTCTTATCAATTGCATATGGCTTTCGTGGGGTTTTTTAATTTAATGAAATATTATAGAAATCAGTGCGACCCTGAGGGATGAATGGTATTGAGTGCATTTGTTGTGAATAGCATTATCCAAATCAAATATCTGGCTTCACGTATTAAACCACACACCCATAATCATAAATTTGAGAGTGATAAATTTTATTGCCTGACTTTAGAGATACCAGTTAAAACTTCCGATTACTCATATGGCTACATTTTCCTTTATTAAGTCATTCTGCTAATATTTACTACCTGAGGTCTGTAGCATTTCAAAAGTGGTGTGTTACTCTGGTTACTGTCAAAAGCTAGTTTTCTGATAGCTTCACTGGATCAAATAAACTAGATCACAGTAACGCCGCACGAAGTGCGTGCCGTGGGAGGCCCTTCGTATCTCATATTGGAATAAACTATGATTATGTGTGTGTGAAACTCTCTTAAAGCTTTGGGGAGAGAACCTCCGAGCCCCAGGTCCTGTTCTGGGCTCTGCACCCATGTCACCAGCTCTTCCACAGGCGTCACAGTGCCCCCTCCCTTCTTCAGAGAAGTGTCTGCTGAACAACTATGTACTGAACACGTCTAGCCACCCAGGTCCCATCCGCAAGGTCAGGGGGACCCGGTAGGGTATTTACCAAGAGCAGCTTAACAAGGGATAATCGAGATAACAAAAACAGAACGTTACAAATGTTGGAAGCCAAACACGTTGAGTAAGTCAAAGCTATAATATGTGACGAGAACTGGGAGGGGTTGTCTCGAAGTCCAGTGCCCTGGAGGCTGCGAAGAGGCCAGGAGGTGGAGGACAGGGGACCGAGGCAAACTGCACGAAACTGAAGTCGGGTCAATCTGAGAGCTCCTGAGGCTGCAGCCGGACACCGAAAATGACAAACGTCTAGCTTCTCTGGGACCATCCTAGATTGTAGTGACTCGCCTGCTTCCACTCGGTTTCTCGGTACCACGTGGTCAGGCCACAGGTCGTATTTCTCGTTTGGAGAAATGGATCATCATATCATCATTTCAGCCATCGAGGCTCCTCCGGCCTCGTCACACAATTCACTGATGACAGAGAAGAGAGCGCTGCTCCTGACAAAGAAAATCCTTCCTCAGTGTCCTTGACGATTTCCTGACCATCAACCAGAAGCAGGCTCCACGTACACCCTTCGCTGCAGAGTAGGGAAGGGAGAAGGAAGACTTGGGAGGAAGTTCTCTCAGGAGACGAGAAAGGCAGGGGTGGGGGATGTTGATCAGGGACCCAGAGAATGGCCTTGGGGTGGGAAGAAATGGATGAAAGACGTCCCTAGGACCCTCGCTCACACAGGGGAACAGCCGCCCAGAGCAGGGCTCGTGGAGGGCGTGTGCTTTTCTCGGAAAGCAGCAGCAGCTCTCTCCTCTCCTCTTTACGTCTGTGAGTGCGCATGCAGACACCTGGGGTCTGCTCAGCTGCTGACGGGCCGCGGAGTGTCGTTATTTTCATTTCTCTAACTTACCCGGCGCTCTTCGTGAGACCCCGCCCAGCCCCGAAGAGCAGCATAAGGAAATTGCAAGCTGAGGCCAGTCCCCAGTGCCACTCGACACACTTCCTTCGCATAATTTGCTCTCGGGCTGGAGATTCAGTGGACGGCTGTCGGAGAGACCGCGGTCATCTCCCACGCTCCCCGCCAAGAGGGCACCAGGCACCCCCCACGTGCTGTACTGCCTCTGTGACTGATTCCCTGAGTGAGACAAGATTTCTTCTGATCTTGACCTTCCCCATGCCGACCTCCACTGTTACCCCACCCTCTTCGTCTCGAGATCAGAAAACGTCCTGTCTGTGCTTGGCCATGGTGCCAGTGTGAACCCTTCAAGAAGCGCTAAGAAAGACGGGATCACACATGCGGGAGATTTACTGCAGAAGCTGCTTGTGAAGGGGAAGGGGACAGGGACTGGGTGGTGACAGCCTTCAGACCTCGTGCCAGGGCCACTGACTGAGAAAGGAGAGAGAAGGAAGGACAGGGTAGGAAGAGGCTCAGCAGCGGGGTCGGGCCCCGGATGTGACATGCCCATGAGAGGGCCCTGCTTCAGCCCCGCTGCACCGGGCCGGCGGCGGGAGCGGCCTAGAAGACCCGTGGCTCAGCAGTCCTGGTGCCATGGCCGGAGGCCCTTGGCAAACAGGCCCATCCAGCTCAGTTCCTCACTGAGATCGATTTTATTTCTGGTTTATAAAGAGTTCACTTTGGTTCAGGCAACTCCCCCAGGCAGCTGTCCTCCTGGCAGGCACTCGGGGGTCCGGGCCGTCTTGCCCGTGACTGCGTGCTCCCAGTCCATGCCTCAGGGATGACCAGAACAGGAGGGTCTCCAGCAGGGCAGGGGGACACACCACCTTTGCTCACATTCTATTTTCCAAACATCTCGTGTGGAAAGAAACATGGAAGCCAGATGCACCTCCCCCCTCGGGAGGAGGTAAGAACTGGGCACGGCTGGGAAGTCTTTCTCACCAGACTCAGTTTCAAGACTCAGTTTGTCCCCAGGGCAACCGCAGAGGCCTTAAACGGGAGCTGGAGGAAATCGGACCATGCGTACTGACACATCCAGCTATTCTAGAGAACATCTGGAGATGTCTAGGACCGCCTGTCCTGCTGTTGCTCGGGGAGAGGAACCTAGAGTTGCTTCAGGGTGGACACCACGCCCTTCTAATGATGTGCGGAGAGTATTGAAAAAAAAATCACCCCAAGTGCTGACTATATACAAAATATTTTCATAAGTATGTCCTGCTTTTAATTTCGCAAACGCTAATTGGTATTTATAGAGTCAAAACACTTTTCCAAAGAGCCCCTCTAATCACGGCAACGTGAAGAGGAGAAAGTGCGCCGTGTTAGGAAAACCAGCCACGTGTTCCGTATTAAAAAACTCCTAAATGCATTTCTTTCCGTTCCCGCTGCCCTTCCAGCCCTGAAGCGAAGAGGTGGCAACACGGCGGCGTGAGAGTGGCCCATTAAGCTCGTGCTGTGCGTGGGCCATGGGAGTGGGCAGGGTGCCTGGGGCCTGGGTGCCACTCCCCGACCCCCTCCAGCTCGGGCGGTGACAGCCCCCGTCCCCCAGCACATCCCCACCATCAGCAGCTCCCAGGGCCGGTTTCCTGACTGCTTTACAAGCTGCTGTCAGGAATTCAGTACCTTCAGGCTGACTTCGACACCTTTCTTTCATGTTTTATGCTTTTTTCCAGTTTTAGGGTCATTACACAGCTGCAGAAAATGGTTACAAATCGGGCGAGTGACTCACAGCGGGGTTGGGGGGAGGTGGCCCTGCCTTGCCGTGGCGCGCTCTCAGAAAGAGAGACGTTTGTTTATTAAAGCAGTAAGTAACATTCTGGCCTGGAGTAGGGTGTGAGTTCCATTTTCTGGACCAGCCGTTTATTTAAGAAGAAGGGACGTCCGTTCCTTCCCTGGGGGCAGTTGGAGGGGAGGAGGGACATGGGCCCCCAGGCCCCATGACGCTGGGCCCCTACACAGTCTCAGGCTGCATCCGGGATGCTCCCCTCTCTCCAGCCACGCTTGGTTCTCTTAACAAACCCATCTCTCACCACCGAGCGAGAGCATCAACTCAACATCGCCGCTGAAATACCAGGAGAAGCCTCACCCTTCAAGAATTCTCATCTCAGCATCTTACCTGTAGCGTGTCTGAAGTCCTTTTTAAGAGAAAGTGGAGTGTGGCCATGACAAGCCTGCCTGGGTTCAAGTACACAGGCTTGGGCGGGTTAGTTGGCTCTCGCCGTGGAGAGCCTCGGCCGAGGCGTTCTGAAGGGAGGGGAGCCAGGCAGCAAGTGTGCTGGGGACAGGGCCCCTGGAGCTCAGCAGGGTAGCGACCCTGCCCTGTCTGAAGGAGCGGGCTGCGGGAACGGTGCCGCGGGAACGATGCCGCGGGGCCGCAGTGAACACACTGCGATGCTCTGCTGCTTGCCGGTACAAGAGAGAGGGACTGGGACACCGCACACCCTGCCCGCACGCAGGAGCAGAGGTGCCTAGAGGGTCCTTTAGCGTCCAGCAGGCCAGGGTCAAAGCCAAGAACGCTGCATGCGCACAGACAAGGCCTCTGCCTTCAGGAGCCTGGCTCCGCGGGAACGCGCGTGCAGCGAGCGCGTGCGAATACGGCCATCATTGCCAACGGTTTGGTGCCGCGGAAGAGAAGACATTCCGGGCAGCAATGGTGGGGGGGGGTGCGGGGAGAGAATCAGGAAATGTTCGGAAGATGTCACACGTGTGGCATGACCTGCTGGCTGGGGGGACGTTTGCAGGGCTGAGTTATGAGAACAGCTTTTCTTCTGCAGGGGTGGCATTTGTCAAGGGCTGTGGCCGGGGCCTGTCTTCCTGGTGGTCATGGTCCATGCTTCTTCCTCTCCCCCCATCAGGAACCCACTGCAGGGCTAGAAGCAGGAGAGGGACGTGGTGGGAATGCTCGGCTGCTGCTTCCCCTCTCCGTGTGCGCACCGAGGCTGCGGTGCTGGGGCGGAGCTGCGCAGCGTTCCCTCCTGCTGCTGCCACAGAGACCCAGAGCTCAGTGGCAGGACAGAGCGCAGAGTCGTCCGTGCCATCCCGGGCTCAGCAGGCTATACACCCCAGGGGTCAGCAGGGCTGAGCTCCTTCTGGAGGCATCGAAGTGCCTTAAGATATTTTAGGAAAACACAGGTACCATACAGAAGTGCAGAAAACATACTTAACGTTTATTTATTAATGATCAAATCTATACCCACAAACCCACTTTTGAACTTCAGAAAGAAAACTTTGCCAGTCAATTTGCAATCCCTCGTTTGTACCTCTCATACTTTGCCTTCCTCTGGCATAACCTGGAAAAATTACTGCCTGCTGATTTGTGTTAACCCTCCTTATTTTTCCGTATAGATTTATCACACAATAAGTGCTAATATGGTTAATTTTTAAAGGCTTGGGCCTTCACACAAGTGGAATCACACTCCACGCATGAGCTTTTCTATACGTGCACATATACTGTATCCGTGCTTTCCTTTACCCACCATTCCGGTTTCGAGATTCATCTACACAGACACCTGCAGGAGTCCTTGATCAACAGGCATTGCATTCCATTCCATAGTAGGAGTGGTCCACAATTTCCTCATCCATGCCAAGTGTGATAGGCATTAGGGAGGTGGGTTTTCAACTGTTTGCTCTTGGAAACAGTGCCTGTGGCCTGCTTCTGCCTGGGTTCCGTCTCCCGGGCAGAGGCTTCTTTAGGGCGTGAAGGCAGGAGTGAAGTGGCCAGATCTCAGAGACACGTCGCCAGCTCTGTAGCTGGTGAGAGCGCTGATTGACGCTTCCCTAGGACGGGCGGGCGTGAGGGTCCCTGCTGCCCCCGTAACACCCATCCTTAATATCGCCACACCGCCGCCGTTTCCCTCCAGTCTCCGGGGCGTGAAATAGCAACACATTGAGGGTTTTGATTAGCATTTGCATGATTACTAATGAGGCTAAACACCTTTTCATACATTTATTCATAATTTGTGTTTACTTTCATGAGAAACGCCTGCATCGTCTCCCTATTTTTGATATGTTGTTGTTTTCTCATCAATTTGTAGAAATTTGAAGTATACATTTTGATAGTAAAACGTTTGGGTTATGGATGCCATAATCATTTTCTCCCGAGTTATAGCTTGTCTTTCATGCATTTTGATGAACGGAATTTCCTAATTTTCATCTAGTGGAATACATTTGTATTCCTTTTATTGCTTTATATCCTAAAGATATTCTAAAAATTTGAACGTTTGCATTCCACAGTGAAGGTTTTGTCCATCGGGAGCTGGTTGTCCATGTGGCATGAGGTAGGGATATAATCTTATTTATTTTTCATGTAAATGAGCGATCGCCCCAACAGTGTCTGTTGAATACTTCCCAATTTCCTCACTTCCCCCAGCGCCACCTTTATTCAATGTCACTGTAGGTATGAAGCGTTTTGGGGGTGTCACTGCCTCATTTCATTAATCTGTGTGTGAGTATTAGTATTAACTAATGAAACAATATCATTGTATAATAAATCTCAATACTGAGAGTGGCGAGCAAAGCATTTCTTTTCTTCTGTCTATTTCTCGGGGGACGGAGAAGAATAAGCCACAGCACAGCGCATCCTTCGCTAGGAAGCGAGAACGCAACAAGCCCCAAGTCAAAAGACACGGGCTTGAATTCTAGCTCTTCCGCTTCCCAGATGAATAATGTTGGAAAGTTGAATTAAATCCTTGGATTTTAGTGCTTCTCGCATTGTAAAATGAAGAAATTACGCTCACCTATCCAGGATTAAAAATGCAAAATTCTTCATGCCGCGTCACTCCCAGAGACGGGCTCCTGGTGGGAAGTTGCCTTTTGTCTCTATCCTTCCGCTTGCAAAGGCACGTGGCAGCATAATGTCACCCACAAATAAGCCAGTAAACCAGGGCTTCTTGCAGCCGCTCCTGGGGACTAAGCCAGGCTCTCGTTAGAATTGCTCCTGAGCAATAGCTTTCTGTCCTTTTCCGTAGCCCCTGCCCACGGAACCACATTAAGGCTATTATTTCAATATTTTTTGAAATAAACTTTGCATTGACCTAATAAGAGGGATTTAGTGAATTAAATACATCTGCATGTTCTACTTTTCATGAAATCAAAGTATTCTTGCAATTAGTGTATGGATTTTTCCAAAAAAGAGAATGACTGCAGGTCAAAACACAATAAACAGAACTGAAGGTGCGTTTTCACCCTGACTGTTCCGGTCACAGAGCTCTCCCGGGAAAGAGGCAGGGCGTGCGGCTTGGGGATGGAGGGGAAGCTTCCTACCCAGGACTTGTTTGTAAAAACAGAGGTGGTGTCGGTTTCCCTGTTATCTGCACAGATGGTGAGTGGGCTGTGGCGACTGGTGGAGGGAACCTCCCCCCACACGTGGGAACAGAGTCCCCTGCACGTCTCTCTGCCCCTGCAGTCTGCAGCCGTGGAGAGCCCACATGCCCGCCCGAGTCAGACGCCGTGTGTTCAGGGCCATGCGAGAACCTTTACGTATGTTATTCCGTGTAGTCTTCATAACTGCAATGCATCTTTATTCCCATTTCAGAGACACCCCCACGTAGGCTTGGGGAGGCTGACCTGTCCAAGCCCCCTAGTTAATCTCTCTGTCCCCTAGGGAAGCCTTACCAGCTACCTCACACCTGCTCCCCGGGAGCCATAAGAACTCACTCCGCCACAGGTCTGAACATCAAGGAGTAGGCAGGGCGAGGCTCCCCCTAACCCTGTGGAGGAGGGGTCTCCCTTGTTTTGTTCCAGCGTCTGGTGTCGTGGGAAAGCCTTGGGGTCCCTCGGATTGGAGACACATCACTCCAGTTGCTCCCTCCAGTGTCACCGGGCATTCTCCCCATGTCTGTGTGCCTAACTGTTCCTCTTCTTACAAGGACATTAGTCATCAGATTGGGGCCCACCTTCACTGAGTATGACGTCATCTTCGCAAACCCTGCTCACATCTGTGAAGTCCCCATGTCCGGTGAGGCTGCCCTCACGGGAACTGGCAGTCAGGGCTCGAACCTGTCTTTGGGGAAACACGTGTGAAGCACAGCAGGGAATGGATGGCATTTACTCCTGTGTATATGAATCAGAAGTTTCCGCACATGTTTTTACAGCCAAGTGTGAGATAGTGTGCCTTTGTTTTCCCACTTCTTCGAGAAGCTGGAAAGAGAAAGTAAATATTTCCAAATAGCCAACCGTTCCAAAAACCACCAACGTGAGAATTATTTAATGCCAATTTGCAGGCGTCCGAAAGCCAAGACCGCGGTGCTGTCGTGGGAAAAATTTCACATAGTTCTAACTTTTAATGGACAGGCCTGTGGTGTTTAGTCAACGACAAGCTCAGCGAGGGCTCAACAGTGTGAAATAACTTTCTCCACAAACTCACGCGATGTGAAGAATAATAGATTAGCCTTTAGACCTCAAGGGGGCATCACCCACTCGGTCCCGGGGGCAGAACCGCCTGGGGAGGGCTGCGTACACACGGAGCATGGGCACTACAGCAAACAGAGGCAAACGTGGGTCGTCTCAGGCACGGCCATTGTTCTCCAGCAGATGGCCAATCAGCAGGCTGCGGAACGAGCGTTTGGCCCCCCTCGGTTTATGCGTTGGAATCCTAAGCTGGGGGGTCCAACCTTTTGGCATCTCTGGGCCACGCTGGAAGAAGAGGAGTTGTCTTGGGCCACACACTGAGTACATAAACACGAACGAAAACTGATGAGCAAAAGCAAGGCTTTAAGTAAATTTACAGTTTTGTGTTGGGTCGCATACGGCTCATGGGCCGCGGGTTGGACACCCCTGCTTCTAACCCTCTCCTTGAGGTAGTATCTGAAGGAGGGGCCTTTGGGAGGGAATCAGGTGTAGATGAGTTCAGGTGGGGGGACCCTCATGATGTGCTTGGCACCCTTATAAGAAAAGGAAGAGAGCTCAGAGCTCCTCTCCTTCCCCACCACGGGAGGCCCAGAGAGAGGGTGGCTCTCTGCCCACTAAGAAGAGGAATCTCACTGAGAACTGAATCTGCTGGACCTTGACCTTGGGCTCTCTAGCCTTTAGCATGGCGAGAAAATAAAGCTCTGTTGCTTAGGCCACCCAGTCCCTGGTATTTCCCTGTGGCAGCCCAAACCCACTGAGACACAGGTAGGAGGAAGGTGCTGCAGAGCCTGCGGGCAGCTCTGCCCCACGCACAGGTGCGGGCACCCAGGGTCCCTTCCTCACACTGCTCTGTTGTCCCCAAGAGTGCTGGCTAGTTCTCCACGGTCAGGACAGAGACTCCTCGCTGTTCTCCAGGACCTCTCCTGTCCTTGTTCCCTTCACCCCACGCACTTCCACAGGCCAGGGATCACCCAGCCACGGGCTTCACTTCCGAGCTCCGAGCCAGACGATGAAATGTGCACCGTGGAATCTGGATACATCTGCGTCTCTGTCTGGAGGACAAATCTCTGCACTCCGGGCTGCAGCACAGAGGAGGTGCTGGGGAGTCAGCTGTGACATGCAAACCGCCACACTTCTGTCATGTGTGAGATCAGCGGGGTGCGGTGGGGCCGCAGGGCGTCATCTTTCCGAACGAAGGGCAACAGAAATCGACCGCATGTGTCTCAGAAAAGAACGTTCATGCTCAGGTCATGCCAAAGACGAATGGAAACTCCTTTCCCAGCCGGCCACACCCTGTGTGCTGTAACATCATATTATAACATCCCGAGCGGCGCTCTCTTCCTGCAAACTGAAAACATAACCAATCAGCTGACAGCTGAATAATGCGGACTTCATGCCCCCCCCATCTGTCCACAGTGGTCTTAAAAACCGAACATTAACTCAAAATTTAAATAACCCAGTATGGTTTATTTTTTTTTTAAATCATCCTTTCTGAAATCATTATACAAGTAATTCATACTTATGGAGAAATTTTTTTGTGTGTGTGTAGTTTACCAGGCACGGGTGTTGTGTTGAAGTGCCCAATTTCAAACTCTCTGCGTCGAGGTCCCGGGGGGCCTGGGGAGACGCAGGATGTCGTTTGAAGCCTCACGTTTCTTGTCTCAAAGCGAGAATAACTGGGAGGCCCGCCCCGTCGCGCGGCAGTGGACAAGAAAGGTCACACGAACACAGGCCCTGGCACATAGGACATGGCTGGTAAATACTAGGGTGTCCTCTCCTGCTCTTTCTGACACAAAGAGTGGACGTGGCCCCCATGGCTGCCCACAGGGCTCCTCACGTCGGCTCCCACTGCCATTCGCATCGGGGCATTTGCTGTCGGATCCCATTTTCTCAACTAGAACAAAGTAAATGTGCGCTTAAAAAAAACCTGGCCTCATGAAACAAAAGAATAATAAAGACCTCAAAAAGCATCTAAATAAGTATAATGCATTATTTACAGTTTTTCATTAATATTCATCTGAAACTCGTTCATTCATTTTTCATCTGCTAGCACAGAGACGTAAGAGCAGGTGCCACGATTAAAAATGTATTATGGAAGGAAACACTTAGAAGTGAGAAAATTCTCTCCATTTCCCGCATTTGCTTCTGCCAGTTGGAGAAGAGAAGCAGGCTCCTCCATTTGGCGGCGGAGCAGGTCTGCTCCCCGCAGCTGAGGCTGGGAAGCAGGTCAGCACAGCAGGTTGGCACCGTGGTCTTTGTCCTCAGACCCTCTCCCTCCGGGACGCCTTTCCCCGGGACGCCAGATAAGGCCTGTCTTCCGCATCTCTGCAGCCCCCTGGGTGCAGCACGTGTCACAGCCGCAATAACGTAATCGGGGGTGGGTGACTTCCCTGATGCCTGCCCTCCCCACTAGTACAGGGGCCCCGCACCCTGCCCATCCTTTTACTCAGGAAGTTTCACGTTGCGCCTGACTAGTCCATCGATTTTTTACAAATATGTGAATCTAGTGTGGATTTCTTGGCTTGACTTCCTCCCAATTTTGTCTGATCGCACATGGCTCCCCAGGCATGTCACACCGGCTCTGTGTGTTCATACACTTCCTCAGAGACTCCCTCCGCACCCGATCTCCCTCTGAAAAACCCAGTGTTCCCTCTGTATCCAGTGGTGCTCTCCGGGGAGCCCCACAGTCCCCCCTGATTTCAGAGGGAAGATACTCCTTTCAAATCAGGTCCTCCTCCCTGGTGCTTACTTCTTTCAGGTAACACTCCCCGAGACCAAGAGATTCCCTGCTTGAATCTCGTCCCACAGGTCACAGCCAGGCTGGTCTGGCATCCCAGCTTTGCAGAGAACAGGGTGTGACGTTTTCATTTGAATATTGACTCTACTCTGAAATGTCAGGTCACCTCTCCAAGCCTTGGTTTCCATCATTGTAAATCCGGTACAATAACAGACGAGAGAGAGAGAGAGAGAGAGAGAGAGAGAGAGAGAGAGAGAGATAGGTACATAGAGAGAGAGAGAGAGAAGCATTTGGCTCAAGCAGAGGTGGAGGCGGGCCATCTGAGTGTTCAGGCAGGCTGGAGACGCGGGGAAGAGCGGATGTTGCGGCTCAAGTCCGAGTGCGGTCTGGAGGAAGAACCTCGTGCAGGGTGACCTCCTTGCGCAAAGTACACTGGCCGGAGCTGCACCACACACTGGGCCCCACAGTCTAGCCAGGTGGACACATCAGATTAACCATCCCGATCACAGACAAGTCACGTGAGTACTAAGTTAGGGGACCCAGGAAGAAGCACGGGGCACGTGCACTCGACAGGCGTGAACTAACCTCCCTCCCCTCTGCACTCACGAGACCCTTAGGGTGTGAGCTGTCTGGTTACTGGCTTTGTCACCACTAGTAACCTCGGGACAGGACGCTTTCTCTAGGAAGATGGAAAGGAGAGTTTCAATGGGGTCTGGTCCCAACTGGAGCTCTTTTGCTTGATCTGTCCCCAAACGTTAACACTCACCTTCTCTGCACAAGACCTAATTCCTGTACAGCTAATTTCTATAGAAGTGCGCCCATGAAAACTTCAAAGGACACAGAGATGTCTTTAGCTTGTCCATTGTTTTTCTACATCTGTATCCTGTGCACAGTAAATATGGTAGAGAAAATGCAATCGTCTCAAGCCCCAGCACCACTTAAAGATGTTACCGGGAAAGATGTACAGGGAGTTGCCTTTGGAATCTGCAGCAGGCTCCCTGGTCTGTCTTCATCGAAGGAGAGGGGCATTCCTTGAAAGAAACCCATGACGCAGTCCTCTGTGCCGTCCAGCTCCTCGCCCACGCCAGACCCGGTCCCGCACTCCTGCTGAAAACCGCTCCGAGCACACGGGTGTCGGGTCAGAATCGGAAACACCGAGGGCACCCCCGTCCCCTCCCCGCACCTAGCAATCGCTGATTTCGGTGAGGGAAGGCGGCCCTGCTGCGATTTTCCTGGACCTGCACATTAATGGCTGCTGAAACCTAGCAACAATTTTAGGAAAATGGACCTCAATTTTGCGAAGTGTCACTCGGCTGCCATTAGCCATGGCTACCCTCTGCTGTGCATCAGCGCGTAGGGCCATAGGAGGTTTTTCTGAAACAACAGAAGGGTGAGTAATGGGAGCTTTTAGTGCTGTGCTCAGCTACCCAGCCTTTCCTGGGGCAGGGCTCTTTGAGTTTGAGAAGAATTACAGGGTTTTTGATGCCAGTGAAAGGAAATTTGTCTCGCTTCCTCTGTAAAATACGGGAGAATTACACGTGATGGCTTCTATTCACGCACGTAGCAACGCCGCCGGCCTTTGTAAATTCACGAGTGTCGCACTCACTCCAGGTGCCCGGAAAGCACTGTTGCCAAATTCGGGTAAAAGTGGATGGTCACTGACATATGGGTGTGGCTGGACAGCGGAAGAGGAAAGTGACCCTGTTCACCCGGAAAGGAGCAAGTGGAATCAACGTGGAGGAAGCTCACGTTCCCCGTTCCACGTCCCCGCTGTGGTCGACCACACTGACCTCCGGACCGTGGGGCTCCCGGGAGCCTTGGCCTCTCACCGAGAACGTTGACGTTTACAGAGGGGCTCGTGCCCCGAGGGCCTGAGGCTGGGTCGCCAGAAACGGCAAACCCACTCAAGACGAACTTGACATTTGACTCACTGACCTAAAGGCAGATACTATTTAATAGATAAAAAGTGGTGTTGAGAATACTAACCTCTACTTTTTTGACCAAGAGTGAAGGTGTGTTGAATGAATGGGTTTTGGCTTTTTTCAAAATCACACAGCGCACCTGTGTTTATAAAGAGGCTGTCGCGGGAGAAGAATTCTGTTGCCCAGAGAATGAGCTCCCTCACTGTCCTTAGCCTCTCTCACCCCGGAGCTCACAGCAGCCCCGGCGCAGCAGGGGTGACTGCTGACAGGAGGTGAGGCGCCCGCAGGCCCACTCCTGTGCCCACGGGTGGACGTGCATGAGCCTGGGTCCCCCAGGACAGCGTCCAAGGAACAGTACACCCCTCTGACAAAACTGAGCACACTCTTTTCTGACTCGGAGTCCCCACCATGGAAGGATTTATGGACAAGCCCAAGTGCCATGTTTTGAGATTGCTACCCAGGTCTTCTCTATTTATCAAGAACAAAAAAGGAGGAAATAAAAAGATATCCTGAAAGTAAAGGCTTGCTTTTCTTAATCATTCAGGGGAGATTTCTGAGTGCTTCTCCATAAAGCTACTACCTGGTGTGTCTGCTGGGAATTCTCCAGGGCCAGCTGCCCTGTGGTGGGAAACAGGCACAAAACAGCTGCTGAGGTGCCCGCACTCTTCTCATGAAGGCAGCACAGGAAACGAAGCATCCACCTGCCCTGCCTCAGAGCAGAGAGTCTGTCCACCGTGGGACCATCCCGGTTGCTGCGTACAGCCGCGCTCCTGCCCGTGGCTGGGGTGGGGTCGGCAGGGCACGGAGAGGAAGGCCAGCCTGCGGCCCCAGTTAGAAACAATCTCCATTCCCATGGCCCTCCCCTGGCTCCCTGCTCTGCCCCGGGGATGCTGCTGGGTTTGAGGGGAATGGAGGGCACTGTCCATGGTGGGAGAGGTTCCTGCAAGCAGGAAAACATATTCTGTTTCCAGGGTCATTACACTCTCTCGAGTTTAGCCGCTTCCAACCTCGAGCTCAGCTGTGACCCTGTCTTTGATAAGTGGGAATGACCGGAGGACGGGACAGTAAGACGGACACCTCCTGCAGCTGTCCCCCCACCTGCGCCCTCCCCTCTCACCTCACTGCAATGATGACAGCAACATGGGAGAGCACAGCATGGTGCTGACTCACCCGACCAAGGAGTTACCATCTTTATGAACTTGAACTCATGCCACAAACACATATTAAATACTCGTGACATCCCAGACCCCAAGCCCAGGGTTGGCACATTTCATCCTTGGGTAACACTACAACACCAGTTCCCTGATCACCACCGTGTATGTGCCACTGCCGAACCTCAGGGACAAGCCAGTGCGGGGATGCTTGGGCGACCTCCTGCCCCATGCCCTTCTCCTCGGATGTTCACAGAACGCCTGCTGCAGCGTCACGACGGGCACAGATGACGGAGCCCCGCTCAGTGCCTCCGAAACAGTGCCAGCAGCTTTCACAATCCATCCTTTCCCCAAACTCCACGCTCCTCGCCCACCGTGACGGCGCCCTCACCTTGGAGCCATGGAGGCGAGGGGGCCGTCGCTGCATTTGCAGCGTGGGTGGGCAGACGGCAGCCCCCGGATTCGTGACCGCTGCCGTGAATCGGGCCGAAGTTACCGTGGAACCCAGAAGACCCAGTTTACTAGAGCACACTGTCCTCCAAGACTTCCCCCCCCTCGGTGACCGGGCCCCAAACCAACATGCCGCCCAGTGACACCTGCCTGCAGCATGCGTGACAGTCCGTCAGGACAGATGCGACCAAGGCAAGAACGGGACCCGTGGGTCTGCGTACCAACGTGGCTCATCGCAAGCCGCTTTTGTTACCCGAGAGCCGGCCACGAACATGCACCAGGCGCAGGCTGCACAAATGCCCGGGCAGCTCGTGGGCGGCTGCAGGACCAAGGAAAAGGGAAGGGGAGAGGAGAGAAATGATTTTGCAGAAGGGACGTCCAAAATGCAGGGGAGCCATTGCTCTGGGAGCAGCTGACAATGATGAGCTTAAAAAAATAATAAAGCAAACAGGCACTATTTGCAGGCAGCGGGCAGCTGAGGCCTCGCCCCGCTGACTACTGAGTGGGCAGGACTGACTTATCGGTGGGCCGCCAGGGGTAAGGAAATAGGACTGGGTGGCTCAGGAGCACGTGTGGAGGGGGGTGGCAGCGATGGGAAACTGGAGGAGGAAACGGAGGAGAGAGGAGGTGGGTTCTGAGAAAAGCCTCATCCGAAACTGTCCTGCACACTTAGGGACGAATTGAAAAGGAGATGATGGGAAAATTCGTTATGCAAATCACCACAACAGGGGTGTGGAGAGGCTGCCGAGGGCACCGATGCCCGCCGTCCTAGCAGCAGCTGGTGTGGCCGCGCTGGCCCTGGTTCATCTGTGCCCAGGGCTCTCGGAGGTGCCGCGGTGGGCGGGAGCCACCGAGGCTCAGACCCTTCCGTGGAAGACGGAAAAGATGACAGCATGTTTGGAAGCACAAGGCTCGCAACTCTGAGAAGCAGTCCGCCAGCCCCATAGAGCAACACCGCCCCGTTCCGGGGACCCGGGCCCCTCCCCGCAGCAGGTGGGGCCTACTCACCCCTGGGGTCTCGGCTCCACACCTCCTTGGGGAACCACAAAAGACCCTGAAAAGGTGTCACCCCACCTTGCACAACACGTACACTCCTTGAACAATCAACACCGTGGCCATTTCCCATCGACTGCTTTGCGTTTGCGTATCGCCTGCCCCCACGCATCATAGTGTGGGTTCCCCGAGAGTGAAGACTTTCTGTGCCCGGTGCCGTTCACAGACTAGGTGCTTAACACATCCTGCTGAGTGTGCATCTGCTCGACTCACTCCTCCGTTCACTCAGGACTCCTTAGTAAACGGCCACCGTGCGCTGGGCACCCGACACAGGCTCTCCGTGGGGTCGGGCCGTGGAGAGAAGTAGAATGTGGGGGCACAGGGACCCTCAGGGGTGGCTGCGATGATTTGAGAAAACACTGTAATGTTTTAGCCGAGATCATACAGTAAGAAGAAGCAGACATTCAAACATCAGAAGGAGCACTTGTTGCGCAGAAAGTGACAACCCAAACACCCTAAAATAGGAGTCCTCGTCATCTGTGTGAGGAACAGGCAAAAACACAGTGCAGCTAGAATCGAGTCCACGCACTCATTCCTTTGTTTCTTTGTTCGTCTCTCCATTTACTCCGCTCCTCACTCCCTTCTTCATTTGCTGGCACGAGGCTGGGTGCTGGGACCCAGGGACACTAACGTTGCCCTCGGGGGGCTGGCACCTGGTGGACAGCGCAGGAGGTCGGGGCCAGCAGAGGGGCTCTCTGCAGTCCCCTCAGCATCCCTGATGTTACAGAACAGACCCGTGGGGGTGCCCAGACACTGCTACCGAAATAAGCCCCCTCCCCGGGGTCTCTCTGTCACTGTGGATTCTTTGCCCACCGCCAGGTGTTAGGAATTGTGGCTCTCAAGACCAGAGTTTGATAAAAAGGAAAGGAACTATTTATTTAAAAGTTATACAGGCTTAGAGTAATGGCAGAATGTCACCGTAAAAATCTCAAAGTCCCTTAAACACCATTCTGCATCCTCCCCTTTGCCCAACCAGGCCAGGCAAGGCTATCATATCTCGGGAAAAAGTAGAAATCCATACCTCGGTTAGGCTTCCAGTTCCTCCCAGCAATCCGTGCTCCGCTGGCAGGTCTGCTGCGGATCCAGGCACCATCAGCTGTGTCTCCGCCACAATCTCCAGTTCTTAATCCAAACCCACGTGGCACCTTCCCATGGCCAGCCAGCGAGAGTCCTCTCACCCCTTTCCTTCCCACAAGGACCTGCATTGTCTCGCCTGTGCTCTTTCAAACCGCTAAGAGAGAACTCTGCATGGTTGCTACACCTTGCTTTCCTGCTTCCTAAGCCGTGTGGTCCAGGGGGCCCCTGAAACCGCGTGGTTAGAACCAACATGGCGGCCACACCTGGGTCTAAATCCTGGCACGAGTCTTCTTCCTTAACGCCATTTCGGACTCCCACACTGGCTGCACCTGCCAGCGCTCCTGCCGTTCCAGCCTTCCTGGGCAGCCAGAGTCAGTGTGGGCAGGCGTGGCCCCGTGGCCCCGTGGCCCCGTGGTGTGGAGCGAACCAGCTGCAAGCTCTCACGCAGGCAGTGTCAGCAAGGGGGGCTGCCTCCCAGTTACTTCACGGGCCAAAGTCTTGCTCACCTCCCTAGCTAGCCTGCTGTTGACATGGAAAATAACTCTCAATGGCCCTGTTCCCTGTCTCCCAACCCCCATGGCGACCCGCCTTTGGTGGGGGGGAATAAGCTAGTTTTTTATATTTCCTGGACACCCTGAGCTCTGCACCCCATTTCAAATCCTTCACTTGGGGGGCCCAGCCTGCACCCTGTTATTTGCAGCACACTGTATCTGTGGTCAGGGAAAATAGGAGCCATAAGAAAAGCTGCTTTTGTTTATAAATATTCTGCATTAATCAGTAAGATTATTAACTTTATTAAATTTTATCTTTTATTCCACGTTTCCTAAAAACGACCTATTTTGAAGCAGGCAGTACTGATAAAGCGCTCCTGGCATAAGTGGAGGCGCAAAGGTTGCCTCCAGGACGCCGTCTCGCAATCGTTGAGTTGCCAGCTGCACTGGCTGCTGTTTTCACGGAGCGCCGCTTGGACCCGGGAGAGGCTCCCACAGCAAACTCGCGTCACTCCGCCTGCGAGGCCGGCCCTTTCTCTACTATGCACCCGGCAGGCTGTCCCATTGAGCAAACTGACTGGCCATTTTTTGTTGCCAATTCTAAAGTTCAAGCTCCCAGGAGAAAATTAGAATTTTAGAAAACTCAAATCTGACATCTTCCCAATAAGCAAAGACTTTACTGATGAAATTGGTGGGGAAAACGGTAAACGTGACTTTTTTAGACTAATGTGTAATAATATGTGTTAGTATTTTCAAGAGCTGTGTACTTCAAGTGGGCCAAGAGTTTTTCAGGGGACCGCGGCATGATGTTGCAAGTCGCGTACAAGGCAAAGACACCTTCACGGTGCCAGACAGACCAACGAAGGCTGACGTACAATAAACAGTATGGACATTTGTGCAAAATACAGCTTTGCACATGGGCCTGAAAAGATCACTCAACTGGCCTTCCCTTTTCCCACTAAGCGTCTGCACGTCGCAACAGAATCGAATGCGAAAGCCGGCGAGAGACCACAGACGTTCAGACCGGTAAAACGGCCTCGGTCTTTGCGCCACTTTGGTGTCTTGAAAACACTATTTTAATTTTAAAATGTCATCTATAGTAATGTGAATAGATCTGTTATCGGACTTTTAAAGAAAGTTAGTAAATACGTATTTTAATTTCTCACTTTCGATCTCTGACGCCTTGCACACTGACAGCCGTAACCCACACAAACACGTCACGAGGGTCCCAGAGACCAGCGTGTTTGAGGACCACCACCCTATGGTACAGAGAGAGAGAAAAAGGAGCTGCATGAGGTTAAAAACATAAATATAAAAAAATTTCAATAATTCAGATACATAAACAAAGCTGATCATGAAAATCACTCTCAATTACGTCCAAATCTGTTTAAAAGTGTTTCTCTTAAAAATCACTAAAACATTCTCACAAATTATCCCTAATATAAGAGATGTTTTCCAGCACATACCTCACTCCTCCTGAAGTTGGGTCCAGCCCTCACTGACGGCTTCCTATGTCCAGGGCTCTGTCCCGAGGGACTTACTTGCTTTAATTTGTGTAATTCTTAAATCAGGACTTTGAGGCACCTATGGGATCTGCAGGTTGTGGATGAGAAACTTGAAGGAAAAGAGAGTTCAGTGACCGTCCCAAGGTTCCTGTAGTGACAGGGACCCAGAGGCAGTGGTGCCCAGCGCCTGTACACACAGGATGCCGCTGACCCACACACAGGTCATGGCGAACACAGCACAGCACATTGTGTGACATGTTTTCACAGGCGTCTTCGCAGGCAAGTCAGAGTGGGGCATCCCAGACCCGGCATCCCAGACGCAGCGGTCTCCCGGTCGATGCTGAAATGGCCTTGACCATGGGAGCTCCCCTAACCAGGTGATGCTCACCCACCATTCACTGTGTCCACTCCAAGCCCACACACACTTCTGTGCTGAGAAGGAGGGGATCTCTCTCCTTTTCTTTAAAACATGAAATCCGTACGTTCATTATGTATGACTTATTAGGCATTCCCCTATAAATGAGCATAATTCTCTTCTCTAAGTAACAGGGGAGTTTTCATTTTAATCTCATTATGCTCCGGACTCTGACTGATGGGCAACTAAAGTATTTCACGGGGAGAGTGGGCGAAGCGTCTGCAGATGGGCGGAGAGGGGAGCCAGCGGGCCCCCCCAGCTCTGGCTGTCTCTCTACCCCCTAGAATTACCCCCGTGTTTGAACTCTCGGCCAGTGGCCCGGGTTCCCTCGCCTGTCAGCCCGGCACTGCCCAGATGGCTTAGGGTTAGAGCACTCAATTTATCAAGACAGTTTGTTATGGCGAAACCCTATTTGATGTCAAAGAAGCCATAGGACCCTTTTTATGTGTACTTTTCTTGGAGTAAGAAATCAATTTGCCCATTTTAAACAAAGTTGGGGCCTAAGGAGATGGGAACTAGAGCTACATTCATAAGCCAAGGACAAAGAGGTACTTGGAAAAGCGGGCCTTCCATTCCTGGACACACAGTGTGTTGGGAAGGGAGGGGCCTCTTCCAAGGGCTCTCCTGTGGGGAGATCTCTGTCCTCAGCCTGCCCGGGCTCCCTGGAGGGTCCAGCAAGAGACAGCGGGCGGAGCTCCACCTCCTCTGGCTTTGACTCAGCAAAGTCCCGACTTGGGACCCAGGGACCTGAGTCTCTGCAAGTACCTCCAGCATATGTTACGTAAACCAGCGGTTCTCCACCCGTGTGCCGCAAGGATGCTTGAAACATGCAACGCCTGACTATTTAGCCAGGGACTCTGACCTCTTTTCCTTTAGATTGTCACATGAAAAGATGACAACAGCCAACCCCATGAGAGCCATCTGGTAGGAGTGGCCTGTCTTGAACTGTAAATATGCACAGGTCATGTAATAAAGTTGCACCTTATTGGTGAGGCCGCATAATAAAGTTACATCTAATGGGTTAACTCTTGATACCAGAAATCCTTATATACAAGTATAGTCACCTGCTTTTTTAAAAAAGTTGGAACAGAAAGGGTAGGTGATTACTATTATTATTATTTGGTTGTCAAGCAATCAGAATTATATCTCTTTTTTTGTCAGATTGGAAAATAATATATTTGGGGGGGTGTCACAGAATGTTAGTGATTAGCTTACGTGTGCCATGAGGTGGAAAGGTTGAAAACCCCTGACTAAACTGTAATTCAGACTCAGGGAATCAGTCAGTAGAGTGCCAGGTAGAATTTTAATTCTGCTTTACTTAATTTTTTTGACATGGATAAATACTATGGTTTGACTTTAAGATGCCTTCAAGAATTTACCAATAGTCTGACAAGTAAAATGAACACCTTTCACACCTGACATTCACATGCCCCTCATGGGCGTTAGAGAACGTGAAGTCAGCGTCCCCGTGACCGACCCCAGGACCGCCCCGTGGGCGGGTGAGGAGGCATCGCGCCTGGGAGAATTGTTAGGAAGGGCACCTGCTTTCCTCACCGTCTCGCCTTTCCTGCAACCCTGTGGACTTAGGTAAAGTACGCGAGGGCTCTATGAAAATGGTGCACCCAGTGCCAGGAAATTCTGATGTGACCCCTCTCCCGGAGAGAGAGACGCTGATAGCACTCGTGGGCGTGGGGGGGTGGGGAGGACAGAATGAACAAACGCTGCCGTTTTCCGTGGGGCCCCATTAAAATCCAGTTGGCCGCCTTTAAACTGTTCACTCTTTCTTTTGCTCCTCCCTTCCCGTATCTTATCCACGAACACAGAGTGTCTGGACCCGGCTGCATGGTGAGCCCCTCTAGGGACCGAAAGCATACGGGCGCAGGGCCCACTCCAGCGCGAGTGCGTGGGGGCCCTGGGGGGAGGCGGGCTCCCAGGTGAGGCTGCGTCATGGGTGATGGGGAACCCTGAAATGCTCAGGCTTCATTATTTCCAGTGCCCTCAGAAGAGCTGGCAGGGTGTGGGGCGGGGGCACGCGCAGGCAGGAGCCTTCACAGGCAGCGCACTCGGGGAGGAAGAGGCCATGGTCCAGGAGAAAATCATCTTGAGGGTCACACTCATCTGCTGACGCCCTGACCAGCTGAGAAAAGAGGGACTAGCCAAGTCTGCGGAGCTCTGTCTGTGCGTGTCGCCGGGCTTTGGGGATGAAGTTCTTCCCATTCTCTTCCACCTGCTTGTGACCACTCCATTGTGGAAAAATCAGTGAGAGCTACACTAAGGAATTCATGCCTTTTAGAGTAACTGATTGCTGACATTATAAAAAGCACTTTTTTCTAAAATGAAAATGTTCTGTAGTACGAAGAAGGAAACACACTTCTTAGCTAAAATAAGGAGGACTCTGAATGTGAGTAGTTTCAATTTTGTGTGAAAAATGTTATCTGCGAATAGTCATCACTTATTGAACTGAGATGTGAAAATGAGGTGCTTTTTTGCCTGTCTGTTTTAACGATTTCATAATTTTATACTAATTCGCCTGCCGCCAGGCTCATAGCCTGGGTGGTAATGTATCCAGACATACAATTGCTGTTAACGTATGCATTTGAAATATTAAATGTTATATTTTATGAACGTTATTAAAGTTATATCACACTGGGTTTTAACTGGTTTTCCTGTCTTTCTTCATGGGTGTAGCATTTGGTGAATGTCTGCTATAGACAGATTGGGAACGGATTTTTTCCGTCTGACCCCGGTGGAGGGGCACCAGAGAGGAGTGAAATAAACTAACATTAATCTAAGACCTGGTATGTTCTGGGCACTTCAGCGCCAATCTGATTTATCGTCTGCGGTACCCCCAGACGGTAAGCCCCATTATTCCCACGCACAAAGTCAGTGCATCTCTGCGCCCAGAGGCACACGGACTGCGTGCTGGAGACAGGACCGGAACCACGTAGGAGCACATTACAGGGGTGCGGGAGAGTCTCAGTCCCACTGAGACAGGACTGCCCTATAAACGGGGCTCCCTGCACTGGGCGGGCAGTGCTGATCAGTTCTAGTCACTGGGTGATGCTCTGCAGAGGCTGCGCAGGAGTTGGTTCTCCAGTGGCGTCTTCTTCCCTCCCCTGTCTAATACATGTCCTTGTGTCCTTCAAAACCTAGTTGGAATCACCTCCTTCGAGAAAGTGCTCTTGACCTCGCTGGACCCATGTCTCCTGGTAAGAGAACCCCGTCCCCAGCTTCTGCACGGCCCCCATCACCCTGCACTGTGCTGACGCCCTCAATGCGCCTCTGTAATGCACAGCATTTTCCCGTTCCAGGGGTCTTGGTGTGGTGTTCTGCACATGGTAAGGACCGAGCATATGAATATTCAATGGAGCAAATATTCAAGACGTGCGGAGCAAGCTCACTTCCATCAGTTCTTAACAAAATCAGGAGAAACGCCCGGAAGCACCCCTCAAATGTTCTAACTGGCGTCACGGGCCCAAATTGGATCTCATGCTCGTTCCTCCTGGGAATCAGGGAGGTGGAACTAGTTAATTCAATCAAGTTTATGCCTGGATGAGGAAGTTGATTTGTCTTTCTTTGGGACATGTAGGGTCTTGGGAAAATGAGTGAATGTTAAGAACAAGCAAGATCCTGGCTGGAAGGATGGAAGAGGGAGTAGATGCCGCACCACAGTTAGATGTCGTCGACCATATGTACTCGAGTCGATCCCATTATTCCCCCAATATTCACTCATGCAGGGCTTTGCATGCATTTCCTTTCAAAAATGCTCACACCTATAAAAATGCACAAAAGACTTTCCAAAAAGCAGTTCATCCGAAGCCTTATTTACAACACCTAGTTCCACGTCTAGGGCATTTGGGGGACGTGCTTTCTCCTCTATCAAGTCCAACTTCCCGGAGACCCCAACTCTAATGAATGAAGCAGTGCTGACATTCCACGTATATGCGGTGAGGAAAAGACAGGGCAAGTCTCAGAGGGAACCCAAAGCTACTATTTGGACAGGGGGGAGCAGGGACGGGCCCCCTGGCCCATGACAGGTAGCACACACGGTTGAGTGACTCCAGCGAGGGCTCCCTACCTGGCTAGAGAGCTCTTGGCCCACGCCCAGGGATGAGCTCCCTTTGCCGTTGCTTCTGGGGCCATCTCTCTGATGGCAGGGGCAGCCGTTCCTCTGGGGAACTCTCCCATTGTTGCACTTTTGCAGTCCTGAAGGTCGTCTTAGAGCCCAGGAACCATAGGCTCCTGGTAGCCCCGCTTCCAGCTGCTGGGGCAAAACCTCCCTGCTGAAGACCTGGCCGGGATCCGTCCATTATGGGCTCTGAGCATGCAGCCCAGGAGTCTGCTGATTTTTTCAGTCCTCACCCAAGGGTATGTTTGTTGATTTTAGAGAGAGAGAGAGAGAGAGGGAGAGGTTGATGTGGGAAACATCAGTCAGTTGCCTGTACAGGAGGCACACGCCCCGAGTGGGGATCAAACCCACAACCCAGGTGTGCGCCCTGACTGGAAATCGGTCCTGCGGCCTTTCGGTGTGCAGGACCGAGCTCCAATCAGCTGAGTCCCAGCCAGGGAAACGCAGCTTTTTCTTGATGAAGACGGCTGTGCTCTCACGCCATTTGCCAAGACAAAGGTTTCCTTTCACAACCAATTAAGTGGGTGACTGTTTACAATGGCTATTTTCTATCACGAATATCTGTGCTTAGAAAGTACAGAGATTCAAAACTAAGAGTATAAACACTGGAAGCTTGCGGTGCTTTTAAATTATGATAATTTTAAGGAACAGTCTCCCATTTGTCAACATAAATATCTTCTCTTTCCTGTTCGTTTCCAGATGTCAGTCTCAATTTATAGACGTGTTCCCCAATTGACCTTGTGACATATTTTCTATTTGGATCGTTCTAAAGAGATTCCAGGGGAC
Organism: Desmodus rotundus; assembly: GCF_022682495.2. NCBI lineage: Eukaryota > Metazoa > Chordata > Mammalia > Chiroptera > Phyllostomidae > Desmodus > Desmodus rotundus. The sequence continues at coordinate 165,340,681 of NC_071391.1, read as the reverse complement.
AATTCACAGGTCTGACTTCACCATCCTGGCCACACCAGTCCTTTTTCGTTGATGGCTTCCTGGCTGCCTGGACACTCGAACTTCCGTTTCAAAGGCCAGGTGTGTCGCAGCTGAGTGCGCCATGGCTGCCTCCTCCGCGTCGTCCCTCGTGCCTGTCTGCAGGTCTGCCACACCGGCCGGAGGCCTTCAGGTTCCTCAAAGTCTCTAAGTCTCCCCTAAATATGGGAACCTGAGATGAGTTCGTTCTTGGGGAATTCATGGATTTCCCCTGAAATTTGTCTCCCAGCTGCGGTGCTGAGACTTTTTATGACTTCGGTGGGCTTCTCCCTGCCCGCCACCAGCTCTGAGTGAACGGATTTATCTTAGTTGTTCTGAAAAGGGCCCCAGATCCACAGTGTCAGCTTGGCGACGAACTGACCCTTGAAACTGGCTTTTAAAAGTGGCATTTTGGTTAGAAGTCATTTCACAAAGAGAAACAGGGTTTAGAAAGCGTACATTCGATACACTTCTGGAGGGCGGGCTTGGCTGGCTGTCACCGGGCCTACACCAGGGGCGCATGTGACCTTCTCCGGCCTGGCTCAGAGCCACGAGTCTCCTCGCAGGGGTGCAGGGCTGCTGTCCTCGGGACGCCCTCCCCTCGGACCCGGGAACGCAGATCCCAGGCCCGATACCTGGTTTCCATCCGGAGCACAGACGACTCCTGTGGACATTCTCCGTTTGGCCTGTGATCTTGCTGTGTGAGCAAGAGGCAGAAACACGCGCGCACAGGCCACAAGGATCAACACACCGAGGGCGGGTCTCCAACTGGTTAATTTCAATGAACTCAAGTCTGACTTGCAGCAGCCACACGCAGGAGAAACTCACTTTTCACTTTACGTTCGAAGAACCAACACCCTTAAAAGCTTGGCTTTACCTCTGCAGTAGTTGAAAGATTCCTCCAAATTCTCTTAAAGTCTATGCCTTTAGTTTTCATAACTTGGGGGACTACCTCAACTATGGTTAATAGATGGCTACAGACTTAGAATGAACAAGTAGCTTTACAATCACCCTCTTTGACCCAGAATCCTGCAGAGGCTGAGGTACTTCGAGGGGAGTGCCCCCAGACGCGCTCGTGTGTTAAAATCAGAGCATCAGCACACCCCATCGGGCAGATGAGAACACAGACATCAACTCAGCGACAAGAAAGAAGAAGGGTGAGGTAGATCTGACGGGACAAAAGAGTTCAGAAAACGCCAGGGGGGAGGGACCGCAGAGAGAGAAAGGAGGGGAGACCCGGAGAAGGGAGGAAGTCCAGGGCGTGTGGTCCACGGCGAGGTCCCGCTGCTCTGAGACTTTGGTTACCTGAACAAACAGCGTTCGCAGCTCTCCAACGGCTCCTCTCCCTCTCACGGGTAGAGATGTTTATCACTAGAGCAACCAGAGCGACCCCCAGGCAGAAAATCGCCTTCTGATCTTGCTGTGTGTTTAGTAAAAGGCGAGAGGAGTGAGTTTCCTCAAAGGCGGTTTTGGGACACAACGCAAGCCAGGGTGTGTCTGTCACACACACAACCAGGGCACCTTTGCAGGCAAGCGCTAGGCTTCCAGAAAAGTCGGTCCTGCTGTCGTCCCTGGTAGGAAACCTTCTGGAACACACTGCTGGGGCAACGGCAGGCGCTCCTGGCAGGAAGGCATTTCCAAAGTGTGTGACGAGCTGCAAGGCTGGTTCGTCCATGGTTTGGGTAGATCTTCCTTGAAAACCTGAGGCGGGTCTCCCAGCAGGCTCGGTGCCAAGACCAAAGGGGACCTGGGCCTTTGTGAAAGTCCCCAAGGGGACATGCGCTCCTGTCCTTCCTGACCCATGTGAGAGCCCGTCCCGTTCTGCTCCCAGGTGCCCGCGTCGTCCTACACCCGAGATGCAGAACGGAGTCACCCCGCCCCGCCGAGCAGGCTGCCACATCTGACTTCACAGAAGCTGCTGCACGCCCAGAGCGCCACAGCAGTTTAAGACAGATGAGGGGAAGTCATTTTTTGACGAGCATATTAGCAGAGCCGGTCATCATTAGCATAATAAACGAGGTGGCCTAACCCTGCTGGGTCCCCAGTGAGCCCAGCACCCGGCTTCCCAGCCTTTGATTAATGGACGGTATCAGCAATCGCCCTGTGTGATGGAACCGCGATACCTGCCAAGGCAGCTCATCCTTTGCTCAAAGGTAATGAGAGCAAACCTGAAGTTGAGTTAAACTCAGCCAGACAAGAATCACATGCTGCCCCTCCCCCGCTGTATCACCACGATTCTTCCCCTCGGCCATTCTGAGATTTCAGCCCGCCGAAGGGGCCCAATAGCCCCCGTTTGTTTGCCAGGGTTGATTAATAACTCTGCACTTCTGACTCAGCTGAATGTTTGCTTTGCGTTTGTCCAGGTATTTGGAGGAGATAAGAATGAAATGAGCTTAAAAGGTATTTAATTGATACGTGCACCAGCATACCCAGGACATTCTGCTGGGATGTCCTTCAGATTGGCAGGTGTCACACCGACGCAGGCAGCAGACGAGGTGGTTTGCATTTCAGAGCCTGCCCTGGGGTCACTTGGGCCTGTGAGCTGATTTTATTAATTTGTGCCTGTGGTTCCGGCGGGGGGAGAAAGCAGTCAAACGTTAACCACGGCCAGCAGCCAGGTGGGCCTGGGTTGTCTTCAATTTACCTCTCAGTGAAGGGCGGGGAGATTAGATTTCACCTCCCAGTTAGGGTCAGACACCGCCCCTTGCGGTTCCGTGTACCTGGTTCAGCCCTGTGACAACCTGTATTCAGGTGCTCTGTTTCCGCAGGCAAGTCCCTTGCCAAGCAGACTGAATGACAGTGTGTCTCTGTCACCAACCACTTTGTCTGGAAGTGAGCATGAACCGCAGCAAACAGAGGGCCGTGACGCCGGCGTGAATTAACTCACAGTGAACAGAGAGTAGCTTTGTAGACATACAGCTCTCGTCTCCCGGAAGGGCCAGAGTTCTTGTGCGGGTCACAGCATTGTAACCTGTTATTCGCATCATGTGGGCAACATACGTAAGAAAAGGAAGGGGTTAAAGGGTTTATTCAAGAATATATAAAGAGTGTCCGCAAACCAACAAAAGCAAATATTCACAAGCTGGTGGGAAAGGAAGCCGAGCAAACGACCATGCGGAAGGAAGGTTATGGCCAATTAACACTTGAGAAGGAGCTGCACATCGTTAGCAGTCAAGGCAAAGCCCATGATACCAACAATTAAGTAGTTTTCCACCGAATGAATAAATGGCAAAGTTTTCAAAGTATTGCAAGAATATGGGCAACTAGCAGTATCATATGATTTTGATGATAGGTCATTTGGGAAAACGTTTATTGAATGCTATTTGTCATAATCCATCAAAATTTAAATAACATTTGACGGAGTGATTGGATTTCTAGGAAACGTCTTTTATAAGAACATCCCTATGAAGTCCAAGTGTTAAGTGTTGTTGTTGCCATATTTAGTATGATGATAAGTGATAAACGTCATGTCCGCCTCAGCACAAACACAGGCAGTTACTGAGAAGGAGGCGTTAGGGGTCTCTGTGCTGGCCTGAAAACGCGTGTCCACGTTATAAGGTGAAAAAAGCAGTTTTAAGGAAAAAACGTACTTAACATAATTCCATTCGTATTATCAAACTGCAGTCACATATGTGCACACGTAACCAAGTGCAAATGCATGAAACTAGGATGCAGGACGCAGGAAGGGGGCACGTCCGGGGGAGGTGAGGGGCTTCCATGATTCACTCTGTAGAGATGGGCGTTGATTGAATCGCTGCGGAACGCACGTGTATCAGGAAAACAAAAGCCTTGGAGACTAAGAGAAAAAAACTGCGCTGTTAATGGGATCAGTGGCCGAACTAATTACGGTCAAAGGGCGCTTTTCCTCTACGATCGTATCTTGTGGATTTCCGAGTAAGAGTTTCAATCCGAAGGAAGGGATTACTGAACCTTTGTTGACCGTGTCCTCTCCTCTTCCAAATCTCGCCTTCCGCAATCAATGTTGTGATTATCGAGTAATGACAACAGTCAAGCTCTCCTACGTGGAAGAACAGGAAAGCACCTGCCTGTCCCTGTGCCCACTGGAAAATAAGCCCGGAAAAGAGATTTTTTAAATTACCATTAGAAGGCACCAAGCATTTCTCGGCCTTCTCATGCCCCCCAGAGCCAGACCTGCGAGCCGACCTCGCCTCCTTCCGCTCAGCTGTGGTGCCGGCCGCCCGCCCTCTTCGAAACTCTGCGGGGCAAGTGTATATACACTCCATTCATAGCTGAAAACAAACTCTGAAAAACAAAGGGCCGTTGAGAAACCATCTGTCTTTTCAAAGTTTTCCACAATATTTGACTGGATTCGAAGAATGGCCTCTATTGTAGAAACCTAAAGTCTCACGGCCTGTAGTCAAAACGGGGAGAAGGGTCTGCCGGCCCCGTGGCTGCGAAGGGCTTGTTAGGGCAAGTGCAATCCGTGCGCCCCCCCCCCCCCCCAGGGTCGCCCCTGCACACGGTGGGTGGCCTGAGAGTCCCCGGGGAGACTGCGGCAGAGCGTGCAGGCCAGCCGAGCAGTGTGTCCTACGGGAGTTCCAGCTCCTTTAGGGTAGACGGTTACTCCTTCTCACTTTCTCTCTAGGCTTGGTTTCTCTGTCTCGCCCCACGCGCTCTCTCCAGGTCTCTGTTCAAAATGTAAAACTCTGCTCCACTCAAAGAATTCGCATGCGCTTCGACCTTTAGTCACTCGCCCTCCTCAGCTCACCGTTGCCCAGACGTGGCCTGGCCTGACCCTCAGCATCACCTTTCTGGTGCAAGGACCCTCTGGTTCCCGGAACTCACACGCTCCTTCTCCAGTCTTCATGCTAATCTCGTGCGGCGCACCCGATAGTGGTGGAATGTCAGCCCCTCCGTGTCGGAAGATGGCTCCCTCCTCACTCTTGACTGGAGGTCTGTGTGGGTGTGGACTATAAATCAAAAATCCACTTTCCCGAGCTGCGAAGGTGTTTTGCCGTTTTCCTGTAGCTTCCAGCGTTGCTGTTTTCGCGACCATGTTGTTCTGAATCCAAGTGCTTCGTGAGCGGCTCTATTTTCTTCCCAGGGAGCTTCGGGACCTCCGTCTCTGTCTGCAATGCAGTGCTGAGGGGATGCAGTGGGAGCTTTTTCCTTCTGAGACGTGCTGGGTACTTGCAGTTTTAAAACCCGTGTCCCTAACTTCTGAGACACACTCCTCAAGTGTCTCACTGAAGAGCTTCTCTCCTCACCCTTTGGCTGCCCGTTTGGAAACCCTGTTACTTGGATGTGGGGACTTTTCTGGGTTGAGTCTCTAATTTTATGAACATTTTTATTATCTGTCTCTTGGCTTTTTCGCTCATCTTCCCGGAGAACCTCCTCAAATTTGTCTTTGATCCTTTCTACTGAATTACTAAATATTATTCCAGAGCAGCTGTCGATTCCTTTCTTAAGCCGTATCGCCAGCTTATGAGGACATAAAGTTAGCGGTTCTCTCGGGAGGGTTGGCACCCTTTCTCGCCTCCCAGAAGCTCTGTTTAGTCTGACCCAGGAGCGCCCCGCGACCCACGTGGCTCTCCCAGAGCAATTTCCTCCCACTTCCTGTGTCACGGAGCACAGCGCATCTGGGAACTGGCATCTTCCATAAACTCCTTTGTCACGTGTCTGCTTGCTGACGTGTACATTCAGCTGATCCCAACTCGCATACCCTAATGCGGGCAGAGAATGGTGCACGTGTCATGAACTCCCACTTAGGTTGGAAGAGACACTCTGCATAGTCTGGCCTAATTTCTTTAGAGGGCGCCGTGCCAAATGCTTCGACTAAACCCATCTTAAGAGACACACTTTGGACAAAGGCAAACAGGTTAAGCAGGGGCTGTATAAGATCGGAAACGCCTTCTAGAGCTGGAGAACCTGGCTGCGCCTTGCTGCCCTATATTCGTGAAGATTAGCAGGAAGGGCCCTTCGCATGCAAAGAATAAACATTCTCTAGGAAAGATAAGGCCCCTTAGCAACTGAGAGCCGCCGTAGGTCCAAGGTCAGAACAGAAGAGGAGTGTGAGTGTGCCCACAGTCCGTCCTGAACTCTCAGACTCTGCGGCCCCAGGGAGGGGAGCTGGCCCAAGGGACCACAGCCAACTAATGAAACCTGGCTCCTCAAGCCGCTCAGCTTGCTTTTCCAGCCTGCTGCTGACTCGGTTTTGGGTTGTTGTCGGGGTACCTGACAGTGACGGCAATGAAAGGTACCAGTTTGAACACTGACACTGTCCCAGGCGACGTGGGGTACTTAAAGAGTTTCAGTGAATTCTGAAAATAATTTATTTGAGGAGACGATATTGAAACTCACCCCTCCTCACACACTCTCTATATGTTTCATCTATTCCAACTTCTCTTTATTTTTGTTTCCAAATCCTCAGGTCGGCCTGAAACAGCACGGTGGCCAAACAGAAGATGAGTGGGAAAAAGTGTACCCCGTGTGGCTGGACAGCCAAAGAAAGCAAGGAGCACATCTCCTTCGGAGATCACAGCTTGCCTCTTCCCGCTCCCCAGACGCGATTCCGGGGGGACCGGCCGTGTTGCTCTCCTGTGAACCTGCCTTCCCGTGGCATGTGCTGGAGTAAAACACCGAGGTCAGGCATCACATCGCCGGCCACTGGAGACGGTAGCTCCCCGCAGATGGAGAAGCCTCCTTTTCTGGAAGAAATAAAAGAAAAACGACCCAAAATCATAACCCCAGAATTATAACCGTGTTCAAAAGCTACAAAGCAGTACCAGTTACCTGTTAGATGCACACATGCTTAAAGACTCAATAAGGATTGTGTCGTGAATACTGACTTCAAACAATGATCAGACTTGTGTATAACGAGTATGTTTCATGTGAAAGGGACAAATAAATGGCACTTTGCTGCCACAGATTAGAAGGTATTCCTCTCAGGATTTTCCAGAAGATTCCTGATTCCAAATCACTTGTCCTCCTGCCAGAATATGCCCTAATTCTTGAGTAAACAATACAGTTACTAGCACTTTAAAAATTGAAGGTCTTTTCATCCATGATCACAAAGCAATCCTGTCGAGAAAAAGAGGCCAGTAGCACCACCTTTATTTACATGTGAAAGGGACAGAGAGAAGGTAATTCCTCACCTTGGCTCCTCATCAGGAACCAGAGAGGAACCGGACCCGGGCACCCCGGGCCCCGGCCGGTCTCCACGTGTGTTCTGCACGTCAACCACGTGCCAAGTGCACCAGCAAAGAGAGTCGTTGGTTTGGGCTGTGGGATTGGTAAGTACACCTTATCCTCACACTAATCATAAAAATGACCAAAACCGTACTAGGGGAGACACGTTTCCCGCTGGCCTTCCTTTCTCCTTAGTCTCGAGGGTCACATGACAGACGCCAGTCAAAAGAATGGAGAGAGTGTGACTGGAGGTCACATCGGAGGAAATGCACGAAAAACTGAAACCCCCAAAACCTTGAAGTCCCGTTTTCTGTGCAATAAAATGATTTGATTATAAAAGCAGACATCATAGAACTAACTTGGTCTACAAAGTTTCGTTTTTATGACTGTGTCAAAACAAGGCAAGGGGACGAGGAGACAGTCAGTGAACGGGACCCAGAGGCCTTGGGAACAGAACCGCAGGCCGAGGAGAAGAGAAAGAACAAAAACTTCGGGGGCCCAGAGCACATCCCCTGTCTGCCGCGGTGGCTGTCTCCCACGCCCAGCACACCCAGCCCAGCCTGCTCTGGGCCACGCGCACAGTCGGGGGCAGGTCCGAGCTGCGGTCCCCCCAGCTCCACAGGCAGCTGCTGAACAAACAGTCCCACCTCCTCTGTCCTCACGCTCCTTGGAAGAGAAGATTGTGTGTCAGCCCCTCGTTCTGTGCAGATGCTGACTAACTGACCTGGCTGCACCTAGAGCAGGGGCGCGTCCATACCTGTAGATTAGCAGTCCAAGGACAGGATCCTCCTGCTCTGATCAGTGCAGCTGGCAGAGGGGCCCGGCCGCCAGCAGTGCCCTTGCCCTGACCAGGGACCACTTGGCTGCGCTTGTCAGACTCGGAGATGTGGAGGGGACTCTGGGCTGTCGTGCTGAGTGGCTACATTCCTGGAAATCCCTGGGGAGACCATTGCTGCTTTCAGGGAAACCCTCCGAGGGGTGGGAGCACTGCTGAGCAACTCGTTACCGATGAGAACACTGCACGAGGGAAAAGCCGGCTGTTCTGACCATCAGTCACTTCTGGGTTATCCGTCCCAACAGCCCCCCGGCCAGCTGGAAGCAGATCCACCAGCGTCTGACATCTTTCTGGTGGCTGGGACATCACGACCAGTCCACAGACGCGCGTTCACTCCCGAACCGGAGTTTATGCATCGCTGTTTGTAACCCTGGCCTGGTGACCCCTGGCTGATTGGTACTGTGAGTGCACTTTATAAGCCGAAACACCACTGAGAAGCAGCCACTTCCTGCATTTCGTGTACAGTGCTCTATTTTTTTACTTGCATTTGTCCCTAAGCAGTTAAGTTTATTGAGATACGCAAGAAACGCACATGAGAACTCGTGGTTTGTAAGGGAATACTGAACGGAAGCCGTCCAAATAAATCAATGTTGTCCTTGTAAAACGGTGGCATTGAAATGCCCGGAAAATACAAACAAAGCCAAGGCGGGTGGACTGTGCCCTGGACGGCCAGCGACCTGCCGTCCACGCAGTCTAGTCTCTCAGCGGCAGAGATGAGCATTTCCCCTCCTCCCACAGCCTGATGGTCACTCTCTGGTGACGACAGGTCCCTGTCCTCGCCACACGTAGGGACACTTAGCACAGAAGCGTCAAGAGAGTAAACGGACTCACCCCCTGTAGCCAGGACTCGGGGGCCGTGTCTGCAGAGGGCCTCACGCCTGCTGCCAGGGAGGAGGGTCATGCAGCCAGTGGAAGTCAGGCTCCGCCACGGGATCACACGGAAGGCGTTCCAAGGACCCATGCATGGGAGACAGTGGTGTGGCAAGATGACTTATTAGGGTCGAAATCTGCTCCTGGGTTTCCAATGTCCCCTCTCTCTCTGTCCCGCCATGAAAAAGTCCACTGTGTCCTCGGAGAGGCCAAGAGAAAAGCCAGCGTGCAGTTTCTGCTTCAAGTTAACGCTCAGTCCTCTGGAGCCCATACCGCCTGCTGCTCCCGGGAGAGGGAGGATGCATGAATGAGTGGGGGGAGCACATGTCACCAAGCAAGAGAGAGAAAAAAAGAGAGAGACAGAGGGTGGGGGTGGGGGGAGAGAGAGAGAGAGCTGCTGTGTTCCCCTAGGGTTATAACCAGGACCTTTTTTCAAAATGACCCATCAACTTCCCAAGCTCTTTCATGGGTCCACCGTCTAGCCAGACTGACAGACCGCTCCAGTCCAGTACCTACCCCTCACCTCCCCCCAGCAATCCAGTGCTGGCGGGCGGACAGCGCTCGGGGAGATGTCCTGTGGCGTCAGCACCGACTCTTCTCGGCGGCGTCCCCTGGAGAGCGTGGGTGAGTCTGTACGAGCCGCAGCTTCCCGGCCAGGCACGCAGGCCCGCGCTCCCCGGGTTATCCAGGTCAACGTCTAGTCCCCTCTGCTCTCTGCCTTATTAACAACTAGTTCACCACCTACAGGAACAGTCTGACGGCAGTATGTTCAAGTCGGACCCACGTGGCCCGACCATTACAGGTGTGTGCCCGGAGCTTCACACCAACACTCACACCACACACACCTCTCACACACATTCACGGCGCACACACCACACCCAGACGTCCACACACACTCACACCACACACACATTCACACGCTAACACACAGTGTTGTTCACTATGGTAGAGACATTACAATATTTTATAACACAAGAGAAAAGTATTAAAACACACTAAAAGAGTGGGAACTTTGTTTCCAAATATTGTTCTGCACAGATGTGGAATTTTGACTTGTTCAAGTGTACTCTTTTGATTGTATAATCAGCTACATTCGCAATGAAAAGGGAGCTCAGCACCCAGAGGCGCTGTGTGGAGATCGTGCTGGGGGCCTAGGCCCCCGGGGTCTTTCTGGGAGATTAGGCCCCAAATGAAAATGGAATCTAAAAAGGGAGCAGTTCACTTCCCTCTAAAAGTCCCGTCTTAATTAGCGTGTACCTCCTGCATCGCTGTGTGTGCCCATCGCATAGGTCGGTTAACGTGCCTGAGAGCACAGTTTGTGGGGAGAATGCTTGGGCTGTTAAACTGTTAGCTTTTTATGGTTAGGGCACGCGTCTTCCCAAGGGACAAAATAAAATAAAACTTGGTCCAAACGTACAATATTTCTAAGGCTGGTTCAAGTCCAAATATACTTTGCCAATTCTAGGTTAGTCCAAGTCCAAGTCTTCAAATGTTTTCAATGGGCCGGGAACCGACCTGTTTTCTCTGGGACCTGGATAGTACATCACAGCTGCGGGTGGTATCTTACAGCTGTTGGTGTCAGAACAAAAACCCTCCCCTGCTGGGCCCCTTTCTCCCCTCTCTCTCTTTCCCTCCCTCCCTCCCTTCCATCTCTGTCTATCTTATTCAGCTCCCTGTGCAAAACTCTGAGCGGTTCCCAGTAAGTAGAATGCACCTATCGTGTTGACTGATGAATCACTCACGCCACTCATGTACTCCCTCATTCCACGAATGCATAGATCTTACTTACTTTGAGCCAAGTGCTTCACGCAGCCACAGAGAATGACGGAACTGCGGTAGCACGGGTTCTCTTTACCTTGGAAATCTCCGAGCTGTCCTTGTTTCCTTGGAATGTTCCGTTTAAACGTAGGAACATGTAGAACCAGGGGGGCTGTCCCCAAAGGGAATGCCGACACCTGCGATCGATTCGCTGTGAGTGCACCGTCCAAACAAACCTGCGTCCATGGGAGACGGGCAGCCGTGCGCCTGGGAGCTCTCCACACTCACTTCACATGGAACGCGAACGGTTATGACAGGACGATCAGAAAAATATGCTAATTTGAAGTTTACAAATAGAGCATTAAGACTCGACAGCAACCGGAGCAACTGTTTACACCGCAGACCGACGAAACCCTACCCGCCACAGAGGCGTGTTCTGTTGCCGAGCCGCTGGAATTGCTGGCGTGTGTTGGTAACGGGGAGACGGAGGGCCAGCTTTCCCGCCGTTTTAAATGCTCTGCTGACAATGGCCGCGTTGCCTTCACGGAGGCACTGCCCCCGATGAGCACGGAAAGTCACCATGTTTCATGCCGTGGGGCTGTCTCCTTCCGTCCCTGCCGTCCTCCAGCATGCGGATGGGAACCAGACTCCAAAAGGGGCTTTGGAGGGTGTGGCCAGATGGGGAAGAGGTCTGCCCATCCCATGGGGGTCTGAGACCCGAGCACGCACACTTACCCACAATGCACCACGAGGATGGGGCCAGGTGTCAGGGTGAACTGCCCTGCTCTGTGCCCAAGGACAGCACCAAGACTTGGGACAGTCCTCACTGAGCCCACTGTTAGGGGCCTTATGGGAATTCTTGAAGGGGATCATGCTGTGCCACGTACTTAAGAGATGCTAACTAAGCATCTAAGACATTACGCCGCAAACCGCATGGCGGACAGACCATGTGTGGGATGGCCTGCTGCGGGCACGTTCCGGTTGCCTCTCCGTGTCCCCACATACACATCAGAAAGCAGGTGCATGGAGAGGGTCCATGACTATTGCTCCCGCAGCGAGGAAATGCGGAAGCAGAATTCAACCCACAGAGTCCGGTTGAATAAGCCTATTCGTGCTTATTTGGGTGCACAGACTAATGTCATTTACCTTAAAATGGAGTTAAATAAATAAGAAGAGTTTATTCCCCCCACGACTCCCAAACAGAGCAGAGGGGTATTTTTATTGAAACAATCTACGTGGCACCAATTCTGACGAGAGCCCTGCGGTCAGGACAGGGCAGCCTCCCGATCGCTCACGAAAGAGGGTATCCTGCTGTCGATGTTTCTGTGTGGCTGTTTTAAAGGGTTTTAATGTTCAGATGTTTTCCATCCTTTTGGTTGCTGAGGCTTCTATTCTTTTAACTGCTAGGCAGAAATGAGTCTTTTTGTATGTCAGTAGAATAAAAACCTTAAAATAAATCCAAATTCAATAAAAATTCTTCCCAGACCTCTGCTCTCAGCAGCCCATTCTCACGCTCTTGACAGCTTCCCTCGAATGCGCTTCCTGCATCAGAAACACTCAGGGCTGCGGCCGTGAGGGTTCAACGCCAAGGAGACGTGCGGACCGGGGGAGCGGGTGAGGGAGAGTCCAGAATAAATGTTCGATGAGTAATAATTACAGGGGAAAATATATACGTATTTCCAAACCTGTACTTGCAAAATTTCATTTTGGAAAGAAAAGCCTATCAAAGCATATCATTTTAATTATACTTTTATTACCAGGGGACTATGAGAGAGTATATTAAATTAATGGGACGGATTTCCTCGGTTCCAGAGTGGTTATTAGCAGGAAGAGCTCCCAGCTTTCTTATTATGTACATCACTAACTTTAATTGCATCAGGCTGAGCTGGGAGAGCTAATTTTAGGAAACACTTCATCCACAAAACAGTTTCTGCTGGCTCTCTGCCTACCTCAGCTCCCGGCCCGAGCGTCCCCTCGCCAATGGGACTGGCCGTGCCTGTCCGTCTTGCCTGAGCTCACACCCTCTCACCAAAGCCGCACACATCTCGGCCCACATTCCGAGCACGCACACAGATGTTTTTACAGCAGACGACCTGAGAGGTTGAAGCTCTGTGTGTCTTATATTTGAGAGACTTTGCCGGGTTGAACATCCCCGAGGCGGTCAGTTATCAAAATGACTTCTGTCCTCAAGACCCGCCCCCCCCCCCCGCAGCACCCCCAGGAGCAGGATGGGCAGATTCCTCTGCTGGTGCTCGGTGACGAGTGTGTACAACCCTGTGCCCGAATGTGCACACGCATGGTGACCCCACATCAGCGTACAGGATGAGGGGATGGCGTGTCTGGGGTTCCTGCACACGAGGGAGATCGTCGCCAATGTATTCCCTGATATAAACATCTTATACAATCAAAACTGAAAAGCAGAGTAAATCAGCTCTTAGTGATGGGAGCCTGGCCGCTCACTGAGCTGTCTGCATCTGGCTGAACTCTGAGACGGTAACCACAGGCAGTTCACTAATTTCATAATATCTCTGGTGCCAAGGTCTTGATCGGAGCCTAGGAGTCGTGAACTTGGGAGGTAATTTGACAGTGATGGACTCCAAGCCTCCCACTGGACACCGAAGTCCGCTGCAGACACTGACCACCTCTGGGATGCGCAGCCGGGTCAAATCTCTCAAACAGAGGCACACGCTTTCGCCCAGCAGAGCAGACCGTCTTCCATGAAACAGCTACATACATGCTCAGAATATGGGCAAATACGTGTGTGGTGCTGCCTGTAATTAAGAAAATTAGCAATAACCTGGGTGTGTTTAATAAGGAGTATCTCTCCACTATATATCACTTGAAAAAAGCAATTCACAGCACACCAGGCAGAGTACGGCCCTATTCACATAACGGATACACCACTGCGTGCCCGCTGGAAAAGATTGCTTTGTTTTCACTGTGTGTACTTTGCACAAGCAAGCTATTTTCCCCCCAGAGATAGTGACCATCAATTTGTGTTTTGTAATGAAGAATCTGTCAACGCCACAGGTGAGCGATACACTATGTAAAGAAAATGTAATGGGGCAAGTCCAACAGAAATCAGGGTAAACGTCCACCAAATTTCTTACTCCAAACGAGCATCATAATAGCGAATATTTACCACACACTTTACAGAAAGTTCACTCTCTGATCTGACAAGCATAGCTGCACTTGATAGTTTGTAGGGAGGTGGGAGGTCTCACCTGCCTTGCTGTAAAGATGAGGAAAAGCAGGGCCGTGTGTGTTTACACCTGGAAGCTAGCCTGTGTCTGAGGTCACCTAGTTCATGGCCGTGCCAATCACAGTGGGGAGCGCCCGGTTCCGGTGCTGGGCTGCTGGGCGTAGCTCATCCCCCAAATGAGAAAGTCAGTGAAGGTTCAAACCCAAAAAAGTAATTCAACTCAATAAAATCACAATACACACTCCAATTAAAATTGCATTTTTAAAGTTATAGATTTCTTAAAAGATATGTATTAAGTATAAAGGGAGATAAATGTTAAAACAAGGAAAGGAAAAAGACAACCAAGAGAAAGCCAGTGAGTTTTCCCTAATTAAAGACGGAGTGAAATCTATGGCAAGAAGTGCTCCTAGGAGTGACAGGGACATTCCGGGATGATGGTAGAGTCCATTCCAGAGGAAGATGCAACAGTTCTAGACGCGTCTGGGCCTCAAAATTTGGAAAGCGCCAGCTGAGAGAATCACGAGGAGCTACAAGCAAACTCACACGCACGACTGGAGAGTTTAACAAGCCTCTGGCCAGGAACGGATGGGCCGCACGCAACCACATGCAGAAACCTAATGTTACATGTGTGTAGGCAGACATGCGAATGTGCGTGTTATGTGATTCTTTTCACATATAACTCAAAAGTAAGGGAAACGGATGCATGCTGATGGGAGTCAGGGCTGCGGCTGCCTTGGGGAGGAGGCGAGGAGCGACCAGAAGGAAGCCCAGGCACGGATCTCTGGTGCCCCCGATTTTGTCTCTCTCCATCTGGGTGTGGCGCTCATCCTGAGACTCTGTCGCGCTATGATCTCATGATGTGGGGACTTCCTGTGCGCTGGTTACAGCTCCCTGACTCAGGCAAATCATGTCACTCTTCCACCCCAAACCCCCCGACCTTCCCCCAGAAACAAGCTGCATCCACTCCCTCGTACAATTTTGGATTATCTGCCTCCTCCTCAAGAAGATTCCCTCCCTCCCCCCTCAAAGTTTCACGGTTTGCTTTCTCGGTGATGTTGCTCCGGTCGGCTCATCAGAAAGGCCGTCCCTGACCAGCTAACCTAAAACAGGAACCCCCTTAAATTCTGTCTCTCCTTCCCCACTTTACTGCTCGTCTCAGGCCCTGTCACCACGCAGAAGGATGTCCAGTGTCTGTTCGTTCACGTCCCCTGCCCTGGAGGGAAACCACAGTCGGACAGCGCGATTGTATGTCTTTTTCACGTAGCCCGAGAACTTGGGAGAAAGGGGTGACTAACTGAATGAACAAATGCGGGGAGCTAAAGCTGGGGTGGAGTTCACTGTGGGGGCCACCTGAGCACGCCCTGCGTGGCTCGAGCGGTGTGATGGAGAACTCGCTTTCAAGGCCTGTCAAAAAGAAATGAAAAGTGAAGTGAAGTCCTCTGACCGCAGGATCGAATCCCGCTGTCCACCTTCTGCTCAGACATGGGCGGAAGGAAAGAACAGTTATTGAAACAATTCTGTGTAAGGGTGGGGGGTAGAGGGATATGGGATATTATGTATGTGTTCAGTGAACAAGAGGTTTTTGCCCACAGTTGACAGGTGTGTCGGCTCCTCATGGAGACAGACGTTGCATTCAAACACAGCTCTCTGCACCTGTTCGAGGGCGCCCTGCTCTGAGAGGGCACACGGGCACCGAGCTGGGTCTGGTATCACAGGCGTCACAAGCAAGGCTTTAAAGGAAGCTCCGGTGTTCTTGGCCTTCCGTGGACCTGTCTGTGATGGGCTGTTCTGTCCCCTGAGACAAGCCTTTGCAAATCATCAGTTCGAAGTTCAATGGGGACGCGAGCTCAACCAATGCAAACAGTGCGGACTTGTGTTTCTGTGAAGGCATGTGTGCGGGGATAGTTTTTTCACTTTTCTGTGCAAAAATTTTCTCCAGGCCGGAGCCATCAAATTGTTCTGTTAATAACATCGAACTGGCCGCAGCCACAGGACTGGGCTTCTGTGAAGGAGAGCGGCAGGTGTGTGTCGTGGGCTTTGGTTTCGTGAGCTGGGCTCCCTGGTCTCCCCCGCCCTTCTCAGGAGCGCGCCACAGGCCCCCAGGCATCCCATGCCCTTCATCCTCCAAGTGTGCCCCGTGTGGGCCTTGTCACTCGCTTCCCTCTGCTCTCACCATGTCCAGGTCCCTCTTCTCCCTTGCGCATCTGCTCAAGAATTGGATCTTTCCCTGAAGAGGCTTTTCCTGCCTGTCCTGCGTCACCGTGCATGCTCAGCTCCTGCGCCTCCATCGTCTCTCCTGGCCCCTGTTTGTATGATGTTGTTAGTGCGCTTCCTTCTGTGGTTGGTCTCCTCTGCACACCGGCAGGGCCGGCACCTGTCTTTTTAGGCACAGCAGTTCCCAGGCCCAGGTCAGCACCTGGTAGGAGATTGGAAGGAACACACACACACACACACACACACACGCTGGGTGAACGCCTGAGGGCGGAGGTCTGCAAGGATGCTGAGTAACAGGCCGCCATCCCCGGGGAAGCACTGCATGCCCCACAGCGAGCTGTCCCAGCTGGGCCAGCGTGGGTTCTGTTACATCGCACGGAAGTGGTGCTGATGTCCATGAAGCATCTAGTTACGTTTAAACATGGGAAGTCGGTGCACTTGAGTCGATGGGCGTGGGACTTATTTTTCGAGCATTATCGTTTCTCAGCACTCAGGTGTTTGCATGTTTGTCGCTGACCAGGCTGGTGGTACCTGCCCAAGTCTGAAAAATGAGTAAAAT
This sequence comes from Desmodus rotundus, assembly GCF_022682495.2. Classification (NCBI taxonomy): domain Eukaryota; kingdom Metazoa; phylum Chordata; class Mammalia; order Chiroptera; family Phyllostomidae; genus Desmodus; species Desmodus rotundus. Next base: position 165,324,058 of record NC_071391.1, on the reverse strand, counting down.
GGGCCCATACTGCCAGTGCCTTCCAAGAGAGTTAAAAAAACTAAGAAGAAGAAGGTCACCTCACTCAGTGTGACCCACTGTGACCTTCTCTTCCAGGAGGCGTCCGGGACTGCTGAGGTTTATTTACACCTGTGACAACAAGGTAGGGGAGGTTCAGCAGTCAGGCTGGGAACCGTTCTTTTATGTCTTAAGATTTTATTTCCTTATTTTCCGAGAGAGGGGAAGAGAGGGAGAAAGAGAGAAAGAAACATCGACCCGTTGCCTCTCACGTGAGCCCCCAACCAGGGACCGAACCTGCAACCCAGGCCTGTGCCCTGACCGGGGATCGAACCGGCAACTCCTACTTTGCAGGATGATGCCCAACCTACTGACCCACAGCAGTCAGGGCAGCTACGATTCTTTAACGTGGGGTTTGGATTCCCAGAAAGCTGCTCCACAACCGGAAAAGCGGATCCCTTCGGGGGCCGACTGGTGTAACTTGGGGACGTTCATTATCTGAAGCCGTACATGGCACGCTCAGTTGCCGTGTTCTTTCATCTGACCGGGGAAGGGCCATGACAAGCCACCCCCTCCCCCGCCCAGCGACACAACACGGTTTCCTGTGCGCCCCCTCCTTCCAGAGCCGTGAGACTGACAGCAAGTCACTTAACTCGGTCCAGCAGCAGCTGTGTGGGTTTTGCATAATTAATTATTTATACCGAGGCAGACACAGTAATTAACATCCAGAGGAATATGATATTCTGATCAGAAATGCTTTGCATTTCGCTGTCCCTCCAACAAGTAGCTGTCAAAACCGGGCTGCCTGACAGACGGGGTCCTGCCCAAACCCTCCCAGACATCTGTTCTCGAGCAGAAAGGACAGGTTCTCAAGGCAGCGCGCACGTCGCTGTGCTGGTTGCCCTCAGCGAGGAGCAGCTGATTACCTTTTCACAAATCCCGGTCGGTGTTGGCTGCATCCAAGGACACCCCTCAGCATCTCACAGAGGGACTGAATTCTAACGACAGCCTGAGCTTCTGTGGGAGCCAGGCCTGCAAATGCAGGTGGACAGGAGACTGACCCTGTCCGGGGACTGTTCCGGCCTGCAGATGGAGGCGTCACGGGATCAGTTTCGTCCTGCTGGGATGGGAACCAACAGAGCCTGTGAATTGTTCTCAACGAGCAGGCGGTTTCCCGACTCCGGGTGGGACGGCCACCAGAGGGAAAATGTGAACACATCACACGTACAAAGAGCTCCAGACTGCTCTGGAATAGTGGGGACCGTCACACCCCCTCCCCGGCCGCTGGGTCTCGTCGTGCACGTTGGCGCTGGGACTCCACATGGGTCATGCCGCTGGCTGGGCACGGCTGGGTGGAGACGCTCATCTGGTCACTTTTCAATTCAAAGCAGAGCGGCCACTGCCTAGAAGTAAAGTTACTGCTGGCGCTGGTGACTCTGAGTGACACGATCACAAGAATTGGATTATTGATAATTCCATTAATTAATTTTGAAGACATCGAGATTGGGAATAAAAAGAAAACCTGGGTAATAGTTCCGGTTTCACCTCCTAGGACCATTTCGACTTCGGCCCGTCTCTTGACCATTCTGAACATCCTTTTCCTCCTCTGTAAAGTGGGAGCGTTAAAGGAACAAGGAAAGCTTACCGTTTTACACAAAATGCTTATGCAAGCTTTCCGGGCACTTCCGCGGCCACGGCCGTGTCACGTGGCGGCAGTGGTTACAGACCACCTGGAAAGCGTGTTTTGTTTGGAAGCTCACCGACACACGCTTTGCTTTCTGGTGTTGACGAACTCATTTTCAGGGCAGCCAGACCTGGCCAATTAATACACAGGATGCCGGTTACATTTAAATGTTAGACGCACAATGAATGGATAATTTTTTCAGCATAGGAATGTTTCATGTCATTTTGGGAAATAGATAACTTTTTGCTGCTAATCGCAAATTCAAATTTCGTTAACCATCTATATTTAACCTTTGTCCATCTTGTGTTCTACGCTGCTTTTTGGCTTGAATAAATGTCACCTGACGTTCTGGGGACCCCGACATGCTTCCCCTCGTCAACCGAAGGGCAAAGCGCGTTGTGTCTTTGCACAACCATGTGGTTAGAAAGTCTGAGCCTTTTCTTTCCCCTCCCTGGTTTCTCACAGAACAACCTATCTGCCCGTGCTCTCTTAGCTAATACACACGTGCCGTAGATCACGATGGAATTAAAGTAGATGTTTTATAATTTGTCAAAGGTAGATGCATTTTTCCTTTAATTATGCCACTAATTAAGTCGCACTAATTAGCACTAATCTTAATAGAACAATTTCTCTGGGTTATGTTACATGTGATGCTTAACCTTGGAGATGGTCAAGTCTATCCCTTCCAGCTTCGCCTCTTCTCCAAAGACCAATCAGGAGCCAAAAAGTCCAAGTAAGATGCAAAAGGTGAGCGAAAACTCCAACTTGGCCAAGACCCTCTCTATTGCCAGATAAGATGCACTACAAACCCCACAATGCTGCTGCTTCCTTTTTTAAAAGAAGCAACTTATAAACTTGTACACAGAAAACAGGAGCCACAAAAGAGGCATTTAACTGCGTAGAAAATAGACACATGTTACAAGCCGACTGAGTGTTGTTGCCAGATCAAAAAGAAACATAGAGATGAGACGTGCACTGTAGGAATACCAGAGCCCCGAAGAGCTTTGAGGGAGGATCACGGCACAGAAGAGAGGGTGGCACAGTGCGTTCAGATCCAGGGTCTGGTGACCTGCTAAGCAGAGGAGCCTGGAGCCGCATTCCAGAGGAGGGAACCGTGTAACCTACAGTCTGAGCAGTAAGCAAGATGTCACTGGCAAGCGTGTTTATTCCACTGGGGATGGGGTGGGAGAAGGCTGCTTGGAGGTCTCCTCTAGAAGACTTTAATTAGCATTTAATCTCATCTGTCTGACTTGATACACGAGCAAGTCTATAGGATCCTTCTTTCCACATTTGCTTTTAAAACATTTTATTGAAGTATAATTGACATACAATATTATATTAATTTCAGGTGTGCAACACAGTGATTTGACAATCATATACATTGCAAAGTGATCGGCTCATGAAGTCTAGCTACCATCTGCCACCTTTCAAAGTTCCTACGCTCTTACTCCCTGTGTTTGGGAAGCCACGCCCCCCCATCTCAGCAGCGAGTGGTGGCAGAGAGAAGTCCAGACTCTCCGTTCCAGCTCCGGCTCATGCTCCACAAACTCTCACAGATTGTCTCATCTTTTCGATTCTCCATTTCCTTCTAATGTAAAATTAGGCCATTGGTGGAGATTTTCCTTGTTCATTGTCCCTCAAACTCCCCATTCGGATGATGCAAGTCCCACTTGTCATTATCTCCCCTTCCCGAGGCAGGCATCCTCAGCCGCAGAGAACAGGGGCCGGGACGCCTGATGGAGGACCTACACCCTCCCCGACAGGAAGAAGACCATTTCATTCTCACCGGGTCTTCTAAGAAACCCCGACGCGGTGGAGAGCCCTTGGTGGGGCCCGCAGAACGCATAGAAACTGAAGAGGCGATGGAGTGGGAACGCGGGAGTTGTGAATTTCTGCACCTCTCATCTTGTGTGTTCACCGTGCATTGCCTTCTGTATTAATTTAGGGATATAACCTGCTCAGCACGCTTCTAAGACTAAAACCTGTGATTCGGGAAACAGGGGACCAATCCTCTCACATGCAAACAGACACGTGTGCAGGGACCCGGAGAGCAGTCTTGCCGCGTGAGCACCGGTGTCTCCCCACGCTGGGCGTAGTCAAGCCATTCCCGCCGGAAACTGTCTCTGCTGGCCGAAGCTTAGATTTGTTCAGCGCAGAATCCTGGGTCAAACACTCAGCCCTCGCTAAAGAAATGCTTTTGACCTTCATAGGGAATTTAGTGTTTGCCATTCTTACTCTGAGTAACTGGAGAAAGAGATGATTTCTGGGAAATGTAGTTTGTGACTTGGTTTGGACAAAATAACTATACAACAACACCAATTCAAAAGCTGACAAAATGTTCACCGATGTGTCATCTCAGCTGCCGAACAGGAGCTAAGTAGTTCACAAACCGGTTGTTAAATACTTGTGCCTTTTGTCCCCTTCTCAAATTTAGGATCCCGAGAACCAATTTTCCTACATCCTAGCTCTGCACATCTACCATGTGTGGAATGAGGCTGGGCAAATAGTAAACACGCAGGAAACGCAAAAGTAATGAATGAGGAAAGGTCTTACTTTGTACAATGCTGTCCAGTCTGGGAGGGTCCCTGTGTTCTCTACACTCACGAAGCTGAATTTCAAGGGCTTTTCTTTTCTCTATTTAGAACATGTTATAACTGATTTGACACAGATAAATTCAACCTAATATCTCTATCTAAATTTGAGATTAGAACAAAGGCTCTGTCAACGTAATGAAAGACAAAGACTTTATTTTAATAATAATAAAAGTACTAATTCCTGGCGGTCAGGAGAAAAGCTACATGCATATTAATCACTACCCGCTCTCCACAGGCAAATGCAGGAATGCAATGCTAATGTATCTAAACCGCCACTTCATTTCGATTCCTCCAACCAGTTAGCAGGGGACACTGAGGCTCAGAGAAGCCGAGAGCTTGCCCACGTTTGAAAAATCAGCAGTAGACCTGGTACTGGGATCACTGTACGTTGGTGTTAAGTCTATTTGCTTTCCAAGGAGCTAAAGTGTCTGGGTCTGTTGCCCAGTTCAGATCGGGCAGCGTTTTGCAAGCAAGACATTTCATCATTTGTGGACTTACACGCGTTTTCTAAGGGCTTACGGTTTGCTGAACATCATTCGGTGAGCCATGGACATACAGGACAGAAGGCAGGAAATTAGCCCTCAAGACCTGAAACTCTCGAAGGGAACCACGTGCCCGCCTACTTGCAGACTTGGGAGTCTGTGAGCCACTGACCTCACTCAATGTGCTTGGACGGAACATCAATTTCCAAAACATATTAAATACCTGTATTGTATTTTACCCAGTGTGCCCAGTCACGAATTTATTTCAAGTGTTTATCTTTGTACCCACATCAGCCGAAGTTTTATGGAATCCACAAAGAAGCACACTGGGAATTCAGGGGAACTAGGTGACCGGGACTTCTGGTCTACCAGCCCACACCGTGAGTACAACCTATGTAGAAGCGCACCTGCTGTGCCCACAGGTGCTGTTATTGGCGTAATGCGTGCAGGGCACAGAGCTGGGCCCTGGGTGTGTATTAAGGTACATCAGCATTTCTGTCCTCTAGCGTCGAGGCTAATATTCTTCCAAAGGGTTTCTAGGTCCCAGGAGGCAAGAGATATAACCCCAGCAATCTAACTTTCAGAAAATGGACTGTTTAATTGTATGTTTTCATTTTAATAGCAACCATAAAATAATAAGCCCCTGTTTCGGGTCACCACAAAGACCACATTGTAACTAAGTGCTGCCGAGGGTTTTCACGGTCATGATCACATTGTAGTTCATGTCACACTGGGGCCACTTTAAATGTCATCTACTAAGGGGACGTTTTCTTGCATTTATGTTGCACTTATGCGAAGTCAGGAACTGTTTTTGAAGACTTGAAATATACAAACTAATTTAATCCTTACAATAATGCAAAAAAAAATCCGATTATCACATATGGATTAGAAGCTGAGACCCAGAGGTGGTACGTGGGCAACTGAGGAATGGAGCCTCTGGCCTGGCTGCGGAGCCCGCAGTCTGTGCCCCCTGAGGTTCGTCAGAGGAAGGTGGGAGGAAGGGACGCCACAGTACAGAGGCCACGCTTCCCCAGGCTGTGAAGGTTTCGAAAACCCAGTGCAGGTACTGAGTGAAGAAGAGAGAATTTTGTTAATGACACGAGCAGCCCACCCACCACCTTACGTAGAGACCTCGAGATACACGCCAGGCGTGTTTTCTCCTTGGGCAGCCGGGGCAGGAAGTGCAATTCTCATTGTGGCAGGAACCCCTGCTCCCTAATGAGCACACGGCCAAGGGGCAGAGCCTCTGCCCCACCCACTTCCTCACTCGCTGAGCTTTCTCAGCTTTAAACGCTGTGCCTCAGGCAGGAGAGGGATGTTTGCCAGGAGGTGGGACACACACATCTGAACACCGAGGAGGGGTGAAGAGAGAGAAATCGGTTTCTCTTGGCAGGTAACTCGGATTGCTGGATATGCTGCTCAGAGGCAGACGTCGACAAGAAACACATAAATACACGTTACTGCTCTTCCCTGAGCCCCGGCAGGGTGCAGCCTGGGAAAGAGCAAAGCGAGAAAGCATGGCAGATGTTCACATTCCCGTGGGCTGCCGCAGAGGAGAGGGGGAGGGGGTCTCTGTGCGCGGTGGAGCTCTGGGTGGGAGAGTGCAAGGACGTGGACGAATGTTCTCCAAACAGGGGAAGAAAGAACCTTCTACACAATTACAGGTTTCTAGTGGACACAGGCCACACCAGACCTCCCAGGACGGAGGTCCCGTCACATGTAGCTGCCATGTTCTTTCTACTGACAGACACCCAGGTCACCCAACTGAAGCACAAAGGAAGAGCGTTTATTAGCAGAAGTGGAAAACCCGGGGGTGGGCGGGCTGCAAATGCCACTGGACCTAGGGGCTCACACAGGCCCACTGGGGGACCATGCCTCCCCCCCAACCTAATTCCCCGGGCTTCTGCGGAGACCACAGACAACCCGAGGAGACGTCGAGGAGAGCTGGCAGGGAGTGTCCCCGCCCTGGGCCTGACCGTCCCTGGGACAGCTGTGACAGACACACACCGGGGACTTCCCCTCAGGCGTTCCAACCCAGCCATCCCCGCGTGTCCTTTCTTGTCTCAGAGACAGCTGGGGAGCTGAAGGAGACCACCTACGTGAGAACTTTGTCAAATGTCCTGGAAATGTTACCGATCATCCATCGAACCGACAGTGCGTTTGCCAGAGTGAGTTCGCCAAGACTGCGGGAAGAGCTGGCGGCTGAACCAAGGGACAGATCCGTGACCCCAGAGCCACAGTTCTTCCCAGGCCTCTGCGCGGTACCGTGTTCTCACACGGCACGTGCGTTTCAGTGTTCGTGTGCATATACAAGTGTACCCGACTGCCTGTGTTCACGTGTGTGCCTGTGTGTGTTCATGTGTGTGCGTGCCCAACAGGAGTTATGATGCTCACAGCCCAGATTAGCTCTCCAATGCCGGACAGTAACCGCACGCCTCCTGCCATCTTCCCGGACACAGCGTAAGGGTTAACTGCACAGAATCTCATCCACCATCAAAGACAGTAAAACACTTGAAAGAAAACTTCCACACAGCAAAACATACACAGTAAATCAGAAAAGTGTGTGGGTGCCAATAGGGTAGACACCCGGCTCAGCCCGGCTGCAGGTGCCCACGAGCTCTCCGCCTTTGGGACCGAACGCCATGGGCCCGTGGTCAAGCCTGAGCTGTCGGGCCGGGCCAAGTCCCAGGACCCGGCTGCCCATCTGCCTCCAGCTCGTCCTCTTCAGCGTTTGTTCTGTCTACTCTGCCCCTTATCCTGTTGCCTCAAGGTGACTGGCGGTGGCTCCTGGGCCATGTGCTCCAGGAATCCAGACGAATCCACACGCATCGTGCACCCATCTCTGAACCAATCACGGCGCTTGGGGTCAGACGCCAGCCCTTCCCCCAGCTGCAGACCCCTTTCCCCCAGCATCTGGGAGGACACGTGGGCTGCACCTGGGAGGGACATCAGCCAGGGGCTTTGTCTAAGAGAAAGGCGAATGGCTGGGTCCCAGGTTTTCAAAACCAGTAAACCCGCATCACTTATACTGAATAGTTACGCGTGTCTGTGCGTATACCGGTACTTATTTCTTCATAACTAGACTGTCGCTCTCTCAGCAAATAGTCAGGGCTTCTGAGCGATGGTCGCGCCCACAGCCGGCATTGTGCAACACCCTGCCCTTAATACTCCCACCGACCCTGCCACGTGGCTCTTCCCCCACATTCCAGTGGAAAGAAAGCTTAAGAATAACGTGATCACTCTATCCGGGTAGAAATAAAATTAAATCCAACGTGTTCAGTTACCGGAAGTTTTGGCCCCGATGACTCTGTCACTTGTCCCGGTAAAACCCTGTTCAGCTCACAGGGAGACCCCTAGTATTCCCTCCGTGTCGAACCGTACACTTTTCTTCTGGGATCAGTCGCTAGTGGGACGGCCGAGCCAGCAGCAGCGCCGTATGAGCCTGGAGGCCGGGTTCCAAGTGCATGATCCCCCGTGTTGGGCCTGCCCCTTCGTCCTATCTGGGGTTATGTGCTTCAGTCACGGAACTTTGTTGCGAACCAAGGAAGGCTACTCTGGGCGACTAGAGGAGAGAGATTTGTTAGAAGGTGATCTGTGAGCGGGAGGACCCAGGGCGAGGCCAGCGGTCATCTGTTGGAACTAACGCAGAAATGAGTCGTCAGGGGAAACAGAAGTCCCCGCACTGAGCTGGAAATGCTCCATCGTGCAGCTCCACGGCTGCCTCTGGAACAGCATTCTGTGAAAACTGGCTGCAGAAAGCCCTCCAGGGCCCCAGCACCTTGGGCCCTGGGCCCTTAGCTAACTGCGCTGTGCGGCGGGTCGGATGCCCCGGGTGTCTGTGGGCTGGGAAAGGAGGACTGTGCGAGGCACCCCCACCATTAAAGGGTGGGCTCCACCTGTCTTCCTGCATAGGTGGGACATTCACAGATGGGGGAAGGGGTTCAGGTAACGATGGATTCTTTCCCTGGAGCCTCTTCGTTGTCCGAGAAAATAGGCTCTTGGTGGCCAGCGCGAGGCACCCAGTGGGCTGTTGCTGGTGTGCCGAGCTGTCCGCCCTTTCCTGGGGGTGTGTGGGTTTGGTGTGGTGTGTTTGCAGGCCTCCCCCGGGAGCTCTGACTGTCCACAGACACACTTGATCCAGAGAGAGAGAGGAACTCAGAGTTGTCACTTAACGCAGGCAGAGGGCCGGGGCACCCGTGTTCAAGTGCTTGCCGGCCTGCGAGTTGTTTGCTGGATAATGAAAAGATTTGGCTAATCCTGGACAAGGAAGGGCCGCGGACTACGGGGGAGGTGATGGATCTCTGCTCCCGGAGCGCAGACCCCCCGACGACCCGGATGGAGACGCCGGTCTCGGGTCTGGGATTTTCAGACTCACTGTGTAGCCTTCAGTAACAACCAAGGTGACGAGAGAAATAAGCCTGGATTTCTCCACTGTCCTCAAGAACGCCAGCGGCCGGGGAGGGGGGCCAGGGGACATCCTGACTTTCCGACCCAGGGTGGTGTCACTACATCTGTTGAGAAAGCGAAGTGGCCTCTCTGGCTTGTCCCGAGGGACATGAGGTGGGCTGGGGACGACGGGTCAGGGGCTTGCTCACGACGACTGAGACCACCATGCATCAGTTCAACCATCTCACCTTGTTCTGCCCGAGGGAAGCCGGGGGCGGAGGGGCAAGGGAGCAGGGGGAGGAAGCTGAGGCCCGAGCAGGAAGGAATTGTCGTTTTTGTTTCTCGAAACACAAATGGAACGCAGTTTAAAGAAGGAACCCAGCCGAGTGACCACTGTGAGGGCCAAGTGTCTGTTCCAGGACACGGAACGTACGGAGTGGACATAACTCTCTGCCACGAAGAAGCGTTTCGAAGCTCACATCACCCACGGGCTCTATCCAAGGCAGGGCAGCCGGACAGACGGAACGCACCCGCCTGAGGCTGGAGTGAGCAGTGGCTCGGTTCACGCTCGAGGTGCCCCTGACAGGCACACATCACCTGACAGGTGAGTGGAGAGAGATTATGACCAAAAGCGTCAGAAAGTGCCGAGCCCTGCCTTCCAGGGTTCTCCATGAGAAAGAGGCCTTTCAAAACCACCCAGCACAAACCCCTGAACTGCACAGATGAGAAGACTGAAGCCAAAGAAAGTAGTAACTCCCTCCCCCACTCCTCCCCCAACCCCTGCCCCATCCAGCTGGAGTGAAGCGAAGCCATTTCAGTCCCAGCTTTTACGAGGCTCCGGGAGAGTTTTCCAGCCAACGTGCAACCCGAGAAGGTGTGGGAGCTCAGCTCGGCTTGTTTAGAAAACGGTGAGCAGCGCTTGTGAGTTTAGATTTCCCAAAAAACCAAGCAAACGACTGAGCTTCAAGGACTGGACACCACGAATCCGAGATGGAGCCGTGCGTTTAGGTGAACTTTTCGGGTCAAAGGTGCGTTCGAAAATGACGCCAGCAAGAAGCTCGCTCACTTGCAACATTGTCGAATCTCAGAAACACGGGTGTTACCTTCATATCTGCATAGCATGACCCTAAGCTGAGTTTGCCTGGATAACAGAGGATTCTACTGTCTTCCTCTGTCAGCCCAGAGACCAGGGGCTGTCGGCTGGCTTTCCAAACTCAGGAGTTTCACGTAGAAGGGATAACAATAGAGCCGGCCACCCAGCATCGGTGTGAGGAATGAGAGGAACGCAAAGGGCTTCGAGCGCAGTGCAGACTCGGTAAGGGCTAACCGTCCTCCAGTGTTAGTTACCAGTGTGACCAGTGCCAGCAAACTGTCCCGTGAGTCCTCTCTCTTTTCAGGGCGGGCATGGAGGTGGAGACATGCACCAATTGAAGACCCGATAGTCACAGAGGATAAAACAGCTCTTCAAACCGCGCTGGGGGCCAGCTCGCGCTGGGGGTCCCTGGAGTTCACCCTCAGGGACCCGGGGACTATTTTGTCTGTGACCATTGAAAACATTTTACATTAAAACAAATGCGAGAATATTATGGAAGGAACCCCCTTTTTAATGAAGTGAGGTGAAACCCAAGTCCGCAGAAGTTCAGCAATGGACCATCACTACCACCCACCCTACCTTTGGACAGCGTCCCACGCGGGCCCTGCCCCGGCCCGGGTGAAACCCGCTGTCCCAGTCCAGAGGCTCTTCTGAGGAAGCACTGGAGAAGCCCAGCGACAAGACGCCCCCCTGAATATGGACAAAGTCTAATGGAAGGCCCACGACCTGAGTTAAAGTCCCACCCTGCACCCCAGAGTCACGAAGACGTAAATCAGGCCCACGCTGGCAATTACGCTTCAGTGTCCAGAGAATGTCAGGCTGAGCATAGTGCTTTGTAGGCGTCTGAGTACCAGTGGGGACTTACTAGGGTCTCCATTTGGTGCAGAGATGTCCTAGGGGCGTGGAGCCAAGGACATCTTATGTATCCTTATGTATCCTTCCCTATGTGTCCGCCTTCATTATTCTTCCGCTGACAAAATCCCACACGTGCTTCCTGGGCCCTCTCAAACCCGTCTGCTCTGGGAGACTCGTTCTCACCGACTCCACACACATCTGTGGTGCCCACCTGACTCCAAAGGGATGACTTTGGCATTGACACCCATGTGGTAAAATGGCATGTGATGGTGTGGCCTCGGGAAGCTCGAGTTCCAGGTTTTCTTTCTTAAGAGCCGTCAGAGGCACCATTGAATTCTTGAGTCTTAGTGTCTTCACAGCAGAAAGGGGGTAGTGGACGGAGTGTGAACTCCAGCCCTAAGTGTGAGACTCGAGGGGACAGCTGTCCCCTGAGCCCTGGGCCCCTGAGGGTGGTGCGATGGAAGAGGTGTGAGCTGGCCCCTCAGACTCTAGCGCTGCTTCCTGACTCGGCGGTGTCTGGGAAAATCACTTAATCTTTATGAGCCTTCACGTCTCACGTGAAAAATTGGACTTTGGTGGCCCGAGAGGGATGCTATTTATGTGAAGTCCTTAGCAGAGTGCCTGGCACGTGACGGAGTGTAAAAATCGTGGCTGTAGCGGTCGGAACTCAATACTCTGTGTGCTGCGATATGCTTCACCGTGGGTTTCTCGACCTTGATAAACGGTATAGGTCTGGGACAAGAACCCAGACCCTCAAACCCAGGACTCACCATGGACTTCCAGGCCTGGCCCCAGCCCCGCTGACTCCGTAATGAATGACACCCTGGGGGAAGGCGACCCCTAGGGTTTTGGTCTTGGTGCTGTGCCCCCTGGCCCATGGCATCTGGGGCGTGGCCCTCTGTCCCTGAAGCAGTTTTGGGGGGTTTTGTTGGACGCAGCAGCATGGGGACCATGGACCTCGGGATAGCTGGGTGGGTGTTGGGTAGATGAGCTGCTCTAGGGGCTGAGAAAAGCCCACCTAGGGTGCCTCTCCCTTTCCACACTGTTTATCCAGGGGAGAGCCCGCCCTGAGGTCTCAGCATGCCTTGTAGTAATTTTGCAGGGTCTGTATGTCAACGTTGGCATCTTACAAATGAGGGAGAGGGAGTGGGGAGGGGCGGAAATCAGGAGATGGGGGAGGGACTAGATAGCCTGCCAACAGCGCGGAGCTAGGGACTGAGATCCAAACCCAGCCTGTTCGCCACAAAACACCCCCCCACCCCCGCCCTGGGCCGCACAGCTTGTGTTGACTGTGCCAGCCGGCCCGTGTGCATCAGAAGCCTTGGTTGGCAGTTACACAGTTTCTGATGAATGAGACACGAGGTAATAAAAGTGTTCTTATTTTTGAAATGCAGTTGAGTAGGTAAAAATATTGTCCCTGCGGAGCCTCTGGGGAGGCTGAGAGCAGGTCTGGGCGTGGGGGGGCCAGAGCACTCTCATTAAGTTGACATTGACTTTGCACTTGCCCACCCGAGGGTCAAGCGAGAAAAACATAACCCATAGCAGAAAAATGTTGATTTAAAATTGGTGGCTAAAATGCAAAACACTGAGCACATTGTAATAGTGGGGTCACCAGACCCTTGTTCAGGAAACATTTTTTCAGCTGCGCTGGGTTTGATCGATCAGCTCGCTGTCGCCAACTACTGACGAGTCTGGGAATAGTCCTGCTGCATTTCCTCTGTTCCAGGCACTTACCGCTCATCCCGATTCTTCCGCCGTAAATTACAAAAGAACTCATAAGTGAAAGTTAAAGTCACAGGCGTTATATGAGAAATTTTTATTATTAGGTGATATTACATCCGCACTCTGTTGGTCTCTGAGAATATTTAGGTCAAAATGGATGGACTATTTTATACCTGTTGTCTTTGTTTTCCAGTAAATTTTAATCAGTTCTGGGAGTTAATGAACTGTTCTACTCTTTAATCTGAATTATGTCTGCACCTTTCACAGGCTTTGAGGAAGGGATTACAACTGTACTATTTCTGGGCCAGGGTATGTACTTGGATTATAGCTAAGGACAAACCCCCACAAAACAACATTGCTGTGTGTTGTTAGCGCTGAGGGAGTGCGCCCAGCTAAGGGGGGAATCCACACCCCTTCGCCATTCCGGAAAATGGACCGAGGCAAAAATAACCAAGAGAAAACATGCTTTCTAACTAGCAGGGTGATATTATTTAGTTTCTTTTTTTGAAACCTATAAGATTTGGAGAAATTTCTTTGTCATTAATTCTGTGCCAAAAAAAAAGTCAAAATACTGGCGCTCTGCCATCAGAGGGCCACCTGGTGGTCCCATCCGCTCTCAAGGACAAGACAAGGGGAACAGGTCTCCTGACCGCACAGCCCCGGGACAGGAAAGGTGTGTACGGATGGCCATTCGGGGGCCAGGGGCTGCGGGGCTGCGTGGAGGCGGGAGCCCACCCCAGCGCTGCTTGCGGCAAACGGCCAGCAGCACCGGCCCACCTGTGGCCAATTAGAGCTTCCGCAGCTGCAGGCAGGCGGGAGGTAGTTATTTACTACTCTGTGCTTTACGAAATGCTAACCAAATGCAGTATTTTTATTTCCTGGTGCCTCTCTGATGAAAAACCAACATCAAGCAGGAAGGGAGGGAGGAAGGAGGGGAGGGAAGGGAGGAGAGAGAAAGAACAAGAGTTCTACTTACTCCCGAGGAGGCTCAGAACCTGGTCCTTCATTCCTTGCTGCGTCTGTGTGGGTCTGAGAGTGTGTGCTTGAGAAAAGGGACACCCTTGTGTGACTTTCTGTGTCACCAAACACTGTCTACTATGAAATCGAGCCAAGAGACTGCCCGCAGGGGTGCGTGTCTTGACGGAGTCCATACCACATTCATGGCATCAGGGGCAAAAGGGGAGAGGCTCAGAAGTACCGCGTGCAATCCCAGCTCCGCCCTTGCCCACAGGATCCCCGTGGGGAGTTATGACTTCCCCTGAGCCTCAGCTTTCCCTGACCTGGAAGGTCATTGCCGATAGGCTGGGACCCACCTAGGTCTGCCATTTCCTTCTGCTCATTTGCTTTCTCTTCGTTCTCTTTTTATTTCCCTGTTTTTCTTCTCCCTGCCTTCCCATGAGCTACTTATTTATTTAATTTTATTGTTGCTCATTTGTGGTGTTTATAGGTCAGTGTGTCTGTGAGGCTCTTGTGGTGGTTTTCTGGGTTTTCCCTTATACAACCAACCTCAACTGTCCGTTGTGTTTGAGATTTTCTTGTTCACGCGAAGTTTGAAGAAGGTGTCTTCCTTTATCTCTCTCACGCTCCTGAGAACACGGGTGACATAACTGTCACGAACACCGTCTCCACATGTGCTTACAACCACGTCCAGTGGTGGGCACAAATGATTAAAAAGCCGTCCAATCACCTGAAATACGCTCGGCGGACTGTTGTTCCGCGTGTATCCTCTGCGAAGTCTGTCGCCTTAGGAGAGCGCGTTTTTACGGTCAAGACCATCACAACTGACTGGGAAGATGTACGGCCAACTCTATCCAAGCTCAAACTCCGGAGTGTGAGACAGGGACTCCTTCTGTCCGCTTTTTAAATGTCTCCCTGGCTCTGGGACCTCACTTCCACCTTTGGGCTCACCTTCGTTTCTTTCCAGTTTTCCCTCCAACCCAGTTAAGTTGGATCCAGCTTAACTGGGGATGTCCTCGGGTTAGTTCCAACAGCTTTCCAGAAGCAACCTGGGCCACCGCCACAGAAGGATGTGTTCCCAGGCAGGCGGGCCCCTTCCCCTCCGCACTGTCAGGCAGGGGCTCAGGGAGGCTGCCCACAGCCGCAGAGCGAATATGCACAGGTGTGGCCAGGCCTGTGTTTTGTCTTTTACCCTCAATTATAGGAGAAAATTTTCCCATTTCTGCTGAGTATTTTACTTACTCTGCTGAGGGCTCTATGCCCCAGACGCTGACTTCCTGTGGTGTTTCCTGTATGCCGCGCTCGGGGCTGATTACTTTGTATGGACATCACATTTAACGATACAATAACCAGAGAAGAGAGCTGTTACCATTCTTT
Organism: Desmodus rotundus; assembly: GCF_022682495.2. Taxonomy (NCBI): domain Eukaryota; kingdom Metazoa; phylum Chordata; class Mammalia; order Chiroptera; family Phyllostomidae; genus Desmodus; species Desmodus rotundus. The sequence continues at coordinate 165,308,911 of NC_071391.1, read as the reverse complement.
CCACTCCACAGGTGAGGCAACTGCGATCAGACCCAGGACCACACGGTGAGTCAGGCTGATGTGCCCAGGTCAGAGATGGGACGGCTGTGGCTGACCCCCGGGGGGTGAAGCTCTGCATTCTCGGGCCTCTCAGGAGGGAGAAGCCCTGTGGGTCGACGGACCTCCAGGCCCTGGACCGTTCAGGGCCAGGGCTCTGACTCCGAGCAGAAGTCTCTGGGCACAGGAGCGAGCGGGGCGGTAGGGAATGAAGTGCACAAAATGGGAAGACTTGGCCTTGAACTGCCATCGTCCTGGACCTGAGCCACAGTGTGCAGCCAGGGGCAGTGTGCAAGGACAAGTGAGGCCCAGTCCCGGACAGTCCTGTGTCCGGCTCTGTCCCCATGGCCCAGCTCCTGGATGACCGCACTGCTTTCCAGCCTCCCCCTGCTGTAACCGCACCCCCGCTCTGGGTCCGGAGGCCAAGGATGTGTGCCTCGGCCCAGCGCCCGCACACAGTCCACACTTCCCTCGTCACTGCCACATCTGCCAGCACGCAAGGACACGGGCCTCCGCCCCCTGTGGTCCTGTCAAACGGAAGTGCTTCTGGGGTCCTTTCTCTGAACCCAGCTCCTTCTGAACAGAAATGACAAAGGCTCCATCCCTTCAATCATAAAGAAGCTCCAGGGAGTGGGAACAAAAACAATGCTTTAATCCGAGCGTCCTCTGCAAGGGCGTGCGGCGTGGGTATTCTCAGAACAGTGGGGGACGAATGCATGAATATAAAGGAGTGTCGGCCGCGGAAAACGCAGCTGAGCCCACGAGCGGGAGTCCGACGGCGGATGTCTTCCCCAAGTCCCCGAGGCTGGGTCTTCAGACAGGGGCACTCCACAGTCACCTGCTCTGCGTTCTCTGTCCTGTCCAGAAGAGAAGCTGCCGGACTCTGCAGCAGGACATCTGGAAAGGCCTCCTTGTTACCACGTTTCAGAGACAGAGTCGCTGGCGGTGCCACCGAGGACAAGCCTTTGATGTTCTCCGCGGGGGCCCCGGCTCCACAGGCCTCGCTGCGAGGCGCCGCAGCCAACTCCCTCGTGCAACATCTTTCCACCAGGGCCTGTTTGTGCCTGCGAGGTGCCTCCCGCTCAGCGGGGTCCCTCCTGCTCCTGGAAGCTGGGGATTAAAAGTTCTGCCAAGTGAGAACACAGGCTGCCCCGCCGGGTCCCAACACAGCCTGCAATGATCTAACGCTCCTGCCCGCACCGCCCCGCGCCTCCCCCTCCCACCACGCAGACTGAACCACACGCAGGAGCCGAGTGCGGCAGAGGGCGGACAGAGGAGGGCGGGGCTAGGTCTCCCCAGGGACCCACGATCTCTGTATGTGCGAGCAGCCCAGGCTCCCCAGTTCAAGGTCAGCACGGACCTTCCGCAGGGCCCCAACAGGTACGTTCACCTTCCCGGTCAACAAAACAACCGTGGTCCATCTCCTCGGGGGACCTGGGTCTTCACGTCCAGCCCGTGCATTCGTGAGTTCACTCATTCACAGCAATGACGGGGAGCCCACTGGGTGCAGGCCCTGTGCCCCCCACCCCCATACACCCCTGAACCAAACTGCCGACGCAGCACCACATCCCTGACCTCGTGGAGGGTGTGTGCCAAGGGCGGGCGGCCGAGGCTGAGTGATACGTGGGGTGTGTCAGCAGCCAGTTGTGCAGGTCTGCAGAGAAGCAAGGGCTGTGGTTTAGACAGGGAGACGGGGGAGAGGGTGTGCAAGACGGAGGCCTGGAGGCGGGGAGAATGGGTGGCGCTGCCCGTGGGGTCTGAAGGCTGCAGCGCCTTTGGTCCCCTCCACCCCAAGGAAGAGTGAAGGCCCAGAGGACGCTGGGAGGAGGAGGGTGAGAAGTCCCATCTGGGAGCTTAAGCTGCTTCCTGCGATGGAAAAAAGACAATGCCAAAGCGAAGGAGGCAAGCGCACTGCCACCTGCAACAGGGACTGGATTATTTCTGCAAGTCCAGACAGCTTCTCTCCCTCATGCGCTCTCTGCCCGGTCCTGGCTGGAGCCCAGCCCAGCGTTAAGTGGAAGAAGTGCTGGAAGTGGCCGTTCGTGCCTTGGCTCCGCCAAAGGAAGAAACACACTCGGTGTTTTACCTTCGAGCACGTACGAGGCTGGCCACAGCGTGTTGGCTGGTGCTCCTTCGCAGACCGAAGGCGTGGCCTGCGTTCCTGGGTGACTGGGACGTCCTCGCACAGCTGGGGGCGGATTATTTTCATGAAGTTACTGAGATGATCACGTTCATATTCTCATTGTTTATTCTAATGAAGTGGTGAATGGAGATTACTGATTTTTTTTAATGTTTTATCTACCTTGCATTTGTGTGACATAAACGTCGTGTATCTAATATTAAATTAAGGATTGGGGACATATGTTTTATAGCAGATTTCGTCGTTGATGTCTTGTCGTATAAGGTCACGTTAAAGGTCTTTGTGTCAGATTTAACTGGCTCCATCACACGGACTAGAGGGAGGTTTCCCGTCCTCCTTACTCCCCGACAGCCTTTGTGGGAGATTAATGTTACCACATCTACCTTAAGTGTTTGACAGACAGCAATGGTGGAATTTTTACGCCTGAAATCGTCTTTGCAGGAAAAAGTTTTCTTTCCTAATGCAGATTTTCTGGTTCAATAAGTACAGGGCTATTCCCATTTTATTTTTTCTTCTGCCAGTTTTGGTTAATCGTTTTATGAATGTAAAGGCAGAAGTTGCTGTTGAATTTATTGATAAACGTTATGCATAATGTTGCATAATCATCTTTTACATTTCTGTGGGATATGTGGTGATATTTTCTTTTTTACTCCTGATGTTGCTAATTTGCATTTCCCTTATTTTTTTTTCCTGAAGGACTTTTACTTTTTTCATATTTAATTTTTGAATTTGTTAATTTTCTCCATTTTTATTACTTAACTGAATTTTATTGATACTTGTTCTTATCTTTATTGTTTTCTTTCTTCTACTTCTTCTATGTTTAAATTGCTCTTATTTAGATGGAAATGTAAATTGCCAATTTTTAAACTGATGCTTGCCTTTTCTAATATAAACATGTACATCTATGAACTTCCCTTGAAGTGCTTCTTTAGCTGCATTCCACCAGCTTTGCCATATCGTATTTTTATTGTAATCATGTTAGAGTGTATTCTCATTCTCCTGGGCTTTTCTTTTTCATCCACACTGTGGATTGTGTAATGTTCATATACGGAAAGATTTTCTAGGTCTCTTATTACAATTGGATTCCAATTTTATTTCACTGTGGAGTACGGCTTTTCAAATCCACACAGTTACCAACGTTTTTATCTCGGTCTCTAAGTTACTGAGAGTGAGGTGAGGTGGAAACCCCAACCCCACGTGTTTAAAGAAGGCACACTCTTCAGAAGTGAGATGGCAGCCCTCAGCAGCGCCCCGGGAAGCCAAGGGACCACACTTGCTGGCGCTGGACTCCAGTCGGGGCCGGCTTGGTTTGTTCGGAGGATACCACAGTAGGAGAGTGTGTAGACGAAGAAGCAACTCGGTGGCACAGGCTTTACGGCCTTTAGTAACCAGGGAAGGAAACGGCACGCAAGGTCACGAGAGGCCTCACTGAGTAAGGCGGCCGGTAGCTGGGCTGGAAGGGGGGAAAGTACCAGGACTGATCAGAATGGGTGGGAGCATGCTCAGTGGCCAGTGAGATGCAACCGATGTGAAGGAAAATGGACAGAAAAGAGAGGAAGTTGAAGCCCCCACGTGGCCCCGAGCTCAGCCTCCAGGAGGAGAGAGAGAAACATGCACCCCACCCTGCATAAGCCCCCAGCCTCGGCCTCTTTGGGGCTGCACTCTAGGGCACTAGAGTAATTATTAAAAATCCTTGTCCAGTATCCCCCATCCTCACCCCAGTCCTGACCTGTGGAAGAAGACTGGCCTGCATGTGCCAGCATCGAGGACGGACGTTCTGACGGTGCCTCGGGCTGCTTTGCAGCCACCCTGCAAACTGAAGTTCATCTCTGGAGGCTACAGAATAACCTGCCGCACCTGGAAATGCAGAAAGCAGGGCCGAACACCAGGTAAGTAAAGAGCAGGCGTTTCCTGGGACAGAGGAATAAGTAATGAATCGTTAACAAAGTAGCTAACATGTTCGCGTGTGGTTGAGCATGTATAATGTGATGTGATAACGTGTTTGCACGATGGAGCATGTATATAATGCGATGTGATAACGTGTTTGTGTGATGGAGCATGTATAATGTGGTGTGATAACATGTTTGTGTGGTTGAGCATGTATGATGCAATGTGATTATTCACTTTTCAAGTTCACTTGCACAGTCCAGGTTTTAAAATAACCTCAGATGATTTTTCTTCTAAGTCCTCATGTAGACCCCCCCAAACATATTTCTTTAATATAAATGTCTCTTAATCCTTTCTAGATAACTTTTGGGTATAAAATATAATCTTGTATGTTAACTCCAGGGAACCTGAACATAAAGCATTTGGAATAATACAAATTTTAAGTTGGAAAGAACTTCTAAAAAGATGTCCATGTACCCCCATTTAACCCTTCAGAAAGAGAAAGGGTTTATCGAGTGCTTTGAGATTTCACAGAAAGTGAATATGGAGCCAGGAATATATTTCCTTTCCCTGAGTTCGAATTCTTTCCTGAAATCCGGACTCCCGCTTTACAAGGCCGCCCACTAATGCAATGAAAATCTCTCTTCCCTGACGCAGACGCTTCCCAATCACACCGGCACACGGTTGCCTGCACCCAATTTTCCTGGGAGCTGTCGCCACCACACACATGCCCAACATCAAAAAGTTGGTGTCAACATGCAGTCGGAGCCCGTAAATAAGCGGACGGCCCCCCGCTGCCCTTCAGGCAAATGTCTCTGATTCTCCACCTGTCACGAGTGCGTAGCCATGCCTCCCGGTGAGACGGGACCCCTCGTGGAAGGAGACCCGTGTCTGCTGTCCTCGTCGCCGAAGGGTTTCTTGACTGCTGTTGAGTCACCAGCAGTGCCTTGGTCCAGGGGAGGTGCCGGCCAAGCAGACCGCAGTGGGCAGGGGCTGGGTCCCAGAAGTCAGGGTGTGCCAGGTGGGGTGCGTTACATGCGGAACCTCCATGGTGGCTGGACGCAGAGACAGAGTACAGCTGCGGTGGGGAGGTAACGCTGGAGCACAGGTGGGAGAACAACACCTGTCATCAGGCCCACACAATGAGCATCAGGCAAGGACATCAGATGAGATACGCCAGTGGAGAAACTAGGAAGAGAACAAGAGTTCTGGGGGGCCAAAGTGGGGAGCCCAAGGACAGGCAGGGTCAGAGAGCCCAAATCTCCTTCTTCTTGGAGGTCATATGTATGCATGCTAGTGGGTAAACATGGTCCCACCGGACAGGGCGCCAAGTCCCAAGGCTGGCACCTTCCCAATGCCTCCACTCACCCCTTGTGCTGGTCACACGCCTGGCACACAAGGGATCCTGTTTTTGAGATTTTGAGCTATAAGTACTTAATGTGTAATTCATCTGTCCTCAAATATGACAAGATTTATATTCCTTTATAGCACAATGTCATTGCTTTTTGTCACTCCCCTCAAATTCAACGTAGACCTTACATCCATTATTATGAAATTGTCCTACTAGCAAGAAACCTTAATGATTACTAACTACATTCACATTCTTTGTGCTCTCAATGGAGAGACTGAGGCCCTCATACATCAAACAGTTTCCCCAAACCCCACCCGAGTGGGGCATGACCGTGAACCTCCGCAACACGGAGGGTTCGCCTGGCGGGCACCCTCTCAGTGACTGATGCCAGTGCCGTCTCGATGAGGAGTAGGTGTGATTAACAAGCTCCTTTGATAGGAAAGTCAATCAAATGCTTCTCAAAAATCCAAGTGCCGAGGCTGGTGTGAATCTGAGGTCATTTCTTTTTACATAGCACTCACAACTTCTTAAATGTTACGGAGTCTTACTAACCTCTTTTTTAATAAATCAGTTCTTCCGGTCTCAAAGATATCATTATGCTGTAAGACCCTGAAAAAGACGTCTTCACATTCATACAACCTGCTTCAGAGAATTGCATGTTGTGTATTTGGTTGCTTTTCCCTAAATTATTCTATTAAAAAAAACCCACAAACTTTTCTTATGCTGAAACATAAGGCAAAAAAAGTGTGTCTTTCTTCTATCATTATGTTGGGTTTTATCTAGTTAATGCAAATGTTACCTCATTCCAGAAAAATTAATACAAGCTTATCAAAGGCTATTTATGCTAATCTTTCCTGAGCTAGAAATAGGTTTCTTAGTAAAAAAGAGAGTCAACACCATCGGAAAATCCAGGGTGTATTTTCAACAAATGCAGCGGAAACTATTGGGCACCCACACGCAAACGATTAATCCAGACACGGACCCTGCACATTTCCCCGGAATAACTCAAAGCCAGGCACAGAACTAAATGCAAGACGCAATCCACCAAGATGGCGTAGGGGAGAATCGAAGGAACTTGGGTACGGGGACGACTTCTAGAGACACCACCAGGAGAAAGGAAGGGACGAGCCGTGGTTCACTAGGATTAAAAGCCCTGCTCTGCGCGCAGCTGTCGAGGGGGACGCACTGCGGGCTGGAGAAAACATTTGCCCAAGACACGCCTGATAAAGGGCTGTTTCCCAGAGGACACACGGACCTTCTAAAACTCCACAGCCAGGAACACCCCTATCAGGACACGAACCCAAGGAAGGTCCTAACGCACACCTTGCTGAAGAAGGTACACGGGTGGCCAATGGCACATGAAAATTTGTCCAACATCAATTGTCGTTGAAAAGTTACCAACTCAAGCCACGCTGAGACACCACTAGAAACCTGCTGAAACAGCCGAAGTCTGGAACAGAGACGCCGGCAAGTGCTGCTGAGGAGCGGCAGGGACTCCCGTCGCTGCTGCGGGGAGTGCAAACTGGGCCGCCAGCTTGGAAGAAAGTTTGGCGGTGTTTACAAAACTAAAAACACTCTTAGCATATAGGATCTAGCAGTTGTACCCCTTAGTATTTGCCCCAATGAACTGAAAATGTACGTTCCCCAAAACCTATAAACATGTTTATAGTGTATTTATTGATAATCGCCAAAACTCGAAAGCAGCTGAGGCGCCCTTCACTCGGCGAATGGATGACTGCTGAGGTCCAGCCGGACGACCGAGCCGCGCGAAGACATGGAGGGAACTGGGCCACACGCAATGGAGGGAAAGAGGTCCGCCTCGGAAAGGCTGCGCCCTGTGGGATCCCGAGGCCGTGACCTTCTGGGAAAGGCGAGGCCGCCGAGAGGGAAAAACAAGTCAGTGGTTGCGGGGTAGGGGTGGGGGCGGGGGAAGAGGGCTGGGTGGAGCAGAGAGCATTTTCAGAGCAACGAGGACACCCTGTATGCTGTGATGGTAATAATTAGTGTGTCGTCAGCCACTCTTCCAAACCCACAGAGGGGAGAACGCCGAGGGCGAGCCCCCGTAAATATGGGGGACTCCGGGTGATAATGACGTGGCGCTGCGGGTTCCTCGGCCACACTGCTGGGCCCCTCTGGTGAGGGGCGGGGGTGACGGGCAGGTCCTGCCTGTGCGAGGGCGGGGCGGCACGGGAACGTCCACGTTTCCTGTTCCGTATTGCGGTGCATTTAAAATTGCTGAAAAAAGCAAAGTCTGTTTACAAAAAGAAGGCCGGGGGTGAGTCGGGGACCTAAATGCCCTGCAATGGCACTTTCCTTGCTGTTTAGAAAACCCAGCTTTCACTAAAGAAAGAAGCTGGCCATACCAAAAACAAAAAAAAAACCAAAAAACCCAGTAAAGTTAACATCCATCTACATAAATGGCACTTCCCCGATTGCATTGAATCCTAGTAGCAAATGTTTCACATGTTAACAGCTCTTGAGTCCGAAGGTGCCCTGGAGTGAATGGCCATTTGCCGTCACACTTCACAGGCCTTCTTCCTTCGCGGGCCTTGCTGACTCACAGAGTCACGGTGCTTCCAGAGGAATATCAGCCTGTCCTTTTGGGGGGGCAGCCCCTGCACGCGGGGGAAGGAGTGAGTGAAGGAGGAACACTCGTTTTCTGCGGGAGAAAGAAGAGAGCTGGACCGCCAGCCCGGTCGCCTGGCTCAGAGAGAAACCTTCCGCAGGTGAATTGCGTCCGAATTCTCAGGTTTCGGGCCTTGCGGGCTAATGATGAGCCACAAAGGCAACATTTGCCAGGTCCCCCGGGCTCAGTCCATCCTTCCCTTCGTCACGATTGTTCTTACAGTCTCCTGGGGGGGTGGGTCCTGCCGCAGACAGGCGGGGCGGAGGAATTTCAGGTGTGAGCCGAGGACATTTTGGTTTTCTCCGGACGGCCCAAGGTTTCTTCCCAGGAGACTGCGTGCCACAGTACACCCCACGCGCCTCTCGCGTCACCATGGGGTCGGCTCCCTGAGGCTGCATCCAATATTCGATCCTTGGGCCCCAACCACACTTCCTGCTCTGCCCCCACCCTGGCCTGCCCCTTGGACACCGGCCCGGCCAGTGTCCAGGCCGGACCGGGAGGAAATGGGGGCCAGTTTTACGTGTTGCAACTGACCGCTTATCACGTGCTGTCTGATGAGTTCATCCCTGACTGGTGGAGAATTGAGGAGATCTGTCACAGCAGAGCTCCACACGGACATCGGACAGTTCCCTTTGTCACACGTTGGGGATGACAGGAGTATCTCTGCACAGCCTTAGAGGGCGGTCATGGCCCAGCCCCGCAGTTTTGCAGGGTCCCCCGCCCCGTCGGTAACTCAGTGGGTGAGGCAGCCTCCCTCCCTCCCTCCCACCCTGAGCTCAGACGCACCCCAAAAAGCCAGCCTCGCGTTTGCTCTGAAGGGGGGTGGAGGAGAGTCCCGCCCTGGCCTTGGCCTGCAGTGTCTCCTGGACAGGGTGATGGTGAGGGGTCTGCTGTCACCGCGCCCCCTCCAGCTCCAAGGAGAGGCCGTCAAGCTGTCTGCAAAAGCAGGAAGCCCAGAGGATGGGAAGACCAGAGTGGGACAAGAGAGTCTCCCTCCCCCTTTCCTCTCTGCACTCTTCTCAAGGGCCAGAGTGGCAGGCGCTGGGGACAGAGGCCCTGCAACAGCTGCCAGGACCGCGGTGACCAGGACGCAGCCCCAGTTCTGTGACTCTGCTCTGTCATTTTTCCTTGCAGACACGACACTGTAGAGGATGTGTTGCCGTCGCACCCCTGGCTAAGCTGCTCTGCCCTGAGACTGTCTTCATTTGTAATACGTCTCCTTGACGGTCTGCCACGCTGGGGTCTACACTGCTCCTCCATTCTCATTTGTGTTTATTCCGACGCCTGGTCTCGGTCGCTGCGTCTAACGTGCGTGCTGGTGAGGCACCAATGAGAGGGGGCTGGGCACACCTGCAAGCCTGACAACGCCCCCCTGAAATTTCAGGCCATCTGCCAGGTTTCGCGGCTTTCCCTTCCTGCCAGGCCTGTTCCCAAACTGAGTAAGAGCCCTTCCGCCCGCACAAAGACAGAGAGAAGGTGAGCAGGGGCTGACAGTGGAGAGAAGAATTCCTTCATGAGGGCTGGTGCCAGTCTGGAGAACGGGTGAGCAGCGCCCCCAAACACCCGAGTCCCAGAGGGCTCACAGACCAGGGTGTCAGGGGTGGGATCGTGCATAATTCATACAGAGGGCTTCCGGCCATGAGTCCTTAGGATTGGCTCAGAGCGATAGTCCTGCAGGTCAGGAGGTCAGCTTCGCCACTGTCAGCCTGGTTCCAGGAGTGGGTGCTGGGGGTCGGTCCTCTCCAGGGCTCAGAGGCTGAAGCCCAGCATGAGGCAGGATGAGATCTTTGGTTTAAGAGGACTCCCAGCCTCTGACCATTAGTCAGGGTGTGGCCTTGGGGACTGATGGTCAGTGAGGGAAAGGTCCAGGCTTTGGGGACGGAGGGGGTGGGGGGGCTGTAAAGAAACGGAATGTATTAAATCAAAACCATTCGTGAAATCCGGACCCTTGGTTTCACACCTTCTCATATCTCTCCCGTGTTAAGTCTCCACTTCGGGGGCAACCGGCCAGGTTTAGAGAGTTTCTACAGCCCCTCTTTGTCCCTCATCTTCGGGACCTTCTCTTATGTCCCTGACCGGTCCCTGGTAGCACCGGCAGAGCTGCAGGTGCTTCCGATTCATTCCCTACCGACTGTGCCACCCCCACCGACACCATTGGCCGGCGTAGATCTGCCCTCTGCTTGGAATCACATCGGACACCTCTGGCAACGACTCTAACAATGGACTTCGGGGGAGCCGCCCCTTTCTCCCCGTGCCCCCCCCAAATCGCCACTGCCCCAGTGTAGCTAGAGTTGGGAATAACCCCAGCCGCTAAGGCCAGACTCCCATGACTCTCCCAAAGTTGTAGCAGTTTTCTAGGAATAAACATTTATCATTTTGGTGCTTTTCTTTAGAAAATTTTGAGAACCCTGAAATTTAAGCCAATTTCTTTAGTTTAAACTTGTTTTGAGGGGAGAAGGTTTGCTGATACTTTTGCTCAACAACGGCCAGAACTCCTGCCTCCATTAAAGGAAGCGACTTTACAGCCTTGATTTCCCGCTTTGGCTCCGCCTGCCTCCGTTCTGTTTCTCAGCAGGCGGTGAGCCCGTTAGCCTGAGCCCCTTTGTGTTGAAGTTCACACCCGTCGCAGCATTTTGCACACCCCCCTCACCCGAACTGACCGGCTTCTACAGTCGAACCACCCATTAGACATATTTCCATTGGAAACCGATGGGAAGACAGAGTGACTCAGAATGACCATTGAGGAAGATCTCACTACAGTCCGTCCTTTTTCATTAGTCACAAAAGGAGACGGCCCCCTTTTAACTGCGTCAGTGAGAGACAAGTGGCTGATTAAAAGGTGACCCACGTGCCTGTCGCAATGAAAGGGAACCAATGGGCCTGGAGCACCCAGTGAAGGGCAGCGTAGCGACCTCAGTCCCCCTCCATCAGGTCTGAGGGGACGTTACCAGTTCCCCCCAGGGACCTTTGGACCACACACCAGCGGCGTGGCTGGCACCACACTGAGATCTGTGAACTGCTTTGTATAGGACAGTGGTGGAGGTTTTAGAACCGGGACAGCAGTTCGTAAAACTCGGGGCCTGATGGGCCAATTTCCAGGTCAAAGTGGGACCTGGGGCCCTCCCTCTGGGAGGACCGCGTCACTGTTTACTTTCGTGTTGGAGTCTGGGTTCTCTCTCACAAAATGTTTATAAGGCCTGCCCTTGCTTCTCCCCGCCAAGGCTATTTATAAAAACGTCCCTCTGTGTGCCCTATCTAATCTCCAGCAAGACAGATGCTGGCTTCTTTAGCTCTTTTTATCTTTTCATAAATAATCGTTCATCACGCCCTGCTTTAGTTTTCAGCACAGAAATGATTCAGTAGAACTTGTACACAAGTCCTCGGAAGAAAGCATTTGGAGGGGAAAAAACGCCTCTCATTTTAACCTCATTTTCCCCAGTGGCATCGGAAACAATGAAATGGAATAAAATACAAAGTAAAATCAAACCGACTCAATAAACGAAGCCCGAACAGAGCTTGGGGCGACCCGGCGGGTGGCAGGTTCAGTGGCCTCACAGGTGGGGACCCTTTAGCACTTACTTAGTCTGGCCGGCCTTCCCAGGGTCAAAGAGCAAAGAGCATGCGGGTCTTGTTAGTAAAACAACGCTGGGGAGTGAGTGGGTGAGTGAGCCTGTATGAATCCGTGCATTTTGTTATATTTACAGAAACAACGAAGATACAGCATTAAGTAAATAAAATGGCAATGGAGTTTATTATTTTAAAATAATAATGAGTACCACAATGTTAATTCCCTTTACGGCCCCTTGCTTATTAAAAAATGTTTAGAAACTTCTTTCTCCACGATTCTAATTTCACCCTAAAAATTGCCTTGAATTGATTTAAATCACATCCTTCGTTGAAGAGCTTGTTTTGATCTCCTTTGACTGGCTCTCCGGCTACTACTTTAAGAACTTCCTGGCCTTTTGGTTATCAGTGCTGGTCGTCACCCTAATCCCAGGGGCCAGGGCTGTCAGAGGTGAGAAGGGGTTTAGAAGCTCTTATCTAATCTGCCTGTGTCACTTCAGGAGGTCAGTCTCCGCCCTTCCTGGGACGGTGGCCCCAGTCAGGGAGGACCACTTCCTGCCCAAGTACAGTGCTCCCCTGGACGCACGACTCAGGATCCAGGGAATAGTTCTTCCAGATTTTTTTTCATGCCTTTACTTCTCCTAAAACTACATCGTCAAAACCCCTTCTCTGTTTCTAGTTCCCAGGAGAAAAAGCTTATCTTCCATTTCTAAACCCAACTCAAGTTTTTTGTTCTGTTTTGTTTTGGTTTTAGTCTTTCCAAAAATCATTAAAAAGTTGCAACTCACGATTTGTACCGTGTGTGCATATGGTTATCAAAGTCCCCTGGTTTCTTAAAAAGTTTACAAAAATAAATCCTGTGCAATAAATTTGGTAGCTTGGCGTGTTATTGATTGAAAGGGATTATTTCAGACACAAGGGAAAAATGTAAGGGCACCAAAATTCCAAGGACTGCTAATAGTGATATCGTTAATATTTTATAAAAAGCTGCATTTTCTGTACATTTAAATGCTTTTCTTCTCTTCGTTAATCCCCCCACAACCCTCATAAATAGAGCATGAATGTTAGACAGGCCTTTCGTTTAAAGTGCACTTAAATTTACATCTAGTTCTGGCTTCCCTTGAAATGTTTCTATAAAGTTGCTCGTGAACCCTCGCTTGCTCAGCCAGAATCCCACACCCCGCCCAGCGGCCGTTTCCAAAAGGAAGGCCCCACAGACACAACGGAACCACACAGGCTCTGCAGGCTGGGAAGTGGTGGGTGCTATGTACTCCGCACCCCAGGCGTTACCACTCCGGGAGAGGCCGTGTGACTTGCCCAAGGCCGTATGCCAGGTAACCCGGAACACACCGGAACCTGGTGTTCCAGCCCTGGCTCCAAGGCTGCGCCCTGTGAGTTTCAGTCCTGGTTTGGGGTCCGCGCAGACTAGGGGGTGCCCTGGAAAGACACTAGACCTTCAGAAATTGTGGGTGACCTCAACTGCACCATGTGTTCAGAGGTCAAACAGCAAAAGATACCGGAAACAACGTAAGGAAGGGCCTGTGCCGTTTTATCCAGCATTCACACACCGCGCTTCTTCCCAGGGCTAAAGAACTTCCGCTGGTGGTAACATACCAACAGTGACATTTAGAGAAAGGCGAATGTGGACAGGGCTCCTCACTGTATAGGCAGGAGGGCACCTTCGTCCAGGAGTGGATCTCAAGATGTGTTCATCTGCCACAGCCCCTGCCTTTAAAGAGGACTGTCACTTGAGAAGTCACTGTTTTCCGTAGAGTTACAGGAATTCCATTGCTCTGCCACTTACACTTTGTTCTAGTTCTTTCTCTCCTTTGTAGCATTCCCGCCCCCAAGAAATCCTCTGCGTGAGACTAGAGGGCTGGCGTGAAAGACCTGAGATCGTTCCACAGTCGAGGACAAGGGCTTCGCATGGCCCATGTCATAGTTTCCATGCTCCCCCCACAGTCCCATTGCGACCCGCTCTGACCACTGCGGCTCCTTATCTCTCAGTGCCTTCCTCGGTCACCTGAGCTGAGTGATCTTGCCGCAGACCCTGCCCTGGTCTGGTCGCCTCCTGCGTCACCTACCTCCTGCGTCACCTCCCTCCCGTTTGGTTCTCACAGCTCCTGTGTCTTGCTTCTTTTCCTTTACACGCCCGTTTCCACAATGAAAGCATGCTTTTTCTCTTTCTCCTAGCATCTAATGCCACTCTGATTCAGAGCTAAGCACAGGTAAGCACTTCCGGGCTCTTTTCCTCTGCCGACTGGCTGACCAAAAAGATCACGGGCTCGCACGGTACCCCGGGGACGCTGGCATGCTTCGTGTTGTATCAACACATAATTTATTTGTTGATCTTTGCACTAAATGGCCTAAAAACGTGTATGTGACTTTATATCCATATTCCCCTCCTTTTTTTTTTTTTTTTTTAACTAGGAGCAGGGAAGAAATGATCGCTTAACACTAACCAAAAAAAAAAAAAAAAAAAAGAAAAGGCAATGCCCCTAAACATGAGCAGCAGAATTCTACCTTGCTGTTTCCAGAAAGCGGGGACAGGGTGTTTGTTGTTTAGAGAAACGTGCTTCTCCTGACCCTGCCTCCAGGGGCTCCCTTTCCTGCAGGAGGGGATGCACCACGCCGGGCCATTTCACGCGGCCAAGGGAATCTCATCCAGGGAGTATATTGGCTTCAGCTCAGAGGGTCTCCAGCAGAGTTGAAAAAATGTTGCAACTTTATACACTTGGCTCATTAAAAGCCTTTTAAAAAATAAGACTCTTCCATAGGAATTCCAAAACTTGCGAATGTAGGAGTCCCCCCACGTCCTCGGGACTTTTATTTTTATTAGCTGAGCTCCCACTCAGCAATACTCACCAGGGGCCCAAAACAAATGCTCTTTCTAGTCCACACCCTGAATTTCACAGAAGTAGACACTTCTCTCCTAGGAAGACACGACATCCATCACATCCGGGTCTCAGAAACATGTCCAGGCGAGCTTGTCATTTCTATTAGATGTCATTGCGGCTCTTTCTGTGCTCCTCGATGAGCCAGAGCTCCACAGGGACTTGCAGAATCTCGCCAGCTCATGCTCTGTCCGTGCAGCCGCGCCATAGCAAAGCTGCGCTGTAATTGAGTGAAACTCCCAGTGCATTCTGGCTGGCACGATGGCGAGGCATCGGTGTGCTTTCTGTGCTTTCTGGCTTGCTTACACTTTAGGGAAATTCCGCACTCACAGAATGTGCCGTTCAAATACAGTCAGGCCCCGCGTACGGCCGGGGGTGGGCGCCTTCTGAGAAATGCATCATTAAGCGCTCCCGCTGACGGGCAAGCATCACATTGTATGCACAGAAAGCTGCGTGGCCGGGCTAGTACACTCGTGGGCTCATGTGTGTAATCGTATGGGACCACCGCAGCAGATACGGCATGTTGTCGACCAAACGTCATTCTGCAACGGGTAGAGAATTTGAGCCGGGGTGAAGAATTCATCTTCTGCAATGGCTCTGCTTTGTCGATGGAAGAAGGAAACCCACGGAGAAAGTCACTCGTCCGTGGCCACCCAGCCAGGCAGTGGCGGAGCGGGAAGCCGGTTGCAGGCTCTCAGGGAGATGCCAAATCCCCAGGACAAACCGCGGGTCAGGTGTGTAGAGAGGGGGTTCTGCCATCAGTAATTTCTAAGCTTTCACGACCACAAAAACGATTAAGTTTATTTGAAGATTTTTGAAGCTGGATCCACCCGTCATTGTACAAAACGTCATTTAGGCCTTGTAGTGTCTCCAGTATGAGCTTGGATGAAGAAAACCAGCTTTGCTTCTCTCTTTCTCCTTACAGAATCTTGTCAGAATTGAATTTTTTGCTTCCTTAGAATTTATGAACTTTTGCCCATCGAAATAGTTCAATGGAGCTTAATAAGCTTCTTCGACCTTCATTCATATTGAAGTTTTTATTTTCACAACTTTTAAGAGGCTGAAAAGGCCTATTCAGATATTTGAGACCTCGGCATTTTACCAGGTTACACCGTTTTGCCCGGTGACAACTCTATTTAGTGCGCTGCCCAGAGGGTAAGGCGCCCACTGGGTGCCCGTGTGGACGGAGGCAGCATGTAAGAGCTGGAAGGCCTCACACCCCATCCAGCGGCAGCCTCCCTCTCTGCAGGTGGGTGTGAAGGCCCCCCAGGGCAGTGACTGAGGGGGGAAGAGCTTGTTGTCGCTGCCCGCCAAGCATACCTCCAACATCAGGAAATAGCCTTCGAGCACCAGGTGAGCGCCAGGTACTGGGCATGGCATCAGAGACCCAGACGTGGGCAGAGGGCCCTCCCCCACCTTGGATTCACAGATAGATGGTGGAGATACACGGGCTTCTGGATGATGCCTGTGGGAACAAACGGTGTTCTCTTCCCCACAGCATGTAACGCCGACGAACTGCCCATCACGGCAACACGCACTCGGTTGCGTGGCATCCTGCGTCTGTGACAAAGGTGATGGGATGGTGGAGCAGACATGATTGGTGACAAGAAACAGTATCTGTATTCCTCTAACGATGTCACTGTTTTTATTTTGGGGGTCAGAAGTCCTGCATGCAGGAGATAGTGACTCGGTGTGACAGAATAAAGGAAAGGCACCGTGTGGTTTGCTTTATCAAGGACTTGGTGTGTTGATGACCAATGACCCTTTGTATGTGGTCACCGAGAGGCAAAGTGAACTGTGACTTTTACAGTCCCGGCAGCAGAAACTAACAACACGACCGCCACACCCCTGAGACCGAGGCCTTGAAGCCCGCAGGGCGGCTAAGCGCCCCCGTCAAAGCTGTGTTAGCCGTTTCTCTTCCCATTACACGCAGAGCCTCTGGCAGGCCAGACTCCGACAGGGCGGGCGTCGGAGGCGAGACCACAGTGCAGCCCCCGTGCCCAGCCAGTTTTCCACCCTGCCTCCCAACCTGCAGAGCAGACGGTTGTGTTCCAGCTGCTGGCTGTCCCCACGGCCAGGCCCGGCCTGCACGGTGCCCGGTGCACAGCGTGCTTCTGCCCCCACCCACAACGCCCACCCTCCCGGCTCCTTAGGGGAGCACAGAAGGCGTCTCAGGCCTAGTACTCCACTCAGCGCCACCCCGTCCGGAGGCTGTGGGCGAAGACCTTCCGGTCCGATCAAGGAGCTTCCTCTCTGGACCACTCCAACCCCCTGCACCAAGTCCCACCGCTCCTCGTCATTGCGTTGGCGCACTTGGCATTTCCCTGACTTGTCCCTGTTTTTCTCAGATGACAACCCGTGAGTCTGGTCATCCTGGATGCTTTTTCAAGTATGATTTTTTTTCTACCTCCACTATACTTCTGTTTCAAAGTTACCATTGAAAGGTGAGCAAAATGGGACCGGACGTGCCGACTTGGAGACATCTCTGCAAGGGCAAGGCGTAGACGGAGCACCTGGTGACACAATCCTCCCGAAGGTGGCCAGAGGCCTCCGCTGACACCCATCAATGACCGGCCCCAACACAGGGAGTCGTATCGCCTGGGTGGTTCACCGTCACACTCCCGAGTGTCCAAGGAACGTGGCACCTCGTCCTCCCTGGGCTGTCCCTGGGACGAAGGCTGCTTGTCTTCGTTACTAACCCACACTGAACCCTCTTCTCTCCACCTCGGCCCCTCGCAGCCCCTCGAACACCCCCGTGGTAGCTCGGGGTCGCAGACACACAGCCGCTCTTTGCACCACTGACACTTTAATGGAGGAGCGGGGTGGGTGCGAGCAGAGCTCAGCGATCGTTTAAACATTCCTCCCTCCCTTTCCATCCCATAAAGAATATTCTCTATAAACGAACAGTCTGCAGCCCCAGCGCAAAGCGGGGCCGTTTCAACATGGCCCAAATGAAGAGAGAAGAGCTTTTGAAAGCAATCTGTTATTCAGGGTGAACGTAAGCCCACAGCCACTCCCTGGAGACAAGTGATTTCTGTAGTACTTTTGAATATCAGTTCGATGTGATCTGGGTTGTAAACAGGGCTGGTGCCGTGTCATTTGCGACATCATCTCGCTGTCTGTCTGTCCACCCGCCTGCCGTTCGTGTGTATGTAACAGAGGCAGGAGAGCTGGGGGCTGTTGCTCGCTCATAAATCAGCGTCTGTCCTCAGCAACATCTGAATACAAATGTGATGAAACTTGATACCGCGCCTGTTTTCCCTGTACCAGCCTTCACAGCGTGAGGCCTTGCCAGCTGTCCCCCCGTGACACGCTCTGTGTTTAACCCCCAGAGTCCCGGTGCCCCCCTCACAGGAAGCCCCTTGCAGAGAAGCTGGAAATCCACAGGACGGGAGGTCCACTCTGCGTGTCGCCAAGGAGTATTTCTCTAGCATGTCAGGGAGGGGAGAGCGGGAAAGCGGCCGGACAGCACTGGGCAAGGGAAGCAAACCTTGGGGCCCCTGGGTCGGGTTGCTGGGCACCACCTCAGGGACCACGGAGCCCCATGTGCAGAGACTCACCTGGTGCCCGCTCTGGGCCGGCAGGGCCTGGACTGCGGCCCCGAGTCTGCATTTCTAGAAGCTTCCAGGTGAGGCCCACACAACGCGTTATGCGGCCGTCCAGCTGGTCCACTGTTGGCTAAATGCGGTAATCATTCGATGAACGGATGGGGGTGCGTACCCTCCCAGAAGCACACGTTACATTTTCCCGGAAAAGGGTCTTAGGCCTAGACTGTTAGCAGTCAGCTCACATGACTGCCCAGGTTTGGGAAACATGGAAAACGGAAGCCCAGAGGGAAAGTGAGCTGCTGGAGAGTGAATAGGGACTTGAACAAATTCCCAAGTCAGTGTTTCTACCACCGAAACTGCCCCAAGAGAAGGGAGATACTCAGAGTAGAGGTTGGAGGACTGCCCAGAAGTTCAAAGAGGTTTTGGAAAACTGATTCTCATCGAAGTGGATAATTCCAAGTCGGTGCCAAAGAAGTGTCCGGGATGACCCAGCAGGTCCCAGGAAGGAGAAGGAGCATCCCACTGATTTGTGAGGACAATGAGGGGAAGCAAAGGGCCGGCACTGGGCGCCGGCTCTGAGGCAGGAGCGTCCGTGAGAACACCAGCACCGCCGTGCAAGTCCCCTTTGCAGCGCAGGAACCCCGGCGGCTTTCCGACCTCTGCCAGCCCCTGCCCCACCGCGGCCTTCCAGAATCTTCACCAACACCACGGCACATCTTCACTGGAGGTTGTCTTGATCGCCACAGGCCTAAAAGCATCAGTGGTCCTGCCTAGCAAGCCCAGCCAGGAGCAGAGAGGTGGGAGCCTACCTGTCGTCCTCCTTGCTGCCGGTGACCCGCTCGTCAGATGTCCTTCCCTGGGCAACAAGATACGACCGTGCAAGGAGCTCGCATCCCTGAGCCTGGTGAGTACACGGCCAAGTCCGACACACCCGTGCCCGAGGGGCGGGGGCGACTGCGAGCGCACCCGATAAACATTCCCTGCACCTCCGCCCCCTTTTCAGGGAGAACCTTAAAGGACCTAAAAATGTAAAAGTCACAATACTTAAGAAAAGGAAAATGATGGAAGCAATGTACCCAACTTGCAGGTCACTTGTTAACAAATAATAGCCAGTTAAACACCAATGTTTCCAGAGTGAGCCGCGTGTGTTCCACGTGCCTTTCGTGGGCTGCAGAAAGCAGGTCACGTGCAGTGGACCTGGCCACGCTGTGGTCACCAGAGCCAAAGGCCTCTGGTCAGGGCAGGCACGGCCACTCCCCAGCCCTGTCTCCAGCCCTGTCCCCAGACGACGTCCGCAGAGGGACATCTTCCGCTGTCAGGACTTGGCATACAGATCAAGAGCATCAAAAGTGCTGAGTGTTGGGGAAATTTCTGCCAATTTGGCCTAAATTTGGAACAGTTCGCTTTGTGCATAAAACATATCAGTCACGCTACTTTACTTGCGGGAGAAGCCCTGGCCGATCCCTAGCCATCTAAGTACAGAGAAACGGCTGAGGTTGTGCTGGTGCCCGGGGTCACTGAGAAATGCGGGAGGGGAGAAGTGAGAAATAAACTTAGTTTAGTTTAAACAAACTGAATTTTGAAAAAGTCGTAAACGTGGTTTGTAGCGACATGGAGCTTCTCAGGTTGTTAACTGGGAGGAGGAGGGTGTAAGCTGTATAAGCTGAGTGAGTGCCTTCACTGCCCACGGAAAAATGAGACCTGAAAAAAGTGTACAAATGCTGCTTCCTGGGCCAAACGAAGAAAATAACACCTGTTTCCTGGGGCGGCTGTAGAAAGTATGGGTTCGCTTGACAAAGAGCCCAGCACACTGCTCACTAAACGATCTGTGTTCTTAAACACAGCCAGTGGTAACCGCCTTCGGCCCCACAATTAACAGCTGTCCGTGAATGCAGGAATTACGGGGGTTTCCTATGCTTCCTCCGAGTGTGGTTTCTGTCTGCCCTGGTCATTGAATATTGGCTTTAGAGACAGAAATGTAACTAATTTCACTTTTTCAAAGCTCTGTGGATGGACGTGTCTGCTCTTCCCTTGCCCCGCCCTCCTGCGGCCGGATCCTCAGAATGTGGACAAGGTCCATCTGGCTTCAGCCCTCGTCCGCTGGCACCTGCAGAGTTAACACAGCCCTGCTCCACCCGCCCCCCTAGACAAGCTGTGATATCTCTCTGGCACGGCTGCGCCCAGCCAATCCCCAGACACAAAGCCGAGAACGAAAGGGGCAGGGGCGGGGCGTGGGTGGGGCTGCCTTTCCCTGCTTTTCAACAGAAAACTGAGACAAGAAAGCAGCATCTCCCTTTGCAAGACAGAAATGCTAAGTGCTGGGCTTTTCCCCCTGAAGGAGCGGGAGGTATTAGGTTGGGGGCCGCACTCCTAACTGTTGTCTCAGGCAGGGTACTATTTACTGGGCTCGCAGAGCAGATCAAGCCGCAGGGGAGCTGCCTGGCCCCTCCTGCTGGGGGCACGTGGTGGAGCACCATGCAGGGGGCCCCTTGGCCTGCTCATGCCCCCAGTTCCAAGGGCCTTTAACCCTCACGTCACAGACATCAGCGTACACTTTAAACTGGGCGTCCTGTGCCTTCACTGCCCGCAGGTGACCGGCTTGTCTCTGCCCCTCTCCCTCCTCTCTGCCCCTCTCCCTCTCCCCCGAGGCCTCCTCCCTCTCTCCCACCCCTCCCCCAAGCCTCCGATCTGGGTAGAGTTTCCAGAAGTAGGGCCCACTATGCCCCGGCTGTGCACGTGCATCTCGCTGGGTTTGTGTAATATTTTCTGTCGTGTGAAATGAATAGGGGGCCTGGGAGCCACCCCGACGTTTGTGCGGAAGGACGGACTCGCGTCCCTACCCAGAGCAGAGCTTGTCATAATCGGGAAAAGATTCTCCTCCCCGAGGCACTTGCAGTCAATTAATTGGGTTTGTGAAATGTTAACAGGGGAAAATTTCTTTGGCCTTTATGGGGCTTTCTCGTGGAGTGATTCAGGAAAATTGCTGGGCTGTTAACCAAACCAATTCTGGGGCCACAGAGCCCTTGAGAGCGGAGTAGCTTGGGGAGGACCGAAATATGAAGTGCGAACGATTCATTCACCACATCAGGAAAAGCATCACTTGATTACCAGGCTGCCTTTGCAGCGCAGCCCACAAACCTGCGCGTGGGTGTGAGGGGTGGGGAGAGGAGACACAGAGGCTGAGACATGGGGGGAGGGGCGTGGGGGTGTTGACAATGGTGTGACAGCATCGTCCTTTGGGAGTGAGAGATGCAGCCGCCGTGAGTTTGGAAACCTGGTCCACACCAAGGCAGTCCCCTTGTAAATTTGAGAACATAAAAACTGGAAACTAAATGCAGCAAGAACGTATTTATAGAAACCAACTCCCTCCACTTTATGAATTAAAAGAAAGGGAAAGAAAGGAAGAAACTAATTAAAAACCAAAGCTAAGAGAAGGGAGCTCCCGCACCGAGGCCTGGGAGATACAACATCAGCTGGTTTCAGACTTCCCCAGCCCCCCAGAGCAGCCTTCAGGGGGGCTGAAGGTAGAGTGGGCGTGGTTGGGGAATTAACGTCAGCAGATCCCCGC